>NC_137047.1:12316351-12326351 GCF_032717465.1 Coenobita brevimanus
GGATTCACTCAAGTTCTTTCACTCAACTTAGGCTCAGATTTTCGTCCTTTGGCAGCTTATTTCCCGTAGCTATGTGGCAGAAAATAACAGTGCCACGGTTGAATATTCCTTACATAGCACTTCTTCGTGACTAGCTTGATATTGTCGTGTTACTCTATTGCTACAGCCCAGCGTTCAGTATGCAGAGATGGCAGTTTTCCCGCCCGTATAGATTGTAGAATATAAGTAATTAATTTCCTCTTGTCACTCACATTTGTTTTCCCAGGAACTTAGTGACGAGAGGAAAAATTATTGTTCACTTTAACCAGGAGTAAAATTGCTGCCTCTCCGTCTTGAGCTGCTAGTCACGAAGAAGTGCTTTAGAAAGGATATATTACATTGTTTTGCCACTGAAACACGGGCATCTGGCTGCAAATGGACGAAAATCTCTTCGCCCGGTTAAAGTGAATGGACTATAGGATTTGTTTCTGCGGGAGGGTCGAGGGGAAAAGGGTGCCGAAGCTTCCCATGTCCCTCGTTCTTCCTACAGAAAAGAAAAAAAAAGTCTTAAGTCACAACAGGGACTCAATCGTAATTATGTTTCGGAATCGCACCCCAGCCATCTAATATCTCGATTCAGCAATAGATAGATTGATAGATAGATAGACAGATAGACAGACATTTAGAGTGATAGATAGATAGATAGACTGACTGACAGATAGATAAATCCCGGTAACGCCATGGCAATGATCAAAAACTTGTGGGTATGGTTCAGTGTCCGGTTAGGGGAGAAGAGTCCAGCCTGTTGGAATAATATGTCAGTGGTCTTCCTGAGTGCCTGTAGGAAGGAAGGAATGCAGAGATGGATAGATAGATAGGTGGATGGATGGATGGATGGTTAGATAGATAGATAAAAAGGTGGGTGGTGCAGGAGGGAGAAAGGAAGGAAAAAAAATAAAGAGAGACAAAAAGGTGGGTAAGGGAAAATGAGGAAAGGGGGAAGGAAGGAAGGAAGGGAAAGGGAGAGGGGAAGGGAAATGAAATAAAAGAAGTGAGGAGAGAGGGGGGTAAGAAATGAAAAGAAACGGGGAGAGGGGAGGAGGGAGGAGAAAGGAGAAGGAGGCTGTAGGTGAAGGGAAGGCGGATATCAAGCGTGTCTGTTTTACCGACAAGAAAAATCACTAAAATGTTGCGAGACTTGCGACGGAAGAAAACAGGGAACAAAGGAGGAGCATTAAAGGATGAGGAGGTGACTTTCATGAGCAGGAACAAGTGTCGGGGATTGTCCCAAAGTGTTCAGGGTAGTATTTTGCGGGTAGAGGAGCTAAGGTATATTGTTTTTGCTTTTCTTTTGACTTGCGTATATGTTTGTCTTTGTTTGATATCCCTTGTGTATAAAACTGCTATTGAAAAGCTAAGACCCCGTGTACTTGAGAGTGGTCCATGAAATATCTGAAGGGAAACATAAAAAGCCATTCTGACGTTAAATATTTTGATACTATACTAATTAAGATTATAAGAGAATTCAGATGATGACTGTCTGAACTCTTGTTATTAAATACATTACTGAAATATAGAAAAGCCATTCTTATGTTAACTATTTCTGTAATAAATTCACTCCAGATGTTTAAGATTATTTATGAGAATAACTAAAAACAAGTAAAAAATAAATGGAAGGGGTATATCGTTGAGTAAATTAATGTGGGGGCTGAAAGTGAGAAGTACGTCATACTAAGATGGATGAAGGAACTAAACTTACACGCATACTTATACCACGTAACACACACTCTCTCTCTCTCTCTCTCTCTCTCTCTCTCTCTCTCTCTCTCACACACACACACACACACACACACACACACACACACACACACACACACACACACACACACACACACACACACACACACACACACACACACACACACACACACACACACCGCCTAAAGTACACCTCCTTCAACAAGACAGCGAGACACAAACTTCAACAATATTTTTCCACCACAGAAAAAAAGAAAATGCAGGTGTCAAGTCTCCTTCCCATGCCCTCTCCCACCTTTTTTTCCCTGCTTCCTTGATAGTCCACTTTTATTCTCTCTCTCTCTCTCTCTCTCTCTGCAAATTTGGGACCTGGATGGAACTCTGATTGTTTCGTGTCGTATTCTAGGGGAAGATTGTCACTTGGTAATAAATATTTGTCTGCCTTGATGACCTTCGTGTTGTCGATAGGCGTTAATCGTAAGCCTCACTACTCCTCCTCCTCCTCCTCCTTCTCCCGTACCCATACCCTTTTTCGTGTAAATAATTAACTTTCATATATTTTTAACATCGAAATTTCCTTCCCCCAACTCTCTGGGTCTTGTTTCTGAACCTGTTTTTGCACATTCAGAACAAAATTTCGTCTTCTGCCCCTCTGCCTCTGCTTCACACTTAGAGCACGTCCGTCACTTCTCTCCTTGACGCATCATATCAAAGAGCATCATCTGTTATCGGAGAGACGTACCAAGCCTCCCTCATCTTTGGAATATCAGCAAGCAGTGGGAAGAAAGGCTGTTATGTGAGGCTAACGTTTGTCCCAGACTATGAATCCGTAAATCCTTGCTCTGTGTGGGTTAGGGGCGTTGTAATTAAGGTGTTGAAATATAAATCTCTCCTTTCGTCCTTTCTTTCCACTCTCTCCCCCCTCTCTTCATATCCCCTCTCCCCCTCCTACCCTCGATTCTTTCTCCTCCTAACCCCCCTTTCTCCCTCTTCATACCCCTCCTCCCCCTCTTCATTCCCCCTCCCTCCCCCTCCACATACCTTCGATTTTTCATGCATCTCTACCACATCCACTACTCTACCCCTCATCTCCCCTCACGCCTACCCCCCCCCCCTCATTTTAATAAGGTAGTTAGGAGGAAGAGAAGAAGCCCCCTGTCTCTCATTCTCCTCCCTCTCCCCTCCCCTCCCTCCGACCTCTCATCTCCCCCCTCCCCAACCCCCCTCTTGCTCTGCTGTGAGTCATGCAACCTTCAAGTCCCCCTATCTCGTTTTCCGCTTCACCCTTTCCCCATCATAAACACTCTCTCTCTCTCTCTCTCTCTCTCTCTCTCTCTCTCTCTCTCTCTCTCTCTCCCTGTGTGTGTGTGTGTGTGTGTGTGTGTGTGTGTGTTTTATTCATCCTCCCTCCAGATTAACTTACTGTACTGTATGTAGCTTTGGAGAGACTGTTGGGACTTGAGGGGTTGGATAAAGCCTTCATTCAACCCCTTCAGCGCACGAGACCTTCATTAAGCTGAATAAAATCGTCTGGTGGTGGTCTAAGCACAATACAGAAATGCCATGGAACTGAAGGGGAAGTAAAATCGTCAGAAGGCAATGAGAATAAAACGTTATGCCTTTGTACATTATATGCTTGTGACCTCTTCCCTACGATGGGGCGGCTCTCTCTTAAGCTGAATAAAATCGTCTGGTTGTAGCAAAAATAAGATATAAAAAAGACGACCCTCCCGAAGACATGAAACCCAAGAAGTGACGGAGGCCCGGAAGTTGCAAAGGTCACTATTCACAGTATTCAAGAAGGACGATCGTACCTCACCCTAAATTTACCGAACGATCAGCGTAACCTCTGTAGTGCCTGAGTTGCCAGAGACGAAAGAGAGTGCAAGATGATGAGGGGTTCACGACACTCCTCTTCTCGCTTCCCCTTCCCCTTGCCCTCCCCCTCCCCGTCATCCCTGTTCGTGTCTTCCATTTTCTGTATTCCACTCCTGCCTTGACATTTCCACCTCGCTGTTAATATTTAGCATGCCTATTATCTGTGCCCCCCCCTCTCACCTTTTGGGTCCTTGGTTTGCCTCTCCCTTTTCGTCCCTTCTTCTCACATCAGTTTTATCCCTTTACATCTTCCCTTTCCGTCCCTTCCCCTCTCTTCCCTTTCTTCATTTCCAACTCCGTTTCCCTTCCCTTCCCTTCCCATCTCTTTTCCCAGCACTCGAATTTTGTCTTCCCGTTGCGTCCGTCCTCCTTTCTTTTCTTCTCTTCATTTCTTTCCCTTTCCTTTCCTTTCCTTTCCTTCCCTGTCTCTACCTTTACTTCCTCCTCAGTTTCATTTATTACATCATTTTCTCTTCCGTGTCCTTTTTCCTCTTCCTCTAGCATTTTCTCCCCCCCCCCGCCCCTCCCCTCGTTTCTCCACCTACCCTTCCTCATTCATTCTCCCTTTCCCCTTCGCCCCATTGCTTTTCCCCTCCCCATTTTTCCACTTCATCTTTCTCCTCTCATTTCCCCTCCCTTTTCCTCTGTTCCCCTTTCCTCGTGTCCCCTCACATCCCCCTCCTCTCCCTTCCCTATCTGCCACCCCTTTCCCTCCCCTTCCCTTATCCCCTTCTCTTTTTTTTTCACTCCCTCTCTTCATCTCCCCATCCCATCCCTTCTCCCTCCACTGTTCCCCTAGCCCTTGCCCTCACTCTCCCTCTCCTTTCCTCTCTTCTCCCCCCTTCCCCTCCATTCCCTCATCTCTTCCTTTCCCCTCACTTCCCTCTCGCACCTCCCATCCCCTCCCCTCCCTTCCCCTCAAATCCCATAAACATGCAGAAAGGAGACACGTCAATCACATGTACGACAACAAAGGTCACAGCACTCCATCCCCCCTGCCCCCCCCCCCTCTCTCTCTCTTACACACACACACACACACACACACACACACACACACACACACACACACACACACACACACACACACACACACTACAGCTTCCTTTTCTTCCAAGTCTTCTCCTCCCAACCTCTCCCTTCCCCTATACTTCTCTCTGCTGCACCTGTCCTTCCCTCGTCACGTCTCCTCGTCTTCATTAGCTATCCCTTTTCTCTTTCTCTGTCCTTCTTCACTTTTCTTCTTCCACTTCCTCTTCTTCCTCATTCTCCCTCCTCACTTTTCTCTTCCCCCTTCCCTTCGTCTCCCTTCTTCCTCCTTGTTTTCCTCCCTTTTTTCTTCTTCTCTCTCACTTCTTCCTATCTCTCTGCACCCTCGTTCCTGCCCCTTAATGAAGTAAACAGGTCATTACACCAGGCAGATGATGCATTCCTTACCCCTTCTGCCTAAGCACTTTTTTGTTTATTAGTTCCTGCTACCACTGGACGATTTAAGCCATTTATTTCCTTCAGCTCTAGCACTGAAGGGGTTGATTAAGGCTGCATTTAATTCCTTCAGTTTGAGGAGTCTCCCCTGAACTGATTAAACTCGTGTGGAATATAACAAAAATGTAGAATATCTTATCTGACTCAAGGGTTGAAGTCAAGCAGAGAATTAGTGTGCTGACATGTATTGATAGGCGTCACCGTGCCCCAACATTCGATAGTCATCATCATCATCATCATCATCATCATCATCATCATCATAACCATCAGCGTCAGCATCGTCATCATCAGCATCATCATTGTCACCATCACCATCATCATCATCATCATCATCACCATTTGACCCACGATGACAGAACAAGAAGTTGATTCGATCTGTAGAATCTTAACAACACCCCTTTAGTTCCATACTTCAAAAAGACATACATTTATTTATTTATTTATTTTTTTACATGAAAGACGTCTTGGAGAAAAGTTACTGGATTGAGTTGCCAGAATTGTACAGCGTCGATGAACTACATAAAGAGTAAGAAAATGTAAGAATAGCGTAGAATTTTCATGAAGCTCATATGTCAGGCACTTTATGACAGCCAGGCAACAGCTGTAGTGCTTAATGAATCTTTTAACGGTGTTTTCGTTAAAAAAAAAAAAAAAAAAAAAAAACGCAAACATGGTGGCACCACAAGATGTTACCTTAGGATCAGATAGTGATAACTTACCAGAAAATGAAGTAAAAGAATAAGATGTATCAAAATGTCTTGTGAAAACCGACCCCGTATATCAGCCTCCCGGCTATTTGTCTGTCCAAATGCTTAGCGGTTGTAGTCAGCAAATAGCCTCCATGCAAGTCATTAATAACCAGCTAACTGAATGTAACATACTCAATAACTTGAAGCTGCTAATATATCACTTCTCATTACGCGAAGTGATAAACGACAAGCTACAAATTAGTGCCAAGGTAACTAAAGTATTAAGCAAACACTTGAGAGAAACTGTAAGAGAAATAATTAAATCACTCCTTGACGAGCATAGTCTCATTGCAAGCAGCCACACCAGACTTTGTAAGAACAGAACATGCCGCAGTGATATAATGGATTGTAATTAAGTGTCTATATCAACTGGATGCGAAAAAACAATCAGTTATTATATACTGCACTTACATATCTTTTAGCAAACTTTGAAACGCTCCCCTTGAAAGTCAAAAGCTCATTGTGTTGGAGATAATACTGTTATATCGCTGATGCAGAAAGGGGGCTAATTTTTAGGTAGGTACTTCTGCATATGACACGGTAACAGGAGGTACAGCAGTTGCCTAGGGGCTTTAGGAAACGTCTTGTATTGAAGGTGGTAATGAAGTCTGCATTTAACCCCCCAGATCGAAAAAAAATAAATAAATAAATAAATAAATCTCAGAGGCAAAATAAATTCTTCTGGTGGTAGCGAGAATGAAAAATTTAAGACGTCATCATAGTGAAGGATTAAAGAAAGAAGCAAGCTAGAGAGAGCATAACGAAAAGCTGCAAATAATATTCCCCTTCCTTTGACATTTGCTGTGCGGAGAGCGATTAGCCGTCACTGACCTGAATACAACTGTCCGCTGCAAAAGTCGAGAAAATACGAATTTCTTTATTCTCTGACAGACAGTTGATGGTGATAGTTTTTAGCATTTTCGGTGCTCTTGGCTTGTCTTGTTCAAATTAAAATCGTTAGACATTTGCTGATAAAAAAAAAAAAAAAAATAGGTGACTTGCAGCTAAAGAGCAAATTACATAATGTTATTCTTCTCTGTGACACCTGCCTTACGAAGAACGATTGGCCCTTTCACTTCGATCACCTTTTCTTCATAAAGCTCAAGCAACCACTAGATTATTTTATTCAACTTAGGGCAGACCTCCTTTAGTGAAGGAATTCTAAAAAGTCTAACTCTCCTCTTTCTTAAGGTCTGTCTGAAACTAAATGTAATCTACTTGGGGTATGAAAAAAAATAAAAGTATATTTGACTTCCTCGAAAGGGGAGATGTGAAGATGTGAAGGGGTCAAAGAAGCAAAGTCTGTTGTCGCTGAGAAGTGAGTAGATTCAGAGATCAAAATTTAGGTGTTCAGAATTCTCAATATATTCGGTGACATCAGTTATGAGAACTTTTTCAACGTTCAGAATGAGACGGCAAATTAAAAGTAATGAAATGAGATAAGCCCAGGGGTAAAAGATTCATTATAATTCTAGGGTATCAATATTATTATTTTAACTTCTTTAGCCCGAGGACGTATTATGTATTTTTTTTTCTTTTGACACAACCAAGCGATTATTTTCCTCTTAGAAGATGCTTCTCGAGTGGGAGATACCGTTCATTAACCCCGTCTTTAATTGGGTGCTCTGTGCTGAAGAAAACAGACTATTTTTTTTTTTATCTCTCTCTCCCTAACTTGGCCTGAAATTGCCATCTCTTCATCTTACATGTTGAGTGGTAGCAATATGTTAGCACTAAAGTCTGGTGCTAGTCATGAAGAAGTGCTAAGAAAAAGAAGTAGAGCTTAAATTTTGCCTTTTTCTGCCACTGAAAAAGGACGAAAATCTAGGCCAAGTTTAAGTAAAAAGAGTATAGTAGCAGCAAGGATAATACCGAGTCATGTCCTGTGGCTTCAAGGTTAGTATTTACACAACGAAACAATGATATGAGCTCACAGAAACACTCCCATACTGCTAAAACTATATAGATTTAAATGAAACTTTGATGAGGTTACCATTTCAGTACTGTAGGACGGAAACTGTTACTTGTTGTTCTTCCATAAGACTCTTGCGCAGACGAATATAATGCCTTTTTTTTTTTTTTTTTTTTTGGTGGTGGTGGTGGTGCTTGTCGTGGTGGTCGTGATGGGGGGTTGGCTGCCTTAAAAAAAAAAAAAATCCAACTTCCTCAGTAGTCATAAAAAGCTGTTTAGCATAAAATTACGGTATATATATATATCCTTTTTGACAACGCCCCAAATATTGACAAATTTTTCGGGTCTCTATAGAGTTATAATACTTTTTTTTTTTAACCCTTTTCCTCCTCTCCCCTTCTTCTCAACATTCTGGGCCAATGTTGTTTACTTAAAGGACCCTCTCCAATCCTACAGTCCTGGAAACGCCCGTGTGTTCTGTGTTCTCTTTCATATATTACTTATTACAGAAAGAATGGACCAGTGTATTTCCTCCCCTGTCATCCGAACAAAATTAATTATCTTGCTATTCTTTAAAACAATCAAGATGTTTTCTTCCTCTCTTCCTTTTTTTTTTTTGGTGCCTATCATAATGCTGGAAGGGGTGGTGGTCAGAGGAAAGCCAAACGTTTTTCTAGCCTTTTCTAACACATAAGAGGAAGGTTAGATATTTATTGTTAATATTATCCACCCGCAGATAACCTCGCAATAGGCCAATGGGTTCCTGGTATACTTTTCCAATATACTCTTGTGTTGTGTTTCCTTCTATCTTTCTTCTCTTCCTTTTCATTTCTTTACTCTTTTTCTTCTGTTCATCCTTCCTCTTTTTTACTTCCACTTCTGTCTCTTCTCTTCTTCTCTGTTATCTTTTCATTTTTCTTCCCTCTTTTCTTCTCGTTTCTGTTCTTCCCTCTCTCTCACTCCCCCCTTTCTCTCTACCCCTCCTCTCTATTCCTCTGTATCTCCCCTCCCCCTCCATCCCTCCGTCCTCCTCTCCCCTTCCCCCTCTTCAAGTCAATTTTATCTTCCCCCTCAGACTAACCTCTTTATATCATAGTTTTCATTTTCTTCTCTCTCTCTCTCTCTCTCTCTCTCTCTCTCTCTCTCTCTCTCTCTCTCTCTCTCTCCAATCCACATGCTCTTTTCCTCCCCTCTTCTCTACTTCCTCTTTCCTTCTCCTTCTCTCCACCTCTCTACCTTCTTTTCCTCTCTTCCTCCTCTCCCTTCTTTCTATTCCTTGTCCTTCCCCCCATTCATTATCAATCCATTCTCCTTCCCACCTCCTCCCCTTCCCCTCCCCATCTCTCCTCTCCCCATATCCTGTCACTCTTCCTCTTGTCACTCTCTCTCTCTATCCCTTCCCTTTCCCAATCCCTTTCCCCTCTGTATCATCTCTCCCTCTCGACCCCTCCCCCTTTCGACCCCTACCCTCCTCTACCTCTCCCTCTCTCTACTCCTCCCCCTTTCTGCCACCCGTACTCTCTCCCTTTTCCTCTCTGTCCCCCTCTGCCTCTTGCTTTGCCTACTCTGTCTCTCCCCTTCCCCACTCCCTTGCCTCTTCCCATTTCCCCTCCCCTCCCCTCTCACTTCCGCCTCTTCCTCCCCTCCCCCTTTCCCTCCCCTCCCCCTCCCCCTGCCCAGCATTCAACGGGAAACAAGACTTACTCCCTATTTATTCATGACGCCAGTGTATTTGACTTGCAGATCAGTGGTATTTTCAGCGAAGGGGAGGTGGGGAGGGATTTTGAGTGGGGGAGGGTAGGGGGCAGTGTGGAGGGAGAAGGGAGTGGTCACTGGGGGAGGGGAAGGAGGGGGGATATTGAAGGGGGGAAAGAAGGGGAACAGTTTGAGAGAGAGAGAGGGAGGGAAGGAGTGGACACTAGGGGAGGGGAAGGAGGGGGATTCTGAGAGGGGGAGGTAAGGGGGGGAGCGGTTGGAGAAAGGGATAGAGGGAGGGAAGGGACACTGAGGGGAGGGAGAGAGGGAAGGAGAGGACAGTGAGGAAAAGGAGAGAGGGAGGGAGGGAGAGGAATGAAGAGAGAAAAATAATTACAGAGCGAGAGGGAGGAAGATTTAAAGAGTGGGGAGGGAAGTGGAGAAAAGGAGAGAGAGGGCAGTGTGAAAGGGGGCTGGAAAGGGAGGGCTAGGGGAGTGGACAGTTGGAGGGAGGGAAGGGGTAAGTGGACAGATGGAGGGAGGGATG
>NC_137047.1:12328851-12513851 GCF_032717465.1 Coenobita brevimanus
CAAAACAATCCACCAGTACCCTTTCCACACCACCCAGTTTAGCAGTAGTAAAAAAAAAAAGGGGGGGGGGGGACGCGGCCAGAATTATCCGGCTTGCAAATATCGAACCCTGCAAATTGCGTCTTGTATCTAATGGCTTTAAATTAGACCCGCTGGCTGGTCCGGGAATTGCTATAATAATTCAAGAGTAAAGAGTCATTACAAGAGATGGATGCTCCCCAGGCCAGAGTTTTACCAATAATTGCATCGAATTGGTCCGGCTTGGGTAATTAGTGGGCCTGGAATAAGCCTGAAAGGGAGGTATAAAGCTGACTGGCCTGGAACGGTAGAGGTAGATGTGTGTGTGTGTGTGTGTGTGTGTGTGTGTGTGTGTGTGTGTGTGTGTGTGTGTGTGTGTGTGTGTGTGTGTGTGTATTATGTTGGGAGAGGGTGTTGAAGGAGGTGCGTACTTTTATATTGTTTTTGTTACCCTAGTACTACACTTCAAATTAAGGGAGGTTTTTCATAGTAAGCTGGTAGCATAAAAAGTCTCCATTAGTCCGAATTAGGTTGGTATTTTAGTGAAAGGTTGGTTAGGGTGCGTGAGTCGTGGCTATTAAAAGTCTGCTTGTAGATGGGCTTTATTATCCTTATTATAGACTCACGGCCATAGTGGAGTAAGTTGGTTTGGTTTATTCATGATACTTTTGGACGATTTTTTTTTCAGATATCATCGTAGGAGTTTATGAAGGCCGTAACTAATCCCTTCAGTTCAAAACGTGTCTTCTAAGATATAGCAAGGATAAAATAATGTTCTCGTAGTAATGGGTTAAAGTTTTGTTTGTAGGAGGTCTGTTTTGACATCCATGTCTTAGTCTCATAGAACTGATACCACAGTGAAAGCAGCGGGTCTGGGATGGTAGTTTGGGACGAAATGGAATACGTTGGCAGTAGGTACCAGTTGGGGTTAAATGTTATTTTTGCAGGAGGTCTGCATTGTTGAAATCACATAGGTTATACAGACTTTCCTTACATCCATTGCTGTAAAGTTTCCATGTTTTCTGTAACGCTAGTTCGGCTTACTTTCTCTAGGAGCTTCAGGTGAAAGAAATGGTGGATGGCTAGGAGCCGGCTTGCTTTTTATCTTTGTTAAACTCAGAATATATACCACAATTACAGCCTACGCTGTAACATGACTTCGAAAGGAGGGGTGTGGTCTATAATGTTTGATATGCCTGTGTAATCCAGCACCCATCCCGGAACCACAAATATCCGATACGGCAAATATCCGATACGGCAAATGGGCTTAACACTTCAATTCTCCAGTGGCCTGACAGCAAACTTACCACTCTGCTCTGTGTAAGTTATTTTTTTTTTCTCTTTGTATTTATGACTCTGGGCATACACCACAGAAGGTAACTGAGCAGATCGTTCCAATGTACTGTGTAAAGTATGACTTGCTCAACCCAAGTGGCGAGCCCTGTCCTTCGGTGATCAGCTCATGAACTGACTTTGTGGTGATAGTGATAACGATGATGATAATCTTCATCATCATGGTGTCTGACAATAGCTGGTCTTAGAGGCCTGTCTTCACCTTGGTCAGTTGGTCGGTAGGCATGTGAGTGGACAGATACAAAGCCACATGTACAGGCCATCCAGCTTACACACAACATGCATTTGTGCAACCTATTGTGCTTTACCCAACGAGTGTGGTGACCGACCCTCTCGCCCAGTGAGCATTCTGAATGACCGTGAAGGGGACAGGTCAACTACACACTCTAATACATGCCCTACAAATAGCCGACAAAATCCGTGGCGGGCGTTGCCTTACGTATACAGTTCCATATTCCAGCGCAATTCCATGGTGGTGCTGTGGCGACACGAACCATCTGAACTAAAGCTCTTATATTAGTGTATATTATTTAATGGACTGGTAAAGGGATGACTTGGCCACTGGAAGCAAAAAGCTATATTACTGGTTTGTGGTTTCATATCACGTGTTCCATAGCGAATTATTTTGCTTAATACACCTCGACATTCTCTTGTATGCTATTATTATTATTATTATTATTATTATTATTATTCGTATCAGCATAGTTTTTACCAATAATATACAGAAGATATTAAGGTGCAATATACAGAATAAATCGCTAAATAAGAGGTGTTACGAAAGCCATCCTCAGATATACATGCCTCTTAAATATACTCTTTTCTGTTTTAAGACTAACTTGATCGACATTTTGTATAGGGAACGTCGTCACCTAGATCTTTCATTCTGACTAAAACCGGAATATTTTACTCCAGCTGTTACGACATTCTCTTCACTTTAACTTGGCCGAAAATTGTCATCTCTTCATCTTGAATGCTGAGCTGTAGCAAGAGGTTAAATACTAAAAAAGATGCTAGTCACGAAGCGCCCTATGGGAAGGATGTAGAGCCGTAACATTGTCTTTTTTTGTCACTCACTTCCCCGACATAAGTTGCAGTTGGACGAAAGTGTGTGCCAAGTTAAAATGAATAAAGTGAAGAGGCTGTTTTAACTACCGCCAGCCAGTTTGGTTTTGGCATAGTTAGGGACTTAAGCTGAGTCTACTGCACACTTAGAGAATATATCTTTCACTTTCCTCCTCGACGCATCATATCAGAGCAGTGACGGATTTAATGGGGAGGAGGGAACCTGAACACGTGCCAACTTTGTCCTGACTGAAGATGATAATTAATGGCGCGGGAGACTGATGGGCCGCCTTAGAATTCACCATTTTAGAGTAAGGACGTCTTTTATATTTTATTCGTGCTATCATCAGACGATTTCATTCCATCTTCGAGAGACTCACTGGACTGAAGGGTTGGAGTGTAGCGTCCCTAACCCCTTCCCTACCAGAACTCCTTCGATAGTTTAATAAAATCGTCTGAATATAGCAAAAGTAAAGCAAGAGGGGCGTCCTCAGGCTAAAGAATTATGTTCCTAGGTCCTAATTGTAGCAAGAAAACCCCCTCGTGCTTAGATTAGACCTGGTATTTCCTTCCAGTTAATGTCAGACGATTTTATTTAACTGAGAGAGAGTTTTAGAGGCTGAGAGTGTCAGTACTGTCATCCTTAACTCTCTCATGGTCGGGACAGGTCCATCCAATGCCAGAGGAATCACTTAGGTAAGAGTGAGTACAGCAGACCGGGTGTATTAATAAATGAATAAATTATGGGGCAAATTAATAGTCTGATATTTGGCTGCGTGTCGGAGGTAATAAGAAATGTGTGTGTGTGTGTGTGTGTGTGTGTGTGTGTGTGTGTGTGTGTGTTAACGAGCTAATGTCCCTTTATGTTTTATCGAATATAGACTGACGCCCATCATGCAAAGGGTCGCAGCCTCAACAAAATAATCTTTAAACATTTCTCTCTTCCCGTCCTTCCACAACATTCCCCTTTTATCATTTTATTTTTCTTTTTTCCCCCGACTCTCTCTCTCTCTCTCTCTCTCTCTCTCTCTCTCTCTCACACACACACACACACACACACACACACACACACACACACACACAATTATTTCGTTCCTCTCCCTCACTCTCATTCCTTTTCATTCTTCCCCTTCGCCATTCCTCTCTGTCTCCATCTGTTGTCTTTCTTCGTGTTCTCCCTTCCCGTTTATCTTCTTTTATCTTTTAGCTTTCTTCTTTCCCTCCCTCTTCCTTCCTCTCTTTAGCTCTTTTTATTTTGATTTTACTCTTTTTTTTTCTACACTGTTCTTATAATTTCTGGTTTAGTCCTAATATACTTTTATTTCATCATCATCATCATCATCATCATCATCATCATCATCATCATCATCATCATCATCATCATCATCACCATCTTCTCCTTTGTCGTCATCTTCCTTCTCCTCTTCTTCTTCATATTATTATTATTATCATCATCATCATCATCATCATCATCATCATCATTCTCATCTTTCACGCTGTTTACCTCTCTTTCATATCTTTTCGTCTCTTGGTTCCTTATTTTTCACTCTAGTTTTTATTCCTTTATTCATGAGTCTGTTTTTTTCCGGGCATGTTTACTCTCTTCCCTGGTCATTCTTTTTTTTTTTTTTTTTTTTTAACTTTTTTTCGTGCTCTCTCTTTCCTTCCTTTTTTTTCTCATTTTCTCTTCCTTTTCATTTTCAGTTTTTTTAATATAATTCTTTCTTGCTGTCCTTTCTTTTGTATATTCCTCCTCACTTTTATTTTCTTCTTTTTCTTCCACTCACTCTTTTTTCTTCCTTTTTCCTCTCATTTTCCCCCCTCCCTCGTCCTTCTCTTCTTGTTCTTTCCGTTCCTCCTCCTCTTCTTCTTCTTCTTCTTCTTCTCCTTCTTCCTCCCCTGTCATCGATCTTCTCCCTATCCCTCCTCGTCGTTTTCATATCCTCCCTCCTACCATCTCTTCCCCGCCTACATTTCCCTATCCTCTCTCTCTCTCTCTCTCTCTCTCTCTCACACACACACACACACACACACACACACACACACACACACAGAGGAAAATCAGAACCCCTGCCACTCAAAGCAACCAAATTAATACCTTCCCTGTGATGAAAGCCTCCAAGAACCGAGCGCCTCATTAAAGCCTCGCCCGAGAGCAAAATTAATTGAGCACTTTAAAATCCCAGGGGCTTTTAAACATGTAAATATATCCATTTTAAATCGCCTTTGTCCCTGACCTGCCTACGCGCGGAAACAGTTCAAACCGTACAGGTCAAGGGGTCACCACTGATATCGTAAAGTATTTCTTAATTAGTCCTAAGATATTTTTTCATTCATTCATTGCCAGACGCCATGTATCCCACACGGGGTGGCCAAGGGCTTAGAGTTAATTGTTTTACAGGGAGGGGCACTAATCCTCCACCAACCCCACTTGACACGTAGGGATGCCAACAGCATCTGGTGTTCCCAGGCGGTCACCCATCCAAGTACTAACCAGTCCTAAGATATACAAATGATAAACAAGAAGTGAGGCACAACAAACCCGTCCCCGGCAGTCATTTTAGTGGTAAAGTATAAACACAACAGGATATCTAGTCAAAGATGTCACTTATCAAATTTGGAATAAATCCGGTGTAAACTGCCGATATTATGCCCATTTGAAATTTTATGCCCGACCCACCTGACATTGACCCTCCTGCCGCTAACTGGGGGGCGGGGGTGACCTCCCTGATGTAATAATGCATGTTACAGCATGCAGATATGAAAGATGCACCTTTAAGGTTTTGAGTCCAAGTCGATATGACGAATTTGAAAGGTGTTATGGCGATAAAACGATTTTTACCCGTCCCCCCCCCTTTTTTTTTTTTTTCTACAGCTTGGGCATTGACCCAGTTTGGGCCAAAATTTAGTCAGGTGATCAGATCATAGCCCATCATCCCTGTAATTTTAGTCAAAATTACATCTGTAGTTTTCGTGTACAGTTGTCAACAGACAGACAGAGAGACAGACAGACAAATAAACAAACACACAGACATACCGAGTCAAAACAATACCCGTCCCCGAGCCCCTCCGGGTCGGGGGCGAGTAAAAATACCCCAAGCTATAGACATTTTAAAAGCAAGATTAAATAAGCATCTAATAGGAAGTGGAGTTATTGTATACATGTCTCACACCGGATAGAAACATCGTCCTATAGTGTGTTCAGATTAACTTGGCTCATAATTGACATTTCTCCGTCCTGAATGTTGAGCTGTAGTTATATTTTAGAATAATGCTAGTCAGGAAGAAGTGCTATGGAAAGGATGCTGAGTTGTAATGACTTATTCTGCCAATAAGCTGAAGAATATAAGCTTCAAAGGAATTATTATGACTGCAAATCACGAAGAAGTGTTATGGAAGAGATGTTGAGCTGACGTGCCGTGTTCTATCACTGAGCTACAGAAAATAAGTCCCAAAAGGACGAAACTCTCCGCGTATTTAAACTCAGTTCTGTACTCCCCCCCCCCCTTTTTTTTTTACTCTAGGTTGGCCTAAAATTGTCATCTCTCCATCTTGAATGTTGAGCTGTAACAATAGATTAAAATATGATGTTATTCACGAAGTGCTGTAAAAAAGGATTAAAAGCTGAAGTACATAGTTTTTTTTTTCTGCCGCTTAACTACGTGAAAGGTGCAAAAGGACAAAAATATTGGCCAGTGTTTGGAGTTAGCAAGAATAAACAGCAAAAATACATCATTATAGTGAACGGGTGCTGCTATTATTATTATTATTATTAGAGGAAAAACAGAATAGTATTGGTCGTGGACAGCGCTAGCCCAGACTTGCCCAGCACTAATTAGACGGAACGCCATTACCAGGACCACAAGCACTTAGGAAGCAACAGGTGGCAGTATCTAGAGTCTCGCATCTCTGACTGGCTGTATAGATTAACATAAATATGATGCAAGCGGTCCAGGCCTTAGCTCCGTGGCACTCATTCAGTAAATTGATAGGTTACTCGTGCGCTTAATAAGTATATGCCTGGTATGCTTAGGTATGCATGAAGAAGATAATGATGATGATAAAGAGGGAGTAGGAGGAGGAGGAGGAGGAGGAGGAGGAGGAGGAAGAGCAGAAAGTGGAGGAGGAAGAAGAACAATTGTGTGTATATATGTTACCTATTTTAGAACAAATTGCTTCGTTATGATATTCATTTTTACAGCTCTTATAAAGTTTCCTTCAGACATTTCGGTTCTGCAAAGATCTCCCTTCTAAATATTTTCCTGTACTGTCCATTTAGGTAGGGGCTGTTTTTAAGCCTCTATAATTTTTGAACTTCTATAATTTGAGAGGATGTTCTATTTTTTGTATTGTTATGGCCAGACAAACTAGAAAGGACCGTGATCTCTCTCTCTCTCTCTCTCTCTCTCTCTCTCTCTCTCTCAAGTTCTGTCCTTTCTTTCTTCCCCCTTCACCCTCCATTCCTTTTATACACTTCCTACCTCTTCATCCATCCCACTCCCTCCTTCACCTTTTCCACACGTCTCCCATCTTCGCCTTTTCTTCTATCTTCCATCACCCCCACGTTACCTTCACCTCTTCTAATGTTCACCCCTTTCGTCTCTCTCCCCTTCATCTCTTCCTCCCTGTCCCTTTTTTTACCTCATACTTCATTCTTCCTCCTCCATTCTTCTCCCGTCTTCATTCTTCCTTCCCCCTCACCATTCTTTTCATCTTCACTCTTCGTCCCCATTCCTCCTTCATAGCTCACCCCCCCCCCCTTCTGCAGTCTCCCTTTTAACTCCATTCCTTTTCCTTTCCTGTTCTTTTTTACCCTTTTCCCCCATCCCCGTCACCCCTTCTCACCTCCCCCCTTTGGCTTCCTTCTCCCCCTCTTTTATCTCCTTCCTTCCTTTTCTCCCTCCCCTCCACCTCCTTGTCACCCTTTCCTTTCTTCTTTCTCTTTCCATCTTCCCCTCCCATTTCACCCCTTTTTTTCTCTCCACTCCTCCCCCTACCCTTCATCCACTTCTTCGAACCCTTGACAAACAGGCTGGGGATGACAAGGCTGCCCCATCCACCACAACACCACAGAAAATGGGACCATATGGATAATCGTTTTCTTTGAAGTACGCTTAAGGAAAACGATTATATTTACGAGTGGCTCTGATAATTTCCCATGTAACTTGTTGTAATTTGATGGGTATCAGCCTATTTACGAGTGCCTCTGCCAATTTTTTTCTGTAACTTATTGCAAATTATCAGATAGCAGCCTATTTAAGGATGGCTGTGTTAATTTTTTTCTGTATCTAATTATAAATCATCAGACAACAGCCATAATACATTTCACTGCCAGGACAGATTTCCTCTTCTGTTATGGCTGCCTCAGGACGATGTTATTCAGATGAGGAATTATCTCCGGACTCACAGGGTTGATGCCACGGTCCACTACAAATTGCCTCCATAATTCTGGTATATATTTATAAACTACAGGTAGAGCGATATAGGCAGGCCTAATATCCCACAGCATGATGCTTCGTACTGCTGACTGGCGACTTCTCTCCCTACTCTGCATTATACACACATTACTGAACAGTCATATTCAATTTCGACTTATCGACTTTTAAAACATGTCATTCCATGGTCTGACACCGTTACTTTAGTGGACACTGGCAGGGGTGGTAGTGGGTGGTGGGACTGGGCGGTGTGATACACCGTCTGAAGTTAGGCGTTATGGGTTGGCCAGTTCATGCCCAGCCGAGCCATTGGTATATTTCAATTATCTCCAAGCAGAACAATAACAAAAGCATCATAGTAATCATGAGCCCCTTTCACATACAGTAATTGGCGTCAGGTGGACTACCACCAGCAATGGAAAGGAAAGTACGCACCGTTCTCATTTATCTTGCATCTTGTGATGCAGGCCAAACCATAAACTCTAGTTGATGACCACGTTATTGACAGTGATGTCACTACTAGCACCCCGTGACGTCACCATTACAGTAGTCCCATGACGCCACTAGCAGCCCTATGACCTCACCACCCAACTCGATCATGTAATCATCACTCCCTTGATGTCACCACCAACCCTGCGACATCACAACCCCCATGATGGCAAGATTTCGAAATTGCACCGAATTCTGCGACAATAAATAAAAATATGAACGATTTTTCCTGCATCAGGATAACGCTGAGTGTAATTCTTTAGTGATGTGTGTGTGTGTGTGTGTGTGTGTGTGTGTGTGTGTGTGTGTGTATTAGTATTTAGTTACTCGTATATATTGTATTTAGGTAATGGATTAGCTGTAGGTGTGTGTGTGTGTGTGTGTGTGTGAGAGAGAGAGAGAGAGAGAGAGAGAGAGAGAGAGAGAGAGAGAGAGAGAGAGAGAGAATAAATATGCACAGGACACGAATATCTCATGTCAGTTCAAGAACAAGATTCCAGAACGTAATGCATGATTCCAATAGTTATCACAAAATACAGACGCGTAAAATATACAGTAGCAGCCGTTCAGAGCTTAAGAAAATTCATGGTATTATTATAGGTACAAATGTGGCTATTGATTTTTTTTTTTTTTTTTTTTTTTGACAAATTACTTCCTCACCTCCTCCACCTCTCACTTTCCACAAGTTCCTTCCAGTCTCTCCCTTTTCCCTTCACAGTTTCTCTCCTTTCCTCCCTCCCCTCTCCCCCTCCCTCCTCCTCATCCTACATTCAGGCGTCATGTATCTTGTCTTATAACAGGGGTAACAAATTCTGTATCATTCCATGCCCGACCCAAAGCCTCGTCCTTTTCAAATACTGTGATTCCTATTCTTGTATTTCGCATGCCTGGCAAATCCTCTGACCATGTGGAGATTTCCTTTTGTGTGTGTGTGTGTGTGTGTGTGTAAAGCCGATTTGGTTGCACTTTTGTTTCCCTTTTATTGTATTCACAGTGCATTTCAAAGGTACACACTCTGGGCTGTTGTTCCGATTTTTTCACTATTCGTACTGGCGTGTATGATTTTTTTTTTTTTTTTTTTTTGTGGTCATCATTCATTTAGTATAATGAGAGACTTGTACGTTATTATTATTATTATTATTATTATTATTATTATTATTATTATTATTTATATTATTATTATTATTTTCATTATCATCATCATCATCTTCATTGTTTCAGTCGCAAGCCCCTATAGTAATGGGCCCAGTGAGTATAGAACACAGGCCATTTTAACGGGTCGCTCCGTGTAAAATAAATTGTTGCGTGTCGTATGTTAGGGAAAGGGTGTGACTTTGCAAAAAATGATTGTCACCATTTTTTTTATCCTCCTGTAGTCGATAGGCAATAATTATAAACCCCCTTTTTCATTCACTGAGCATTCTTAGGGGTCATGTGTTGAAACCAGAAGCCGAAAAGTGGGATGCAGACTCCAAAATTTTGATGATTTTTGAAGTTCTTGACAATGATGGAACGTATCTGACCTTCCTCCGTGGTTGCCGACTGACTTCTGTAGTATGGGTTGCTGGTTAACTATACGTAATAACCACAGGCGTTCCATAAATGTCCGTCAGAAATTATGGGGTTTGCACTCCACTTTGCGATTTGAGGTTATAGCATATGACCTTTAGTTACAGGTGAGCACAGCATAATACGTGCAGGGAATTACTTTATCTCATGGTCGCGTCTCTCTTGTATGTTATTAAAGTTTACGCCTATTTTGTGCAGTTAATCACCGGAGCCTCAGACTGTTAATGCTCTCGTGGTCCTGACAACTGTAGAATTTTTATTTAGATAACCTAGACGATTTTCCTCAGCAGAGATTACGTCATAGGAGTCTCAGATAACGCCAGACGATTTTACTCAGCAGAGATTACGTTATAGGCGTCTGAGATAACGCCAGACGATTTTACTCAACCGAGATTGCGTCATGGGAGTCTGAGAGAGTTAAGGTAAATTCTCTGGAGAAAGGGTACAGTGGAAATAGCCTTGACCTACACTGACCTAAATTTAGCCTCACCGTACAAAACTCTGCCAACACAACACTGGTTTAACACAATACGGCTACACGGACACACCCCTTGTATACACAGGCAGTCGATGGTGTATTGGTTAGCAAATTCAGGTCGAGAGTGGTAGATTCCGAGTTCGATTCTGGGGCAAGTCATACCCTTTGACAAAGTATGTTTCCCCGTTTATTGTTCCTGTTCACCTGGCAGTATATTTGGGAACCTGGATGTAAATTCGCTTGTTGCGTGTCGTATTCTAGGGGGAGATTGGACTTAGCAAAAAGGTGACTGTCTGCCTTAATGGCCTTCGTGCAGTCGACAGGCATCCAAGTTCTCATTTTGCGTAGCGGTGAATGATGTGTTGTCCTCGAGGTCTTTCTTCACCCTCTCATTGTTGAGACAACTCGTATCATTTTATTCCAACTAATGTCGTATTATTTAGTAGATTCTGCTAGCGTCTGGGGCCGGACCACTAAATGCATTAGTCTCCTGAGTCTCTCGTTGTAACCAGAAGAGAACTGGATCAGACTGGATTCCTCAGAGCGGCTCCAGCCTAAGGTTCATTGTAAACGAAAACCAGATTCGTAAAATAATCTTCTTACAGTCGCCGTAGTCTTTGTGTGTGTGTGTGTGTGTGTGTGTGTGTGTGACAAGAGCCCCCCAAAGGGTCCGACAGTAAACAGCTTGACTAATTCTAGTTTTTTAATCTGACAGTTAATCCTGCGAGCCCTAGAGTGTTGATGTCGATCCATTTTTGCGCTTTTGCGCCAAAATTATATCCAGTTACAAATCGGCTATTGAAAAAATAATTCTACTGATCCCTTAGCGCGCAGTCATATTGATGACCATTAAATTAATCCACTTGATCTCATTGACAGTTGTGATACTCAGCTTAACTCTAATACTAACGAAAACTCGTTTGCGAGATTTGATCTGCTGCACCCACCCAGTTACTGTTGTGAAGCAGAATCCTTGCTGTAGATAACGGTAAACGTGTCCCTCCTACACCACCACCACCACCACCACCACCATCATCATCATCATCATCATCCAAACGTGTGCCGTCTAAAAGTGCAATTAATGTTGAAGGCAGCTCTGACCCCTTCCTCAGCTACTACCAGTAAGCTGTGTATACTCAGGGACACAAATTCCACCGCGCCTGCTTTACATTTAGAATGTCCGTTAAAAAACAAGAAATATAATAAGAAATTCTTGTTGGTTGGTGTTGATCAACCCCAAGCTGTCTGACCGAGCAGATCCATCACCCACAGACAAGCAGTCGCCTCTACAGGGCCGTCCCGTGCAGTAAACCGATGTTTCTTGCGACTGACTGCGCCTTACCAGAGCGAGGCGCGGGGAAATGTATGCAAATTTGGTTCCTGGGTTGGCACCACATTTGCGTATCTTAACTCAGTTAACAGGGGTGCCATAATAGGCTCCACTTCACCCTGTGATCTGATTAGATGGTTACCACCCAGCGTTTAAATGATTTCCTGGGTTGCAAGAAACTATTAGTCTTGTCACTTAGTACAGAGCCACTAAGTAGAAAGAAGAGCAATAAACAGTGGCAGGAAGGAAAGGGGGGAAGTCGAAGGAAATGAGGGCAGATAAAGAAATAGATTGATAAAGGTGAAAGAAGAAATAGGAAGCACTACATCGAGTGGATGATGGTCGCCACCACCTACAACCATATAGTTGGTGACGAGGTTATTGGTAGTGATGTCACCATTATCAGCTCTATGACATCACTACCAGCCCCACGACCTCACCACCAGCCCCATGACGTCACCACCAGCCCCATGACGTCACCACCAGTCCCATGACATCACCATCAGCTCCATGACTTCAAGAACAACTCTCTGACGTCACCAAACAACCCCTTGACGTCACCAAACAGCACTCTGACGTCACCAAAGGCCCCATGATGTCAGGGTTTTGAACTTGCACCTGTTTCTGCGCCAGGAAATATAAATGTGAGTAATGTTTCCCGCATCCGAATATCGCTGATTATAATGCTCTACTGAAACATTTATTTTTTGTGCATACTTTAGCATTTCGTCATATATTGTATTAGGTAATGGATTAGCTGCAGGTGTGTGTGTGTGTGTGTGTGTGTGTGTGTGTGTGAGAGAGAGAGAGAGAGAGAGAGAGCACAAATTAGACACGGTGGAGGTGAAGGGGAATTGATGGTGTAGTGGTTGGCATACCCGGCCCGCAACTGAAAAATCCCGAGTTCGATTCCCAGGCCGGTCAAACTCTTGGACAAAGTTTGTTTCCCCTGTGACCTTCAACATTACCACGTAGGACAATTTTCAGGACAATACCACTCAGGACAACCCCTTAGGACAATACCACGAAGGACATTTCTAGGACAATACCACCCTGGACAGTTTCTAGGACAATACCACACAGCCCCCTAGGACAATACCACACAACACTGTAAAGTAATACCACCCACAGTACAAAGGACAATACCACAAAGGACAATATACCAGCACAATAATACAACAAGCATAACTCAGCAACACCCATTCCTTCTTTACTCTTCTTCCTTCATTCTTTTCTTCCTTATTACTTCCGTATTTTGGGTATTTCTCTTTCTTTCCCCATTTTCCTTCTTCCTTCCTCATATCCTTCCTCCCTTCCTTTTCTTCCTTCATGACAACCCTACACAACACAATGCAGTACACATTATACCACACCACGCAACACTGTACACAATATATACAACGCAACACAATACAGCACAATTTAGTACCACGCAACACAATACAGTACCACGCAACACAGTGCAACACAATACGACACAGTACAACTCATTATCAATCTGCACAGTATTTCTCATAACAATCCAACCCACGACAACGCCAATCAGGACAATACCATGCGTGACGATACCACTCAGAGCAATAACCATGCGATAACCCTATTCTAACGGTAGATCCTGCAATAGATGTAGCCACTGAAACTGAGTAGGAGTGGGGGTGAGGCAGGGGTATAGGGGATGGGGGGAAGCAGGGGTTTAGGGGATGGGGGGAAGCAGGGGTGTAGGGAATGAGGGGAGGCAGGGGTGTAGGGGATGGGGTGAGGCAGGGGTGTAGAGAATGGGGTGAGGCAGGAGTGTAGGGAATGGGGGGAAGCAGAGGTGTAGGGAATGAGGGGAGGCAGGGGTGTAGGGAATGAGGGGAGGCAGGGGTGTAGGGGATGGGGTGAGGCAGGGGTGTAGGGGATGAGGTGAGGCAGGGGTGTAGGGGATAGGGTGAAGCAAGGGTGTAGGGGTGGGGGTGAGGCAGTGGTGCAGGGGATGGGGTGAGGCAGGAAATAGGGGATGGGGGACGGCAGGAGTGTAGTGAATGGGCGGTGGCAGGGGTGTTGGGGATGGAGTGAGACAGGGGTGTAGAGGATGGGGTGAGGCAGGGGTGTTGGGGATGGGGTTAGGCAGGGGTGTAGGGGATGGGGTTAGGCAGGGGTGTAGGGGATGGCGTTAGGCAGGGGTGTTGGGGATGGGGTGAGGAGGGGGTGTAGGGGATGCGGTTAGGCAAGGGTGTAGAGAGGGATTATTTGGTGAGAGGGCGCAGGATAGGAGAAAGGGGAAGGGGGGAGAGGAGAGGGAATGGGGAGGGAGGTGAGGGGAAGGGGAGGGAGGTGTGAGATGTGTAAGGGATAGGACAGGGTAGGAAAGCAGGGGATGGGATGAGAGGGAAAGGGAAGGGAAGGAGAGTGAAATGACGAGAAGGAAAAACGACAGGAGAGGAAAGAAGAGAAGAGATGAAAGACGGGAGAAGAGGGATGGAGAAGGGAAGGGAAGGGAAGGAAAAGGGGAGAAGAGAAGGAACGGAAAAAGAGGGAAAGGAACGCAAGCGGAAGGGGATGGAAGGGGTGGAAAAAGAAAGGAGAGAAGAAAAAGTGAATAGAGATAAGAGAGAAGGCAGGGCGAGAAATACTCACTTTACTTTAATCCCGTATTTTTGTAAAGCCAATAAAAACGAAGCAAACCAAACATCTCTCTTACGTGCCGAGTAACATATAACACAGCCATTATTCCGTCACTCGGCTGTCGTCTTCAGAGCAGCCCAAAAGGGAAAATTGTCCTTAGAGAAGAAACGCTACCTACATAATGATGGATGAAACTGGAAGTGGTGGCGCAGCAGCAAGATATCGATATTCTGAAAGCACTATTTTGTTCTCAGTACTGAATATCGATGACGGGTAACCAAACTGTATTAAGGTAACGGTGGTCATTCTTAAAATATTAAGTATTATATTATTCAAAGCAGAGAGAATTCAGTCGTATGAGTAGATGTAAGTACATGTATAGCGTTGGAAAATATGTTGCAGGTCAGTAATGCTCAACCTTTGCTGCGAGAGGCGAACTTTGTCTCGCCCATTCCCATTGTTCTTTATCATCCGTGTCTGTCTATGTGTTTTTCCCATTCTCTAACCCCTCCTCCATTTTTGTCTATCTGTCTGCTGTCTGGCTATCTGTGTCAACGAACTTTGACTCGTCCATTCTCTTTGCTTTCTCTTCTCCATGACTGTCTGTCTTTCTGTTTTGCCCATCTCCTCAACTTTCCCCCCTCCATTTTTGTCTGTCTGTCTTCCTGTGGTTCTGCTCCAGTGTCTCAAAATCCTAGTAAAACAACAAATAAAAATAAACAAAACTATTCCAGGCGCTTCTTGTAAATAAATGTCCTCAAAATGGATCAAGACCAGGTAGAACTCTGTCTGTCTGTCTCTCTTTAATATGTGTTCATATGCATCCATTCTTCACAATGTCTTTCGTCCTCCTCCTCCTTCAAGTCTTATTTTACCTCCTCTGTTTCTTTCGTTTCTCACTTATATCATTACCAATATCATCATTTTATTGCGTCATCATCCTTTCCCTACATTGGCCTTGTATCCCAGAATAGTGGATGAATAAACTGCCACAGTTTCAAAGACCTAAGGTACGGAGATGAGCACCACAGCTAAGCGCCTCACGGCACCTGTCCACATATATATTTTTACTTGCTGCTCCTCCCCTTTCTTCCTCTCCTCCCACTCCTCCATATACCTTCGTCCTCTTTCCTCTCATATCCTTCCTTTCCCTATTTCTCCTCTCCACATCGCCCTTTCATCCTGTTTCATCTGCCGCTTTTCCCCACATTCATCCTTCTTCTTCTGCTCATCCTCTTCTCCCTTTCTCATTGCCTCCTCCTGCCCCTTCCCTCTTCATGCCCTCCTTTCAACCTCTGCCTCCCTGTCCTCCTCCTCTTTCCCTTCCTCCCCCTCCTCCTCCTTCCCGAATATTGAACCTCGAGAACTCTTTACTCAGCCATTTCTTGCTGAGCCTCACATCTTGGCCAGCCTGCCTGGAAGGAGAGGAGTTTATCCGCAGCTCTGGGGTTGGCTGGGTGGTTGTGGGATTTGCCTGATGGTTGTATATGTGGTTGACTCTGGACGCGGTTAGCTGACGGATGGGTTGGTTGGCCGACCTCAGAGGTGGCATGCTACTTGTGGTGTTGGCTGGTTGGCTATGAGGTTAGTGTAGATTTTGCTGGCTGGCTGTGGGGTTAACAGGCTGACTTTAGGATTAGCTGATAGATTGTGCAGTTGGCTGGCTGTCTGTGGGGTTGGGTGGCAGGCTGTGAAGTTGGCTGGCTGTGGATCTGTTGACTGCCTGGGGTTGGCAGGCCGGCTGTTAGGTTGGCTGGCCATGGACTTGCTGGCTGACTGTGGGATTGGCTGAATGGTTGTGGGGATTGCTGATTGTTTGGTTGGTTGTAAATTTGGTATGCTGATTGTGGTGTTGGCTGTGGGTTGGTTGGTATGCCGGCCGCGAGGTTGCTATGGAGTTGGTTAGTTGGCTGTGAAGTTGGCCGGACAGTTTTGGAATGAGCAATGGACCGTACTTTCTTCCTAATCGTTTTATTCTCCATATCGCATCTTAGTGTTTATATCTCCGTTATGCAATACTCTCTTTTGTATTAATCATGTGTCTCTAATATGGACATTCTTGTATGTTTAATACCGTGTGTCTTATTAATATGGACAGAAATTGGCATAGTTTTTGAGAACATAATGACGTCGTATTTTAGGAAAGGGAAGAAAAGAGAATAAGGAAGGAGAGTGAGAGCACAGGGAAGAATGTAATGAAGAGAATAGGGAGTGAGTGAGGGGGAGGAGAGGTCAAAGAGAGGAGAGAGATGAGGGAGGGAAGGAGAGAGGGAGAGATAAGGGAGGGAAGGAGAGAGGGAGAGATGAGGGAGGGAAGGAGAGAGAGAGAGATGAGGGAGGGAAGGAAAGAGGGAGAGATGAGGGAGGCAAGGAGAGAGGGAGAGATGAGGGAGGGAAGGAGAGAGGGAGAGATGAGGGAGGGAAGGAGAGAGGGAGAGATGAGGGAGGGAAGGAGAGAGGGAGAGATGAGGGAGGGAAGGAAAGAGGGAGAGATGAGGGAGGGAAGGAAAGAGGGAGAGATGAGGGAGGGAAGGAGAGAGGGAGAGATGAGGGAGAGAAGGAGAGAACTGGTGATCAATCGTGTAGAAAACCCCTGGATTTGGCAGGACACTTGGCCCGTCAGCTCTGTCCCGGCCACCACCCAGGGAAACTAGTGCGTGGAGTGGGTGGGTGGAGTAGGGTGGAGTGGAGTGAGGTGGAGTAGGGTGGAGGAGGTTGGTGTAAGGTTAGTGGAAGGGGAGGTCCAAAAGGGTGGTGTGGGTGGATGGTGGAGAAGGAGCAGGGTGGAGTAGGTAGTGTGGTGGAGTGGAGTAGAATGAATGGGTGTTGAGGACTGACTGGATGGAGGACTGACTGGATGGAGGACTGACTGGATGTTGAGGACTGACTGGATGGTGAATGGATTGAAGAGTGGCAGGGTGATGGAGTGGGGTGGAGTTGGCAGGGTGATGGAGTTGGGTGGAGTTGGCAGGGTGATGGAGTGGGGTGGCGTAGAGTGAGTGGGTAGTTGGGGTGGTGGAATAGGAAATGTGAAGTGAGTGGTGTGGGGGCGAATGTTTGGTGTAGTTGGGTGGGCTTTAGTTGAATGAGAGGGAAGGGTGGAATAACGAGCAGGGCGGTGGAGTGGAGTGGAGTTAATGGTTAGTGCGATGAAGCGAGTGGATGTGGAGTTGGGTGGTGTGGAATGGGTTGTAGGAGTGGAGGAAAAGGCAGGATTGTGGAGTGGGGGAGGGATGGAGTTAGTGAATGGTGGGGTGGGTTGGAGTGAGTGGTTTCGTAGAGGTGCAGGAACAGATAGGGTAGTGGAGTTGGGTGGGGTTATTGGATGGTGGAGTGAATGGATTGAAGAGTGGCACTTGAAGGAGTGAAATAATCAAAGAAGTGGGCTGTTGGTAAATGATCAAAGGAGTGGGCTGCTTGTGAGCAACTGCATTTTATTCTGATGTAAATTAAGCAAAGTTAACAATTTTGTTTGAGTAGCTTATGAAAAAAAAAAAAAAATTGAATGATGGAATGAAAAGAAGATTGGGTCAGGTACGTGAATATGGGTAAGAGATAATTATTTTCAGCAGGGGAAATGATAATATTCTGAACTGGGAAGAGGTGAATATTGATATAAGGCGTTTATTGTGTCGCCTGGAACCGCTAACGCGTTAGTGGTTCCCCACCCTGACCGCACAAAACACTGTGTTGGCTTGCGTTCTCTTTACACCCCATTTAAGTCTTGTGAAAAGCTGTAGGTCAGGTTCTCTCTCTTATAAAGAAAACTGAGACCAATCCTTTATTTCACCAAATATTAGTGACGAAAATATTTGTGTATACTGTATTTGGGCAACCCATAAGGTTCGCAAGTACAAAAACCTGCTGCCAGCCATAAGCGACAGTAATTATGACTGAAAAATGGCTAGTCGTGAATAAAATTCCACACACAGCTTGGATTTCTGTAAAAATTGTTTCTGATGAAATAGTAAAACCTAGAACAGAGTCATCTCTGAATTACCACCTTGTTATTCGATTGCTGAGGACGAATGTTGCCTAACCGATGCTAAAGACTTGACTACTTATCTTGGCAGACCTTTAAATCGTTATGGAGTTTATCACCTACAGTTTTCAGTACAGAGACGTAGTTAGGACATATAAAAGAGATGAGGTAACCAGGCCTAATTCCCTCCTTTAACTTCCATCCTTTTTCCTTCACTCCTTCATTCCTTCCCTCCAGACGTTTCTTTCTTTCCTCTTTCTCTACTTCCGTTTTTCCTTCCATCCTTCTTTACCTGCCTACCTACTTTCCTTTCTTCCTTGTTCCCTTCCATTCTTTCCTTCCTTCCCTTTTTCACCCCTTCCTTCCTTCCCTACCTACCTACCTACCTACCTACCTACCTACCTACCTGCCCTCCATCCTTCCTTCCTCTCTGCCATTTCTTATTTTCTCCTTCCTTCAGTCCTTCCTTACCTACCTACCTATCTGCCTTCCTTCCTTCCTCCCTTGCTCCTTCTTTCTTCCTTCCTTCCTTCTCTCCTTACCTACCTACCCTCCTACTTTCCTTCATTACTTCCTTACCCACCACTTTCATTCCTGCTTTACCTTCCTTCCTTCTTCCCTTCCTTCCTTCCTGTTCACTTTCCTTCATGATCTTTTTCCTTCCTGACCGCTTTCCTTCCGTCCTAACCTATCTTCCTTGCTGACTCCTTACAGCCTGAACTTCCTTCCTTCCTTTCCTACCTACCTACCTCCCTGACAATGCTTTCTTTCCTTCCTTCCTTCCCTCCCTCCCTCCCTCATTCCTTCCTTTTTTCCCTTCTTCCTGGCCTCCCTTCTGTTTTTCATCATTCTTCCCTTCCTTCTTTCCTTTCTCTTTCCTTCCTACCTTCCTTCCTTCCATTCTTACTTCCTTTCTGATATTCCTTCTTACAATCCTTCCATACTTACCTCCTTCTCTTCCTTCTTCCTTCTTTTCTTCCTTCGTGGCCTCCGTCCTACCTTCCTCCCTTCCCTCCCTTCTTTCTTGATTCCCTCCTTCCTTCCCTGCTTCATAATCGTCCTTTTTTCCTTCCTTTCCTCGGTCATTTCATTTCTCCTTCCTTTCTTCCTTCCTTCCTGACCATCCATGCATCCTTTCTTTAATGAATCCCTTCTTTCCTTCATTCGTGACTTCCTTTATTCATCCTTGACCTTCCTCCCTCCCTTCCTCTCTTTCTACCTTCCTTCCTTCCGTGCTTCGTGACCTACCTTCCTTTCAATCATTCTTTCCTTCTGTCGTTTCTTTCCTTCCTTCCTTGTTTTCTTCCCTGTTTTTTTCTTCTATCCCTTTTTCCTTCCTTCCTTCCTTCTTTACTTTCATTCTTCCTTCATTCCCAACCTACCTTCCTTCGTTCCTTCCTTCCTTACATACTTAATCACTTCCTTCCTTCCTTCCTTCTTTACTTAATTGCTTCCTTACTGACTTCTTTCTTCCTTCCTTAATTTCTTACCCCCTTACTTACTTCTTTACTTATTTCCTAACGTAATTACTTCCTTACTTTCTTACTCCCTTCCTTACTTCCTTTTGTGCATACTTCCTTACTTACTTTCTTACTTACTCCCTTCCTTACTTCCCTTTGTACTGTACATACTTCCTTACTTATCTCCTTCCTTACTTCCTTATTTACTTACTTCCTTACTCGCCTCCTTATGTACTTCCTTACATACTTATTTCCTTTCTTCTTTCCTTCCTCCCTTCCTTACTAATTTCCTTCCTTCCTTCCTTCCTTCCTTCCTTACCTACTTCCTTCCTTCCTTCATTCATCACTTACTTCCCTCCTTCCATCCATCCTTCCTGCCTGCCTTCCTTCCTTCCTTCCATACTTCCTTTCTCACTTTCATTCTTCATTTCCTTCCTTTCTTTCTTCTTTCGTTCCACCCTGCCTTTCCTCCTTCCTCCCTCCCTCTGGGTGGGTTAAGTGGGGTGCAGTGGGATAATGGTGGGATTTGGAGGGGTGTAGTGGGGCAGTGGTGGGGTTGGAGTTGTGGTGTAGTGGGGTAATGGTGGAGTTGGGTGGGTTAATGGTGAGGCTGAATGGGGTGGTGCTGGGGTTGGGTGGGGTGCACTGGGGTAATGGTGGGGTTGGGTGGGGGTGCAGTGGGGTAATGGAGGGGTTGGGTGCAGTGTAGTAATGGTGGGCTTGGGTAGGGTATTGGTGGGGTTGGGTGGGGCGCAGTGGTGTAATGGTGGGGTTGGGTGGGGTTTAGTTGGGCAGTGACTGGGTTGGGTGGGGTGCAGTGGGGTTATGGTGGGATTGGGTGGGATGTAGTTGGGCTTTGACTGGGTTGGGTGGGGTGTAATGGGGTAATGATTGGGTTGGGTGGGGTATAGTGGGGTAATTTCCGCTTTATTTCAGCAAATTCCATACGATTTTATTTAATTTTCGAGCGTGGGAGGATATATGCAGCCTTAAAAAATCCCCTTAATAAATCCCGTAAACAAACCTTAATAAATCCGCTCAGTAAATCCCCTGAATAAATTCTTCCTGAGTATAATCGTTTGGTGGAAGAGAGAATGAACCTAAATGTACAGTATGTCACCCGCAACAGGGATGTTAAATAAATAAATAAATAAAATAAAATGAAAAAGCAAGGTGTTTTCGAATGTTCTAGAACCCCGTAGATGGCATTTTTTTTATGCCTATCGACCATTGGGCCCGAAGCCTGGTCATTATGGCCAATACACACACACACACACATATATATATATATATATATATATATATATATATATATATATATATATATATATATATATATATATATTACATTGTAATAATACCTCATCTTAAAACCTTAAAACATATAAACTTGACAGACAAATCGCTAACCTATGCTAAAGCCTAAAGATACAAATAGCTGAACCTACACTAATGGGAAAAATATTTCGACCAAAAGAACACCATGGACTGCAGTTATGTAATGCCTTTCTTCATTACATACTGCACTTGTCATGTTGACTCAATCTAGGCACAAACTTGTGTAGGGGACATCAGTATATGAAAGAGAGCCAGAGGAGTCAGGGACTATTTCATATTCGTCAGCTGTCGACCCTATATAGGATAATTTATACAAGATGGTATAAAGCATTTACTTATCTACGAATAAGTGAAGTACCTCATCCAGGAATAGATGTACCGTAGTCACTTTCTCCGACAGTTGGTCGCTAGCTCGGGACGATCACAGGTTTTGTATCTTCTTTCGTTGTTAATACTACATTGCAGTATATTTCACATATTTATACTTCAGGTATTTTCAGTAGGTAAACTATAATATTCTGAACTGGGAAGAGATTAATACCGTTTTAATGTATTCACTTTCTCCGACGTACACTCGCTCGTAGGTCTGTGGAGCTGGACGGTCAGTTTTTCTCCCATCATTCTTTGTTAGTACTACATTCCAATATATTTTACTTAGTTATACTTCAGGTATATGAGAACTGTATATGCAGTTTTATCTATTGTGTTCTTATTCATAAAATAAAAGTGATTATGGAATCTGTAAGTCGTCACCACTGCATTACTATACGTTGTTAGTGAAACTCGGGAAGCTTTCAGAATTCCTATTTGTTGGATGTTTCAGTGTCTGATTTAAGTAAGTCAAGTGTTTTATATATTATCTTTGTCATTACCACAGGGAGAATTCAATAAGGTGCCAGTTCTTTTTAGAAATACCCTGAAAGAGCGTGCTAAATTGGTTTCTGTGAGAATCACTTGGTGTCCGGAAGACAAGAGGGAATGAGCAAGATTATAAATGAAATCGAAACCATACACGTCAAGGATGTTATATTGGAGACATTAATTTGGGGGTCTGGTAGTACAATGTTAACCATGGTGGTTTTTAGGTGTATAATTTTGGTGTCATTGTGAAATTAACCACGGTGGTTTTGGCTTGGATGGAGCTGCAGCATTTAAGAGAGTATAGCCTTGTTGTAAGAAAGAGTAGTTGAAAGTATAGCACCAGGTTGTCTAATTCTCATTTTACTTTTTCTATTGATGCGCTGTCGTACAAGTTTGAATGGGTTTCATTGTGAGTACTGCCCCTTTACGTTAATTTTTAAGGGACAATTTGCAGTTTCGTACAACCATGGAATCTTGAAATTTCCTTTTGACAGGATACACATCTCAACTTCCTCTGTCGCTTTTACTAAATACTTAGTCTTCGCAAATGCACTTCGATGAAAGAGATAGGAGCTGGAATATTCTGTTTCAGCCCTGCACTTGCCACCCAACCCCCACTCCTTATCTGTTTTTTTAGTACTAAAAAGTGCATTTGCAACGATTAAGTATTTAGTAAAAACGGCGGTAGAAGGTGAGATGTATATACTGTCAAAAGGATATGACAAGATTCCATGGTTGTACGAAATTGCAAAATTGACCTCTTTAAGATAGTAATTCCATGATCTACTTCGGATCCATCCAGGTGTGACAACAGTATCATATGGAGTCTTGTTAACCGCATTTGGGAAATATTTTTTTTAGGGGTCCAGTCCACTGAATTCATTGTGAACTGATGGTATTAGGCCTATCTTGGCTCTTATTTCATAAATGGTACTAGAGCTTGCTTTTAATATTTTGAGAATAATTGTGCCTTCACAGGTGTATTAGATTTTTATACTTGTCATATTTATATTATGATATTACCTTAAGTCAGTCATATCCCCATGACCACTTCGGCCAGAGTGCATTCTTCGAGATTTTATTCCGACTAGTGCCTGGGTGTATTATGAATTGTTCAGTTGTAGAAGAGACCCCTTAGGCAGAAGGGATCTATCAAAAGGTAAAAATAATTATTGGGCAACAACAGGAATAAGTTACAGTAGCTACTGTATAAAGACAGTAGCATACTGAATGGGTTAAAAGTAAAACCATTTTGTAAGACAGTGTAGGTAGCTGTGAGCATTACAACTGGTTTGTTATACTTTACTATATTAAGTAGCTTTGTAGGTATTGGGTGTCAGAAAATTGCTGACCACATTTTTTTCATATGATAAAAACCTGTACAGATGTTGGAAGCAATATAGTACAGGTATATCATAATATGGAAATAATTCCTTAAACTTTGTATAAACACAGTATTATATACTGTATACTGGTGTGTATATATATATATATACACACATGTATATATACATACATACATACAATGAAACCTCAATATAACGGATTTCAGTAGACTGGAATTTGCTTTTATCAGAATCGAGGAGCTACCAGACAAAATTCTCATTTATCGGAAAAAGTCCGAAAAAGCCAGAAGCAGTCCGGACTGCTTGACCGCTTCAGCTGTGTTCACCGCAATAAGGTTAATAAAGGATGTGTTAATCAGAGTACAGTACAGAATTATTATATGTGCTTTATTATGCAGTTTGATTATTGTAGTGAATGTATAATACAGTAGAGTACTGCAGTGGTAGTGAAAACAGTTTAATTACCATTGGTGTGATACGTAATAACGTCTGATATACTGTGTCGGAAAAAGTCCGGGTTTGCAGAGGGAAGTCCAGACGTCGCTTTTATCAAAATTTTGCTTTATTCAGAATGGTTTGGGCCCCAATTAGTTCATTATAGTGAGATTTGACTGTATATATACTGTATTATATACTGTATATAGATATACAGTCCAGTATATCTAATACACACATACAACAATAATAAGTACCGGTACTGGTATTGTAATTACTGTACCATGTATGTATATACAGTAAACTTTCAATTAACCGTTGTCGCAGTATCTGGCCCAGTGCAATATCCGGTGCTGCTGGCTCGGCTCTGTTAAAGCAACATCTGGCAAAATTATGTAACATCTGGTGCTGAAATGGGATGTAACAGATAGTTCTATGCAAAATCCAACATTGAGGTGTATCAGCTGGCTCGTAAGTGGTAGCCAGCCGGCACTGTATTACTGTACTTTATTGTAGTTTATGAGTAGTTTTCATCTTTTATATACTCATGGAAAAGTTTCTAGGATAGAGTGTCGAGATGGATAGTAATGCAATATCCAGCTCAGTGTCGATGTTGAGCCGATTGGGGGCACAATGCAATATCCGGCATTTCACGTTATTCGGTGTTGTTAGGACATGGCTGAATTCCAACCGGTAATTGAGATTTTATTGTACAGTAATTACAGTGTATACAGTAATAACTTTTGTAATCATTATCACCATCATGACCTCTTCCCCTTCCGTCTCCCCCTCGTAAGGGTAGGGTGAGGTAGGGTCAAGAGAGCAACAGAAGAGAAAGCACATTAGTAGGAGAACTAGGAGCAGCATGGTTAGTGAAATGAGCCAGTCACTCATTATTCAAGCAATACCATACAGGCCTAACCATCTGCACATATTATGGGAGAGTTTTTCATTACAGATGTACTTCACAGTTCCTGCCAGGAGTCAGTCCTTCAATTATTATGTTTAAAAGTGGGTGGCAAACCCTTGTCATTTGTTCCTCCATAAGTACTATTAGTTCATCCAACCAGCTCCATCCTGTCAGGTCTCTTACCACCTCTACTTCCATACCTTTCCATTCTGTCTATTTCCTTGCCTCATCAACTTCCATACCTCGCTGTCTTCCATTCATAATTATACTAACTGTATGGTATGTGCCCCACAGCCTACTGCTTCCTCAACACCTTCAGACTCATCTATATCCACTGTTCTTTATTTAGATCCATTCTTTCTGAATGAATTAACTTTTGAACACACACACTTAACCCTTTTGTCAACAGACTTCCTTATTCCATGTATTTCGCAAAGCATGTTATTTCTTATCCTGTCCATTCTATGCTTTCCACACATTTCTCAGTAATCCCATTTTCACAGCCCTTGAACTGTTGTTCTCATGCCACACAAGTCTCCATATGTACATTGATAAGGGCACAAGCATATCTTGATTCAATCCTCTTGCACCCTTCACACTCAGACATGCTTAGTATCAAGGCCTTCATCACACTAACCACCTCCCATTCCCTGTGACAGTCCACTTTTCACTTACCAGTACTTTGCACATTTATTTCTTTTCTGTTACCGATCCAATATTGCTACTGGTGTTTACAAGTAAACCCCTCCAGCAGTTGCGGTCTCCCAAAACACACTTCAGCTCTTCAAGTCATCCTCTGTCACAGCAACTACTGTACCATATCAATTTATTCTCTGTATTTGATTTTAAAGTATGATCCCCACATACATTGACAAAACACTGCACCAGTTTTATGCAGCTCCTGTTCACTTTTCACAAGCAGCACAGTATCATCTGCATTTATCAGATGTTGAGATATTGCAGCCTTTAACCATTTATTGCTATCCCAATCTCTCTTAAAACTTACATTTTAACCTCTCATACCTTGTATTTTCATTTCTCCCATAGCTTTTGTTGTATACTCATTGAATAGACACAGGTATTTTTCATACCCTTGGCTCACATCAATACTGATATTGACTCATTCATTCATTGCCAGACGCCATGTATCCCAAACAGGGTGGCCAAGGGCTTAGAGTTAATTGTTTTACAGGGAGGGGCACTAATCCTCCACCAACCTCACTTGACACATAGGGATGCCAACAGTATCTGGTGTTCCCAGGCGGTCACCCATCCAAGTACTAACCAGACCCAACATTGCTTCACTCTTGCAATATTATGTAGGGTGCAAAAGTTCGGTGTTTGAGGAGACTGAAATGGTTGATAGTAGGAGAGTTATGAGGATTGGTTCCATATGGAGTATGTCATTATAGCAGTTAGCTAAGTTCGGCTTTCACAGATATTGCCCAGTCCATTTTCCTGTGTAAGTAAAGGGACCCCCGTATGGGAAGGTATTATTTAGTTGACAGTTGTAAAACATACTGTACAACAGCAAGCTTAAAAATCAGTCTCTTACTATATTCACACCATGCATCCCAAAAGTAGGATGCAGGTGTTGTAAGATTTTGTGTGTGTGTGTGTGAATAACATTTGGGTAGGATGGGGGGTTGCAAGTATCTACCATCACTATTTAGTGGGTTGTGAACCAAAAAGGTTGAGAGGATCTGCAGTACAGTATGGTATTCAGGTTTTATAAAAAGCTTCGTAAAATACTGGAGTGATATGTTTCTATTTTATGATGTCTGTGTGGTTGTTGTTGATTAACCCAAGTATGTCTACCTGAGCAGACCCATCAACCACAGGCAAGCAACTGCCCCTGCAGGGCTTTCCTGTGCATTAAACTTATGTCCCCTTGCAGCTGACAGTTTTGTGCTGGGAATAGTGTAGAGGCTTGGTTTCTGGATGAACACTGCATGTGCATCTGTCTACCCTGTTAACAAGTGCATCATTATAGGCTGCACTTAACATTTTTGTTGTTGTTCAACCCTGGTCTGTCTGGTCAAGCAGACCTGTTAACCGCAGGTAAACAGGTCTGCTTTGATTTGAGAACCATCATCATTATCATGATCATCATCATCTAATCCTGTGTTGCCCCATGAGGTGCATAGAAAGCTGGGGCTGGGCAAGTTGGTCCTGACATTTAAGATGAGAGTGACCAGCCTCACTCATCTCTGAGTAGCATAATATAAGCAGTAAACAATAACCATCCTGTGGATATAACCCTGCATCTACTCGGTCCAATTGGAGTGCCTTAATTACCCACTAAACCATTAGGTGCCATAATTTGGTTACCAGGTAGGCTATATATATATATATATATTTTTTTTTTTTATGTGTCCGACTCTGGGCATAGGCTTCACAGCCCGCTCCCAAGGCCCAGCAGTCCTCCTACATACCACACACCTCTCTACATGTCACCACTTCGGCGCTAACACCCACTGTCAATATTGAATACATGCTAGGGCTGTCTCACACAGGACTGGCGTATTGGTATTAGTGGGGGTACTTTTACGACATGTCGGCGGGTCATCTGGTAGATCAGGAAAGTCTGCTGTTATGAAATTCAAATCCTTAAACTGTTCCCTGCCCCAGCCGGGATTCGAACCTGGGTCCATCAGGACTGCAGGCCGCCTCTCTACCGATTCAGCCACCGCCTCCCCCGCACCACCCAGCTTGGTAAATTGTTTCCTGGTGTACAGGAAACCATTTGGCTTGTCACTCAGGTAGAGTCACTTATAGGCAAAAGGAAGGGGAAAGAATGAAGGAAAGAAAGACAGAAGAGGGAGTGTAGTGTCACCTGTAGGCAGAAAAGAGAGGACAGAATGAAGGAAGAAGGACAGAAGAGGAAAGAAGGAAGGAAGGGAGGAAAGGACAGTCACCCGAGAGCAGCGTTACATCAAGTGAGTGGTTGGTGAGCACCCCCACCTACCACTATTAGAATACCACCCACAGGAAACCATTAGGCTTGTCACTGAATGCTGAGCCACCTGAAGTGGAAAGAAGAAGAATAAGAAGTGACAGGAAGGAAAGGGTGAAGTAGGAAGAAATGAGGGCAGACTTAGAATGGTAGTGGTGAAGGAAGAAGTAGGAAGCACTACATCAGGTTAGTGGATGATGCTTGCCAGCACCTACCATCATGTCTGTATATTATTGGGAGTATAGCACGAAAAATGTTTTTACATATACTGTATATTTATTTGGCAAGCAGTTCATAGCAAAGAAATACAGAATTGCAGTAGTGTATATAAAACATATTTTTGAGTAAGAAGAGCTATGCTGTAAATAAAATAATATATTAGAGGGCATCTCTGGCACTGCACACCAGTAATACATCAGTGTTTGTAGAAAAAACTTGAACATATTACAAATTTTGGTACTGGTATACAGTACAGTACAGTTGCTTAGTCTGTAGCAAAATGGAGATGATCTTTGTACTGTAATTACTAATGGAGCTCTTTTAATGGCAGTACAACGTACTAGCAATCTTTGTTATTAGTCAATGATGTGTTCCAAATTATCACAACTTTACCATCTAACTGGTACAGACAAAACTGGCAAAGTAATTTTGTAGGGAATAATGGAACTTTAATTGGCAGTTTTTCTGGGATTACGTATGAACCTTTTCGAGATTAAATAAAAAAATAAAAAAAAAATGGCCTATAATAAGGACTTACTGTACTGTATATATATATATATATATATTGCACATTCCCACCCAGTGCTTGCTCACTTCAGTCATCTGGAATATCTTAATCTATATTAAGTATGAAACTGCTTAAGTCTCAGGCTTAAGTATTCATTCTTCACAACATGTCAACCCTGTGCTACCAGAACTTATTTTGTGCACACCTGAAAATTCATTGATGGTGTACAGTAATAGTGCTTTTTTTTATTTATTTCATGTTTTAGTTCTGTAATTTAATGAACTGCTACATTAATTATCAGGGTAGGCTACAGTAGTTTTGAATATGCATCCCTATGACTCTCGGCAGGCAACAGTAGTTATACCAGTGACAGTAAGAGTAAATTTAAATATAGTAATGTGGTTATGCTGATTTGAATATATGTGTACATGACTACAGAAATAATGCTGATCAGTCTGATATGCTTTGATAACTCGTTTCGTTTGGAAGGCTTTTTGCCATAGCTACATGCCTGCATGTGTTGGCCATGTTCACCTGCTAGCAGTGTTCCATGCTACATGATCTCTGGGAGCATCTCTGTTCATTTCCTGAGCCTTTTGGTCATAATATTTGACTTCACAAGCAAATTTCATGGTTTTTAGCCACAAACTGTTTATTGAGACCAGACATGGTGCAAATACTGAATAGCTAATATTTGAAAAGGTGAGGTATACAATTTAACCTCAGGATGATGTAATTAATATGAAAGTACAGTACTGTATATTGTGTTTCCACTTTGATCTATAATTCGCCATACGAAAGCTGTATGTAAGCATTGTTTTAGTTGATTCAGTATAAATGCTTCACTGTATATCTTAACTCCTTAGCTGAGTGTACAGTATGATGAAATTTCCCACCAGTTCTTGGAGAGTGTTCTGTATTTAAGAAAAGTAAGTATAGTATACCTAATTTAGTGAACAGATGATCACAGGAAAATAACAGAATCATTGCAGCCCAATGCTTTGGTACATACGGTACTGTTTTATATCACTGAACAACATGCTTTAATTATTGTAATAATTTGTGTTCATGCTGTCATGTAATAAGGTGAACAAGCAGTTTTGTTCCAACAACAAACCCTTTCTGCTGGTAGTGTCCTGTAAACAAGCAAAAGTTTGCAGACAGTTTTCTGCCAGCATTATATCTTGTCCGGCATATTTTTCATTCCTTACCAAACATCAGAGAGTATCCTTATTTCTTGTAATCATTTATTCTTTGCTTTATATTTGCAGTCACATAAATTTTCAAGCAGCACTTTTCATTAGCACAACCTACAGGGAAGTTTCAGCAAACTTTTGATTGTGATAATTCTTCCTGAATTCATGCACACTAATGTACTTCAAGCCTTTTGGTAAATTGTTCCCATTCAGAATTTTGCATAAAATATAATACAGAATATTACTAAAAATTCAATGAAAGTGACAAAAAGTTGCTAAGAAAATTCATTTGTGATTTACATAATTGTCATGAAAGATGAGTCATTACAGTTAAAGCATATTCTGTGTGTCATCGTACTTGTAATGATACTGTAGATAAGTATGCAGTAAATCACAAGTAATGAACATAAATACTGTATAGTAATTGTGCTTTTTAATCAATAGCAATATTGTACAGTTTATAGCATTCTCCTAGATAATGTGGGAGTTATGAATTTGCTAACATGTATTCATATTCTACATTAACAATGAAAATGATGCAATGTCTGATACATTTTAGTATGAGGGTGAAACTGAGAATTTATGATTTTTAAAATAAATATAAATTGTTTTGAAAAAAACAGTTGCAGATACTGTACTAAAAAAAATACTTATTCAGAGGACATATTTATCTCCAATGTAGCCAGGTTATTCAGACCAATTTAGTCTCTCATACTGTACATACCTGATACTGTTTGACAACAACTGGTACTGAGATATGAAGCAGTGTATAAGAATAACTCTTGCAGTCTTTGGTACCACCTAAATTTGCCCTCTAAATAAACAAACTAAATACATCATATATACATATTTGACTAGAATATTAGTACAGTAGTTGTGGATGGAACTATTTACATATCTACAACCTGTGTCCAGGTCATCCTAGTAATATACTGTCTTCTAGATATATAATTACAAACTGACTGATCACTCTAGATAAAAAAAAAAAAAAAATGTGAGGAATAAAGTTTTCTTTTAAAATAAAAATGGGTAGTGCCTCAGTTATAATCTGTGTAGTGTTCTGCTTGCATTCTTTCATACCAGTACCCAGAAACTAATTTATCAAAATAGTGGTCCATTGTAATGTTAGAAAAAAAGTACTAATAGGAGTCTGCCTAATTAAATTTATGACTCATAATAACTGAAGTCCCCCATCTTTTCCAAACATCCACAGATGGTGTGAATCTTCTTTTTTTCATGCTACAGTATTTATATAGTGACCATATTTTGCAGATGCAGTACATCATACTGTTGTAGACCTAAGTACAGTGTACAGTCAGGTCTCCTTTAACACATATTATACTGTACATTATAATGGTTAGCTGGAACCCAAGAAAGGCACAGCACATTTTTAAAAGATATGTACAGTATAGTATACAACATAATGCAATTTCCTGTGTGCTGAAACAGTCCAGTTATGAAGTATTAGAGTAGTTCTTACTTCATTGTATTACAAAAAAAAAAAAAAAAAAATCTGTATTGCGACACAGCCTGTTCCAAAATAATAAATTTTAGATGGCCTTAACTCTAGTAAGCATGTGTAAGAAATCCCTTCACTGTGATTCTTTCATTTCATTCCTGCTATATCCAGACAGTTATATTAAGCTTGAGAAGAAAGGAGAGAATACAGAAGAGCACCAAACCATAATATGGCTATATGCCACTAAGGTAGAAGGGAGTGGGGAAAATAATTAAATGTACAGTGTGGAGAGCAGTAAGAAAGTGATAATATTGAAAACAGAAACAGTGAAAGAGTCACCTGGAAAGTCAGTACCATAAGCAACAGGGGCTGATGTAGTGAGGAAAGGAAAGGGGAAACTGAAAAACCATGTTGGAGTGTAGATGAGCAGTCAAGAGATATGTGACAGATAGTCATGGGGCAGTTACAGGGTGAATAGAGGGGCTGAGGGTCATGGCTTATTAAATGACTAAGTGAGGAGGGTATGACCTAAGTAAAAACGAGCAGGGATAGTCTCCCATCGATGACTGGGGTGGGATGATGTGTGCCAGGGAAGAACTGAGGATATAAAGCTATGAAATTTGTTGCTGAAATGCAGGTCCCATAAGGATTGCCAGTGTTCATGGTATGATGGGTCAGAAGAGGAGAATGATCAACAGCAGGAATGGGGTGGAGAGAGGACCAAAAGGAGGGAGTAGCAGAATGTGCCAGTGAATTAAGCTTGAGAGTCACTATCAAACTGGAGGTGACTGAAGGAAGGAGGGAAGGAATAATGAAGAACTAACACCAAGCCATAATATGGCTATATGGCACTAGGCAGAAATGACAGAAAGCCTTTACTCACTCCATCAGTACCACAAGTCTTTGCTAATTTGAGGAAATTGTCTGGAGGTAGCATGAAATAATGAAAGAATGATGTCCTCCCACTGAGACCATTAACTGGTTTTAGTATCACTTTCCCTAATGGGATGTGCTAAAGTTGCCCATTTTAGTTTAGTTTTAGTGCAGTTTACATTAAAGTATTAAAAATATCATCTCAGATTTTGTGAAATAAAATTACTGGTAATTTTGGTACACCAGTACTGTATGCTGACAACATCTTGTGGATGGGCAAGAAAATAAAGAATTATAATATGTGAACATATTCTTCTACAGTCAATTATGCATTATATTCAGCAATACAGTCACAAGATAACAAGATGCTCTGCAAGTTTTTTACTGCACCAATGTGCAGAGTTCGGTAAGACTTTTAAATGCTGCCTCTGCCTATGCATTTCACAGAGCTACTCTTACCTAATTGATCCATTATCTGCCTTTAACAGAACTAATTTGAAATAACTTAGTATCCTATATAAAAAAGTTAAGAAATCACAAGATGGTTCAATCAAATTGCAAGGCATATGGCAGTGTGGTTTCTCTTAACCATTTTGGGTAATCAGCCTCTAGTATACATGAAAAGTATTTTGTGGCATCCAGTGCCTTTTGGTTTGCTTTTAGCCTTTGATAGCCACCACTGCTGCCAATAATAACCCTAACACTTCCTGTTATGCTGCTGTAACCTCCAAGAAAGGCAGTAAAAACCTAATGTGAGAAGGCAAAGATGTTACACATGATAGATAATGCTGGTGTGTGAGTTAGTGATTTCATTTTTCAAGCACTTCATGTACAGTCTATTATTTACTGCTTTCACAATACAGTACTTTACATTAAAGGTGTCATCAGTGTTTTGATGGTTAAATGTACTGTACAGTTTTATTTACTGTAGACTTTATGTTTGCAGAGCCAAATGATTCAGTACAGGCATTGCTTTCTGTGGTTCATATTTTTTGAATCCTTATGTACTGTTATTCTTTTTCTTTGTGCTTTGTACTGTATTTTGTCTGGTGTGCGATAAAATTGGAAAAAATATGATGAATCTTTTGATGAAGCTTCTGTCTGAAAATGTTTTCTGGTAGTGGGGTTTTGAGGTGGTGTGTGGATGTGAGGCTTGTATGACTGGTTATGCAATTTGATATACTGTATATATTTTTCACATTACAGGTTTTATTTTACCTTTTATTCAGAATCATGCCTCACTTCTTCTTGTAAGTGGGAATTGGGATTGGGATGATGATGGCAGTGATGAAGTTTAAGGCCCCCAAATTACTTTTCCTCATAAGTTACTACTTTGCCTTACGATTTTCAGTTGCATTATCTTCCAGTATCAAAAATTGTGAGTGGAAGTCTAACTGTACAGTTTAAAACATTAGCAATTATGGAACATTACAAACCTATGGTATTTCTTGAAGTTTATAAAAAATTCCATTACTTGTTATATAAAAGTCTAAAATACAGCAGAATTATCAACTAGATGTGAACAAATGTGTGTCCTGAGTACAGTAACTGCAACCTCTCATCGTATTTTAACTACTGCCGGGCTGCCTTTAGATTATATTCGTCTCTGTGAGGAAGAAACTCCTAAACTCAGGTGTTGCATTAAGAACACAAAGCCTTCCTATAAATAGGTACCATAATAAATATGCAGTAACCAAAGGCATGTGAACTGTACCAACATGCATTATTAGTAATTTGATAATGATGGGTTTGGAGTTCAGTAGTCTGTATAGAAACTCTTGGTGTTACATGACCCTTCATGCGTATGTAGTACAGTGTGCTAGTTGTCCAATAAAAGTATCAGATGTCTCAGTAAGATACCATACTGAGAAATTTAAAAATATTTACACATGCTTCTAATGGAAGGGTAAAATAAATGGATAAAAATCAGTTGTACAAAATTAAGTACAGTGTTAAAAGTGAGATAAGGCTGTACCTGGCACTTCTGCACTGCTAACATATATTGGTGCAGTACAGTACAATTTTTTTTTCTTAGAGAATAGTTGTTATGTTTAAATTTCTTCCATTTTTGCTACTGTAAGTGATATCCACCTTGCATAAATTTGTGCTTCATGGTTATGTAATTGCTGACATTATTTCAGGAATCATAGCACTGTATACAGTGGCAAGTACAGTACATTTTCTTAAAGTGCATTTCCATAACCCTGGGATTAAGCACTTTTTCACATGTGTATTGTACTGTATATTTTATTTGTGCTACCTTCAGTTTCATTCAGCTTAGAGCCATTTTGAACTCGAGGGATTGTGTTCATTTACTTAACCCCTTCAGTATGAGAAGTTTGTTGTAAACTGAATAAAAGCATCTGGAGGTAGCAAGAATAAATTTAAAATGATCATCAGATTGAAGAGGTTAAAAAATTAGGGTTAATGTTCAGAGGCTCATATACCAGATAGAGATCATACCTATATTACGGAATTACCTTATTGGATGTAACTCATATAAATATAGATGCTATGCTCTTAAAATATTTATGGATATAAGGTTTATCCTCATTTGAGACAAGACAATTAAACATTCACTTCAAACAGTCATTCATTCTATAGTATATTAGTAATGGTAACTAATTTACTGTAAATCTACCTTTGGCCCATGAAAACTTTTTAGTTGAATATCCAGCAAGCACATTTCAACACCATCAGCATCTAGTGAAATTTCTGACAGATGATTTCATGTTCAGTTCACTCACAAGATCATTCAATACACTGTCCTGTCCCATTCCTAGCTCTTTTCAGTATGATTTCTCCTGTCATTAGATTCTTGCTTCTGTCATATTATTTAATTCAATTTCAGGGGAGATTTCCCATTGTGAAGAAAAGCTTTACTCAACAACTCCACTTTGGAACATATGTACGTACACATCCAAGACCACAACAGACTCGAAAGCTGATTGGTGTTGTAACTAAGACTTGATGTTACAGGAAGAAAAGGTGATGCTGAAAGATTCCCTGCTCTCATCTCCTTCCCTTCGTGCCAACAGATGAACTGTAACTTAAAAAATGGAATTGATGATAATTTTGTGACTTTGCCATCAGCTTCACTTTACACAACAATTAAGGTTGCTATGGAAATAAACTTCTCAACAAACATTTCATATCCATCTCCATTTTAGAACATTACACTTGTTAGCTGCACTTCGCACCATCCAGTTCCATTTTATAACTTAGAAATCAATGGCTGCAATCTGCAAGTTGTTATCCACTCTTCAGCCTTACATTGCTTAATGTCATATTAAAACCTTAATTTCATTGGCTGCACTACACACACCATCTAAGTCCATTTTAAAACTTCCCTCTTGGTGGAGGCATTTGTAACCTATTAATGTATCCATTTTGCAGCCTTACATTGCCTACCATCAAACACCACATTAAAACTTCAACAGTTTATGCACATTTCAGTTTTAAAGATCTTACTGGGGTTGGCTGCATTTAATACTATACAACTTCATTTTAAACCTATACACTCATTGGCTTCACTTTGTACCATCCATTTTATAACTTTCCACTTCTTACCCTGAAACTCCATTTTAAATTTCATAGCATCATACTCCATTATAAAGCCTTACTTGGGGATGGTACATTTGAACCCATCCACTCTCATTGTAAAACCTTATATATTGTATTACCTGACTTCATTTTAAAACCTTACATCTCATATTTTCCAGCTCATCTCACCATCTAATCCAGTGTTGCCCCATGAGGAGCGTAAGAGCCCGGGGCTAGGCAAGTTGGTCCTGACATTTAAGTTGAAAGTGACCAGCCTCACTCATCCCTGAGTGACATTACATGAGCTATAAACCCCAACCACTCCTTATATGTAAAGCTGCACTGGCTCAATCTGATTGGAACGCCTTAATTACCCACTAAACCACCAGGCGCCTCAATTTGGTTATATAGTTGCCATCCAGCATAGTAATCCATTTGGCTTGTCACTCAGTGTAGTCACCCAGAGACAGAAGGAAGAGGAAAGAATGAAGGAAAGAAAGACAAAAGAGGAAGGAGGGAAAGAAGGAAGGAAGAGAGGAAAGGGCAGGCCCCCAACAGCAGCAATGCATCGATTGAGTGGTTAGTGAGTGCCCCCAACTACATTTGAAAACCTAACGCCTGACTCCATTTTAAAACTGTACATGTCTTGCCAACCAACTCCAGTTTTAAATCTCTCACATGGTGGCTGCATTTCCCAGACCTCAAGATGATTCTGTCTTACACATCATCCTTCATAGTGACCTTGACTGCATTAGGAGAGTAGATGTTGACACCTTTTTTCTCCTCTGGAGGCATGTCATTTAGGCCAGCTGTTTCATCATCCTTGGAGGCTGTAGTGAGAGAGTGCATAAGGAGTTAATTGATTAATAAACCTAAGTAAAACAGTACTATACACTAAAGATAAAGGTAATGGTAAAATAATAGTAACCAGTTTCATATTACCTCCTCTGAAGTGCAGCGACTGAAGTCTAGGCTGCTGTAGTGCAGATAAATGACTGTCCTGTGTCCCCCAGGTGACTTTACATGGTCAGTTGCACCTTTTTATTGTAGATTAAGGTAGCCTTGTCTGAGACCCCTATTTCTCAGATGGCATAATAAGGACTTGGCTGTTACACTAGCATGCATTAAACCACCATACATAATAAACCTTGGAGATAAACATAAATCTAGGGTAGGTGTTTCCCATACCTGAATAAAATAATTTGAAAGTAATGTAATTTGAACCTATTCCTAATGTTTCCTAGCAGTAATTAAGGTATTAATCTCCTTCCTCGACAAACTGGGGCTTTAGTTTTAAGATTTACACTTGTACAATATTGATCATAAACCATCATGAAACCTCAGATGTGCTTTATGTTTTATGCTGAAATGCAGTATTTATTCAAACATGAAGATCTTAGAGTAATATAAATACAGTACTTTGTTACATGCAGTTTGTTGGGATATATTTCTTTGGATCTGGTTTCTTTTTGTGTGTTGTGTCCTGTTGCTTATCTCGCCTGATTTGCGTATTTATGAACAAGCATTGATGTTATGGATTGGTGTCTGGCCAACCAGTGACTTTTTCTTCACTTTTGACATAAGTGATAGGAACTTAGTTCTTTTACATATATATATATATATATATATATATATATATATATATATATCTATCTATCTATTGCCAGACGCCTCAATCCCGTTTGGGGTGGCCACAAACAAATCGCCTCCAAGTCGCCCTGTCCCCCGCCATTTCACTACCCTGCTCCCAACTCACACCCCCCGCTCTCATATACCTCTCCACCCCATCCCTCCATCTCATCCTCGGTCTCCCCCTCCCTCTTCCACCCTCCACCTCACTCACATACACTCTCTTCGTCAGTCTTTCACCCTCCATCCTCTCCACATGGCCAAACCACCTCAGTGTGTTCCTCACAACGCTTCCTATCACATCCACATCAACACCACAACGCTCCTTTATATCCTCATTCGTCAGCCTGTCTCTCCACGTGACTCCACAAGCTCCTCTTAAATAACTCATATATATATATATATATATACTGTATATATATATATATATATAATGTAAACTCTCAATGGATGTGGAAAATGTGCAGATTGGCCTGGGAGGAAGGTAGAGTCCAGGAGGATTGGAAGTCAGGTATAATTATTCCCTTGTACAAAGGAAAAGGGGAAAAAGAAGTGTGTGGTAATCATAGGGGCATCTGTTTTCTTAGTATAATAGTTAAAGTGTATGGTAGGATACTTACTGACAGAGTTAGAGAAAGAACAGAGGAATTAGTTGGAGAAGAACAGGGAGGCTTTAGGAAGGGAAGAGGTTGTGTAGATCAGATATTCATTCTTAGATCTTTAGTGGAAAAGTTTCTAGAGAAGGGAAAGAAGTTGTATGTGGCTTTCATGGATTTGGAGAAAGCATATGACAGGGTGGGTAGACAAGGATTGTGGAAAGTATTAAGAATACATGGGGTAGATGGGAAGATGTTGAATGCTGTGAAGAGTATGTATGATGGTGCTAAGGCTGCAGTGCGTGTGGATGGTGAACTGAGTGAATATTTCTCTTTGAAGGTTGGGTTGAAACAGGGATGTGTCATGTCTCCATGGTCATTCGATCTATATATGGATGGGGTAATAAAAGAGGTACAAGGTAGGGTAGTGGATGTTGGAGTGGCCCTGGTGAGAGAGGGTAGTGTTTGGAAACTCCCTGTACTGTTGTTTGCAGATGATACTGTGTTGTTGAGTAAAGACGAAGGAGAGCTGCAAGGCTTGGTGGATGAGATTGGGAGAGTGTGTAAGAAACGGAATCTAAAGGTGAATGTAGGGAAGAGTAAAGTGATGATCTTTGAGAGAGGTGAAGTCAGTGAATGTACACCGAGGTTGGATGGTGAGGAATTGGAAAATGTGAGTACGTTTAAGTACTTGGGTAGTGTGATGAGTAAGGATGGAGGTTTGGAGGGTGAAGTGCTTGAAAGGGTACAGCAGGGAAGAAAGGTTGCTGGTTCCTTGAAAGCAGTGATAAGAAGCAGGGAAGTGAGCATGGAAGTGAAAAAGTTACTACATGACAGTATTGGGATACCAACCCTAACGTATGGAAGTGAAGCTTGGACGTTGCTGGAAGGACACAAGTCAAGAGTGAGAGCAGTGGAAATGAGTTATTTAAGAGGAGCCTGTGGAGTCACATGGAGAGACAGACTGACAAATGATGATATAAAGGAATGTTGTGGTGTGGATGTGGATGTGATAGGAAATATTAGGAGGAATACACTGAGGTGGTTTGGCCATGTGGAGAGGATGGAGGGTGAAAGACTGACGAAGAGAGTGTATATGAGTGAGGTGGAGGGGGGAAGAGGGAAGGGGAGGCCAAGGATGAGATGGAGGGACGGGGTGGAGAGGTATATGAGAGAGGGGGGTGTGAGTTGGGAGCGGGGCAGTGAAATGGCGGGGGACAGGGCGACGTGGAGGCAATTTTTTTGTGGCCACCCCGAACGGGACTGAGGAGTCTGGCAATAGATAGATAGAAACTCTCAATTATCCGTCATCACATACCTGGCCCAGTGCAATATCCGGCGCTTTTTTCTCTGCTCTTTTAAAACAATATCAGGTGAAAATAAGGCAATATCTGGCTCAAAAATGGGAAGCAACCAGTGGTACCATGCATTTTCTAGGGGTGAGGTGTATCATTCGGCTCAGACAGGGAACCCAATTGGGTGCGGGCAGACCCCGCCATTGGAAATAAGGCATCTCCATGATATGCAATGTTTAATTATTGTTGTGAGGAAACAATTTCCCACTCAACAGTTTCCATTACAAGAAAGGTCCTTATCTAGATGCAGAATGTATTGTATTGGGAGAACTAGAAACCCTTAACACAAAGAGCATTACTAGACACCACCATTACAGGTTGTCATGCCTCTGTTCTAACTTTGTCCCTTTAATGATCACTGCTTACTGCCACAAAGCTTTAAGTATCTCACACATGAAGATAATAGTGTAGTCTCTTTTCATGAAGAAAGTGGAGAGAGAGAGAGAGAGAGAGTCCTGTCATTGTCAGTCAGAGCAATAACTTCCTAATTTTTTCCAGCTACCTCTGACACTCACAATTGAGCTACAGTAACCCTGCACCATCCTCTGCACTAATCATGCCACTAAAATTACGAATAGCAGCTCATCAGCTTGCTCCAAAGCTGCATCCTTGAAAACAGTCTTTTAGTACAGATTGGCCCACTCATGATGTGTCTTGCATATAGCACAGTTGCATTTGGTTATTTTTTGCAAACTACACTTCACCTGAGTATCTTTTTTGAATCACTTACCACAAACAGTACACAAGGTAGGGGTATTACTAGCCCATTTATGGCATGCAGCACAAAGCCATTCACTACTCACCAAAGTACCATTTGTACCAAAATTTTTGCCTCATACCCCTCCACATTCACCCTCTAACCATTGGACTCCTTACCCATCTTTCACATCTTTAATTATGTCATGGGCATCTCCTTGCTTTCTAAAGTTAGTAGCAGATCATCTGCAAACAGCAGCATCCTTTGTAACCAAGATCTAATATCCCATGACATTGCATCATGCACCATGATGGATGGAAGGGGGGCTCAAGGTAGACCTCTGATAAACAATCTTTACTGCAAACTCCACACTCTCTGAAACCTTCCACTCATGTACATTTGTGAGTTATCATCCATTTTTATTATATGAGCCGGCCTTGCTTTTACACATGTGTTGTCATTACCCACAGGATAATTTTCGGTCCACTTTTTCAAATGCCCCATACTGATGGAATTAAATAGAAAGCATGAGAGGGACTGACCATAGGCAATGATGTCATCCTGATGGTAGCGTATCCTGCAGGTGGTGTAAAGGGGACAGCGGGACCAGAAACAGCAAACGATGATCACTACGGTTGCAATAACACAAGCTGATGTCACGCTAAGTGCGATGATCATGGCCAGTCTGAGGATAAATGATGCTGCTAACCATGTGATCCATTTGTTGCTTATTGACAAAAGATTGGGATGTGACATTACATTTATTATTAGTATGATTAGCTACAGTACTTCAGCTTGATATTTGTAGCTGAACCTTTGGTAATGCTTATGATGGCCATTAAGATTTTAAGTAGTCATGAAATCATAATTTTTAATGTATGGTTATCATAATTTTTAATATATAGTTATCATGGATTAATTACTTTGATTATCTAAATTAGGACATTTACAGTCATACTGAAATTCAGATACAGTAATTTCATTAAAGTCTTCCTCCCCCAAAAGTATTAACTCGTGTAACTTGTGTGTGAATTTTGCCACTTCTATGTTGGTGAGCTATTACTATGTTCTTTGCCCTAAAACCCCCTATCAGTTGTTCATAAGTTCCCTTTACCTGCCATACACCATCCACATTTATACCCTGACGAACACAGACAGGCCCAGCCTTGTTCCAAATTGACCAACCCTGCTCTGTTCCAATTTGACAGACACTTTACTAGTCCCAGTATAGCTAGCAAAATGAAGTTGTTACTTTGAAGTTTGATAAAATTGGACCCAAATGGTATTTCTTCCAGTGTTTTGTTTTGTCTTGTAATTCAGAGTAACCAAATATTCAGGCTGACTTAGAATTTTTACTGTGATTCACCTGATGAACACAGCAAGAAGAAAAAAGAAAAAAAATGTATAATTCTTAGTAGAGTTTACAGTTTTATAACTTTGTTTCACTACAGTATATATATATATATATATATATATTACTGTATATGTATACAGAACTAGCTGGGGACTTTGTTACTCTCCCTCTTGTGTTCTATTGACCAAATATTTTTTTATCTATATCTGTATTTATCTATCTATATTTATATCTATCTATCTATCTCTATATGTCTATATATCTATCAATATCTATCTATCCATCTGTAGATATAGATCGATACAGTAGATAGATAGATAAATACATATATATATATATATATATATATATATATATATATATATATACACAGTATATTTATGTATGTGTGTAAAGGATATAGAACTAACTGGGGACTTCGTTACTCTCCCTCTTGTGTTATACTGACCAAATATTTTTCTGCCCCAGACAGTGGTCTTATTTTCCCCAGCCAGATACTGTATCATACTTTCCCAAGACAGGTATTGTTCCATACTTTTCCTAGACATGTACAACCCATTCATTCCCCAGACAGATAATGTACTGTACTTTCACCATCCTAACACCTATCCTGCTCTGCCTCAGGTTACGTCCTGAAACCTGTTCGAACCCTTACACTTGTCCAAGGGGATGGAAGCAAGTAATATGAAGAAAGCCTGTCCAGAATGAAACAGAGGTGTATACATAAGGTAAGTTTAGCCCTTGATTTTTTGCTTAGATTTTAGAATGATTTGTTAGAAGCCTATTACAGTGCACTCAGACATTCTTTAAAAATTAAAATTACTGATTACAGCTTGTCTTACTGTAACTATAATGATACAGTATTTTTAATGGAACCTTACTAAGACTGCTGAAGTGGAAATTCTAATGTTAATGCAGTACATATCCACCTAATTAAAGTATCACGCCTTGCAGTTAGCTGTAATTATATATACTCCAGCAATTTGCATTAATTTAGTTATATATAGATTACACTAAGTGCATAATTACTGCAGTCTATTCACAGTGTTATTAATTTGATGTTAAGTGTTGTAAAGATTATCACTTAAGACTGGGAGAAGTGAAAACCTGACCTAAAAACACAATATAGGAAATTGTTTAACTGCAAGAAGTGATTCTCTCTGACAAAGAAAGTATGTTTCACCCCTGTTTGTTTGTTTGTTTATTTGTTTGTCTGTTAGCAGGATTACTCAAAAACTAAAAAAAAAGATTTGGACCAAATTTGGTGGGTAGATAGCCCAGGTCCCAGGGAACAATCGATAACTTTTGGGATCGATCTGGATCGTATTGCAGATTCTGGAGCAGGAAAACGTTTTTTGTGAAACCCTAATCACTGATGAGAAAAGCTAACCCATTATGAAGCATGGTTTGAAAATTACGTTGCCCTTGTCAGAAAGATGCGCTCCACTGAGTGCCCCACTAGTTTACTTTCCTTTCAATTTAATCAGGTCATACAGATAACCAGCAAACTTTTTGGAGTAAGAGACTTTTCTGTATGGCCACAAATTATCTGAAAATAATTTCAGTGATCAAGAATCATGTGAATTACATGAATTAAGTTCATTATATCCATAACTACTAAATCATATGTTTGCCAATGAGGTCAAGGTCAAGGATGATGTGTCTGATATTTCCTTTTTGCATTATTATGAGTGTTGTGGCCACAGGCTTATCTGAATGTGAACCTGTTAGACTACTGGGTGAAGCTGCTCTCATCTTGCAGTCCACCATCCTCCATTTTGGACACATGAAGGGAGTTTTGGAAAGTTTATAACTGGGAAATGGGTATATCGGTGTCACCATATGATGGCATTGCTTTCCAGCACCCTGCAATATTATAATAGGCAGATGTTGATAAGGGATACTCCTGTATTACTGTATGTGTGTAGGAATGTAGGATATATCTTGTTCATTATTCTTATTAAAACTCTGTGAAACTTGAATGTGAATTTAATGGATAATTGGAGTACAGTACAGTAATTCACTGGGTAGCTTGTTTTGTTAATGCAGGTAACTCCTTATAATTGCCTGTTTTCTTGTATGATCTCTCTTCACCTAGTGTGTTGTGTGGATGATGATGATGATGATTGGCTTGGATGATTGTGATTATGCTGAGGGTTTGATGGGCTGAATAATGATGGTGGTGGTTGTAATGATCGTTATTAGGGTGGTGGGTGACTGGAATGATTAGGATGATGATGATTGTTGTGGAAAACTGTGATGACGATGATAGGTAACTGGAATCATGATGATAATGGTTGTGGGTGGCAGTGATGATGATGAGTGACTGGGATTACAATAATGGTGCGTGGGTGTCACACTGCATACTCACTGATCATCAATGTAGAAAATACCAGTGGGGGGTGGAGGTGGCTCACAACACCTTGTAGTTTCCCTCCCCCCTCCTTCTCCACCTCCATCTCCTCCTCCTTCCTCATCGACTCCCTCCATCTCCTCCATGTCATAGCAGCATGCTGTGTAGTTCTTAGGATCTTCTGGTCTTGGGCAGGTGATGAATGTGTCAGTGACTTTTATGGTTACATTCCCAGCATCCTCGGCATATTGGCTTACCTTGCACACCGTCTGGCCTGCAATAATAGCACTGCAATAGAATTGATGGCAAAGTGAGCGCAAGATGGATACTAACCCCTCATTTGTCCTTTGGCCACGACATATGAAGATTGTATTTTGTTCCAACTGACGTCTGATACTGTAGTTTTGTTTAGTCCAGAGGAACACATCGCAGTAAAAATGTTAAAAATATATTAACTCAAAGGCCTGATGATTTAAGGTAGTTAAAACATAGCAAGACAACCAAATGGTTTGCTAAAACTGGCCAGCAGTGGCATCAGTGAATGTAAGATGGAACTAAAGTCACAAAACTGACAAACAGGTCACTTTTTAAAGGCCATATGTATATCAGTATCATATTAAAAGGCATAAGTACTGTATTCATTGCTATTTGCTGGATGTTATAAATTAGCAGAACCTCCATGAAGAGATGTTAATGAAGACTGTATCTAACCCTTCTGGTCCTGCAGAAAAAAAAAAAAATCTGGAAATAGCAAGGATTAAAAAATAAAAGTCACTGAAGTGAAGATATTAACACCCTTTGTGAATGCTGCCCCAGAGGATATTTTTCAGGTGAAGGGTTAGTAGCAAATAAGGCCCGAGGTGAATAAATGCTTGGTCGACCCGGTGGATGCAAGGTGTGTGGAGGAAAGTTGTGTGGTGGCTTTAGGGTGTTGGGTGGGGATATAAGAATAATGAGAGGATGTGGTTGTTGTTGTTCTTGTTGCTTAACCTGGGTCTGTCTGACTGAGCATACCCATGGACCACTAGAGATGGAGGTAGAAGAAAGGAATGTGAGAGATTGAGAGAATAAGTGAAGCTAATGCAGACAAGTATATAGAAATAAAAAGATATGACATAAATAGTTATGAAGAGAGATACAGAGGCAAACAGTCTAGATGAGATGATGATGTAAAAGAAGTATAAGAAAATGCGAGTATGAGAGAATAAAAATGCAGTTACGAATATGATATATATAATATATATATATATATATATATATATGTATATATATATATATATATATATATATATATATATATATATATATATATACATACACAGTAGAGAGAGAGAGAGAGAGAGAGAGAGAGAGAGAGAGAGAGAGAGAGAGGATGTGGCAAGAGGTAAAAGAAAGAATGTGAAAAGCAGAGAAAATAAATGGTTAAGAATGTGATAGTAAAAGAGAATGTGATAGACCTTAGTGTGAGCAATGAGAGAAGAGTAAGAGTTAGAGGTAGAAGAAAGGAATGTGATAAAGATACAGTATGAATAGACAGGAAAGAATGTGATAGAAGATAAGAAAATATACTAAGAAATGAGCATAGAAGAAAGATATAAAGATTGAAGCAGAAGAGAAAATCTAAGAAAAATAGCCTGTGCGAAAAAGCAAAATAAACACAGAGGAATGAAATTAGTAAGAGAGAGCGAGGGAAGAGATGTACTGTGCGTGGATAAAATAATTCTGGAGAAACGTACGAGGGAGAAGGCAGGGAGGAAAGAGAAAGTGGGTAGGAGAAAGTCGGAATGGGAGAGGGGGAGAGAAAGCAGTGGGGAGAAAGGGAGGTTAAAGTACAAGCACGGGGTGAAAAAAAACACTGGGGGAAAAAGAAGAAGAAAAAGATGAAAATTAGTAAATGGGGAAAAAAAGTGATAAACGGAAGAGAGGTGAAGAAAACGAGAGAGAGAGAGAGAGAGAGAGAGAGAGAGAGAGAGAGAGAGAGAGAGAGAGAGACATTGTTTAGTAGGCCAAGGGATGGGTCAGTGATGGAGAAGAGAGGGAGAGAGAGAGAGAGGAGGAAAGGACAGGAAAGGAAAGGAGGGAGGGAAAAAAGGAGATGGGAAGGAAAAGAGGAGAGAAGGGAAGGACGAGGGAAGATGAGAAGGAGGAGAACAGTGAATGGAGGAGAGGGAAAGAGAAGCAGGGAGACATGGAGACAGGAAGCATATTGTTCAGTATAGTCAGTGGATGGGTATGATGGAGGAGACGAGATAAAGGGAGGAAGGAGGAAAATAGGGGAAAGAAAGAGACAAGAACCGGGGAGGGGGGGATGCCATATTGTTCAGATAGCCAAAAGGTGGGTGGCATAGAATACAAGGGGTGGGGTGTAGGGGTGGAGTAGTGGGGCGTAGGGGAGGGGAAGAGGGGTGTAGGGGATGGAAACCAGGCAAACATAACTATTGTGGCATAGGAAGAAAACCGTCCCCCCTGTCCGGCCCCAGCCATTCTCTCTATTCAGACCACATGCCCACGCACAGTTCCAGTTTTCTCTCGCATCGCTTTCTCATTTTCTTCTGGGGTTCACTTTCGCTGGCAATGCTCAGGTCTTTTCTGTTTTAAAATGTTAAATGTATGTTTCTCTCTCTCTCTCTCTCTCTCTCTCTCTCTCACACACACACACACACACACACACACACACACACACACACACACACACACACACACACACACACACACACACACACACACACACACACACACACACACACACACACACACAGTCAGGTGCTGCCATTTTTAAAAATCACCTTACATCTACTTTCTAATCCAGCCAGACGCGGTCACGGCTGAATAGCATAGTAATCTGAGGCATTGTTTTTCCACCCCGGATCACAACAGCCCCAGAGCAACATTGTCATCCACTTAATGTTACTTTCCCCTACAGGTTAAAGCAAGGTTGAACATATTTTCCATTTCACCTTTTCCAACCGATTGTTTTTAAAATTCTGCATGATTATCCCTTTTGATTTTTCCTACTGATTTCAGTAGGTGAAATCGTTGAGTATGAACGAGGAAGGGAAGTGTGAGAGAATAGGAAAAATAAAGGAAATACAGTTCATACAGAGAGAGGTAATAGTGAGGAGTAGAAGGAAAAGGCGAAGAGACACAGATAAGGGAGAGGAGATAATGTGAAAATGGGAAGGAAAAGTAATGCAAGAAGAAAAATAAAATGGGTGAGAAGGGAGCAGGACGGAAGGGCAGAATGGGAAGCCAGAAGGGTGAAGTTGAGAAGGAAGACGAAGAGAGAGAGAGAGAGAGAGAGAGAGAGAGAGAGGAGAATGGAGAAAAGAAAGCGAGAGAGTTGGGGTCGGAAAGAACTGGAAGAAGTGGAGACAGGAAGATAGGAGACCTGAAAAGCGAGGAGGAAAAAAATATGGGAGGAAACAGAAGGGAAACGAAGCGAGAGACGAAGGAGAGAAGGGAAGAATAGAATAATGGAAGAGATGTGAAGGGGGAGATAGAGGGATGAGACGATGGATTAAGAGGACTTCTAAAAAAAAAGTAAAGGAAGAAGGAGGAGGAAACGGGAGACGGGAAACGAGGAGAAATATGAAGAATGTAAGAAGAAAAACGAAGAAAAATGAGAGGCGAGGCATTTGGAAGGAGGACAGACGGGAAGAATTTGCTCGAGAGAGATAGAAGCAAAAATATAGAAGAACAACGAATGAGAAGATTGGGAAAAGAAAAACAAAAAGGAGACAAGATAGAAAATAAGGTCGAATGGGAAGGGGAAAGTGAAAAAAAAAAAGGGGGGGGGGATAAAGGAAGAAGAACTGGAAACGGCAACAGAGAAGAGTTGTCAAAGGGGAAAAGAAATGAAAAAAAAAAAAAAAAAAAAAAGGAGCGCAAATGAGTAAGGAGAAGAATGAGAAGTAGGAAAATGGAGGAGGGAGGGATAACGAAAGGGAAAAAAAGATTAATGGGGGAAGAGTAACAAAAATAAATGAATAAATAAAGGTACGAGAAGCGGTAGAGGGAGTGGAGCCGCTGGAGGATAATGTGAGGAAAGAGTGGAGGGGAAGGAACGAAGAGAAGACGGAGGGGAGAAGAAGGAGCAGGGAGAGAGGAGGAGAGGAAGTACAACAAGGAACCGGGAGGGAGGAGCAGAAGAAATAAGAGAGGGGGAGAGACAAGGAGGGGGAGGAGGAGGAAGAGAAGAAATGAGCGGGGAGATACAGGTAGGAGGAGAGGAAAAACAAGAAGCAAGGAGAGAGGAGGAGGAGGAAATATGATGGTGGGAGGGGCAAGAAGGTGTGCAGCGTGTGGTAAGTGGGATGTGGGGGGAGGGGGAGGGGGGACATGACCCAAGTAGTACAGTATAGCCAAGTCACACAGGAAGTTACAAGTTGCTGCCCCTTCTCTCTCTCTCTCTGCCGCGCCTCGTTAATCCCAGATCCTCACTACCCTTTGTTTTCTCCCCCTTTTCCTTATCACCTAATTTTCTCCCATTTCCCTGTTTTCCATGTCTTCATCTTATGTCAATTTTCTTCCACACCCAGATCCTCCTTTCTGTTAGCATCCTGTCGACGTTCCCTCTGTGAAGTATAAAGACTTACACTGTCACGTCATTCCAAAACGCACTGCCACATACATGTTTCACTCTATACATCATTAATCTCCCACACTTATACCCTTTTATTTAGCACTGGGTGAGGGTGAGTCACTTCTCCAGGGATATAAAGTGTTTCTCACAGCTTAGCGGATCACTTGCCTTTCTGGACGCGTAAGGTGTGGCTTTTGCATGTAAATTACAAGCTTCCTGCCCATGTTAGGTGTATGTAAACCGGCCACTACAACCCATCCATTAATTCCGTCCCGCCAGTCTTACGCTGACCTCCTTTCCTGTCTGCCTCTTGCTTCCTGTTATTTTCCTGTTTATCTATCCCTCCAGTCTTACGCTGACTTCCTTTCCTGTCTGCCTCGCGCTTCCTCTTATTTTCCTGTTTATCTATCCCTGCAGTCTTACGCTGACCTCCTTTCCTGTGTGCCTCATACTTCCTCTTATTTTCCTGTTTATCTGTCCCTTCTGTCTTACGCTAACCTACTTTCCTGTCTGCCTCATGCTTCCTTTTGTCTTTCTTTGTCCCTCCAGTCTTACGCTGACCTCCTTTCCTGTCAGCCTTTTGCTTCCGCTTGTCTGTCTCTCACCCTAACCTTTCCTGCCTGCTGCTTCCTCTTGCCTTTCTGTTTCTCTATCCCTTCAGTCTTACGCTAATCTTTTTTCCCTTCTGCCTCGTGCTTCCTCCTGTCTTTCTCTTCATCTCTCCCTCTAGTCTTCGCTTACCTCCTTTCCTGTCTGCCTCTTGTTTCCTCTTGGCCCTGTTTCTCTTCCTTGTTGACTTCTCTTTCCTTCCTTTTTCCTGGTCACCTTCTCTTCTTTCGTATTCCCCTGTCTCGTCATTTTCTCTTTCCCGTTTGCTTTTCCCTCCCCCTCTTTTCTTTCTTTTTATCGTTCCCCCGTTTCTGTTTACTTCTTGGGTCTTTCTTCTCGTTTCCAGTTTCCTCTTTATTTTTACTCTCCCCTCTTTTCGTGTACTCCCTTCTCTGTACTTTCTTTTTATATCCTGCCTTCTAAATTTTCTTCTTTGCTTCTCGTCTCCCTTCACTTTACTGTAGTTCCCTCTTTTCTGTCTATTTCATTCCATATTTTCTGTAATGTTTGTTCTCTCCATTCTGTTTTCTATTATCCTATTTTTGTTTGTTTTTACACTTGCTGCAAGATTACTTTCGAATGAAGAAAATCGTCAGGTGTTACCCTAAATTAGTTTGCAAATGTACCGAGACAGAAAAAAAAAAAATGTTATTCTTTATGGTTTTTGAAGTCCTTGATCACTTTCTCTCAGTTTTACAAAATCACGTGGTGTTAGCCTGAATAAAACACTCAGATCCACGACCCGCAGCGAAAGGGTTGGTGTTGTACCAAAACCATTACCTCAACAACTTCCTTCCGTTCGCCTAATCCCCGAGTGCGTAAAGAAAGATACTACTGTGCCGCTCATTCCTTGCAGAATATTATTAAGCCCTTCAGTGCAGTGACGCCTTTTAAAATTGTGTTCCAGATGAGTAGACCATTTTATTCAGACTATAGCAAATATAATCTTGGGTGAAATGGTTGGTATGGAGTATTTCTTACTCCCTTACGAAAAAAAAAAAAAAAAGTAATTGCAGGGATGAATAAACTCACGAAGAGGTAACAAAAGTAAACTGGAAAAAGTAATTGCATTGAAAAAGTGACTCAGGTATATAAAAGTTGTTATAAAAAAGGTTATGTCGTGGTAGACTGAGCAGATTAGCGGTAGTTGCATAAAATATTCATACCAAATTTCTGGCTACTCCATAAAATTTCCTCTTATTATCCAGTGGTTGAGAGAGAGAGAGAGAAAGTAGTGTGTGTGTGTGTGTGTGTGTGTGTTTTACCAGTTGTTATGGCCAAAGGTAGATATACTGTAGGTGGCTAGAGGTTTTTGTAATTGGGTAGATAGTGGTTTTTGTGCTTCGTTCGTCCTGTGATAATTACTGATATCTTAATTGCTGGGAATAGGCTCTTTCTTAGTAATCGTTAAAGCTTTGTATCCTCCTCAGACTCCCTCTCTCTCTCTCTCTCTCTCTCTCTCAGATGCTTTATAAATGGTATATTGCCAAGGATACGTTCCAAGTCTTACTGCAGAAGCAGAGTAGTGGAAATTAATGGAGCCCTTACGGAAATGTGTACTAGAGAAAACATATTTCAGTGATATCTGGGACTGATCTGTTGGAATGCCAAGCCTCTTTAGACGAGATGGTCTACACTTAAATGCGAAAGGCAAGGCAGAGATGAGGAAATTGATAAATGCGGCCGTTTTTAAAATCCAAGAGAATGCAGGTGTGGCGGAAACACTAACGCCCCCTGGGGACCACACAGACGCTCCCTCCCACCTCACCCATCACCCCCGCCTCGTCCCTAACCCTCACCCCCCCCCCCGCCTTTAATCCCACAGTCGTTCAGCCACCCTCCCTAAATCTTAATTCCCGGGGAGATGGTGTATCCGGATCAGCCCAACAGTCAAAGCCAACCGCAGAGCAAATTAAAGTATTATCATTCAGTGCTCGCGGTCTTAGAAACAAGTTTAACGAACTCAAACTTCTTGTAAGTATAAAAGATTTTCATAAAATAGCCGTAACAGAAGCGCACCTTGATATAGGTAACAGAGATATATTATTTGAATACCAGTTAGACTCGTATAAATTTCATTATAAATGCAGAGGAAATGGATAGGAGGTGGTATTGGAGTATATGTAAAATCACTTAAACCGAACAGAGTAGCCCTAAGTGGAAATGACACCGAACTGGTCTGTGTTAAATTACGTTTAAGATATGTAAAATATAAATATTGTTACAGTCTACCGTTGCTCCACTCATACTTCAGAGGAGGACACATAACTATACAGTACCTTGCAGGAAGTTCTGGATGGGGACGAAACGTTGATTAGCGGCGACTTCAACCTGCCGTCAGTAAATTGGAATACAGTTACGGGTAGTAGTAATGATGACAAAAGGATGACGGATTTCATTAAGAATAACTTTTTATTTCAGTGTGTCACGGAGCCGACAAGACAGGGCAATACCTTAGATCTTTTAATCACTACAAATGAAGGTATGGTCTCAAGCCTCACTGTGGGTAAACATCTAGCATCAAGCGATCATAATCTCGTAAGATTTTCCATGAACCTCTCCAGACTAAGATGCTGGACTATAAAAACGCAGATTTTAACGGCCTAAGGGAAGCCCTGAGTACATTAGCTGAACACAAAGAAAGAATTAACGATGTAAACGACATGTGGGCAGAATTTAAGCACGTATTCATGACTGCTCAAAACAAGTACATGCCAATGAAATCTAGACTAAGAAAGGGTAGAAACAAACCAGCGTGGTTAAATGCTGATATTAGCAGAGCAGTTAAAGAAAGAAACCGTCAGCACACCTTACTTAAAAGTCACACCAGTGAATTAGTCACAAAGCAATATATCAGTAGTAGAAGAATTAAAAAACTCATTAGAACAGCTAAACGACAGTTTGAAATTGATAAAGCAAAAACAAGCTGTACGGATCCTAATCTTTTTTATGGATACATTGACGGCAATTAGCGACTTAAGGCGGGCAATGGTCCACTTATCAGCGACGAGGGTGTTCTTATCTCGGACGTTGAGGAAATTGCCTCTACTTTAAATAATTTTTTCAGTTCAGTTTTCACAGTAGATGCCATTGACACCAGCGAAGAGCAACAAATGTCAGTCCAAAACGTACTAAGTAATTTGAATATTAGCAGTAATGAAGTGAGAGATAAACTTAATAAAATGAACAGTAATAGGACTTCCGGCCCAGACAATTTCTACCCTAAAATACTGAAAAATGTGGTGGATGTAATATGCAGTCCTCTAACATCTATCTTTAACAAGTCCCCACAACAAGGAAAGGTTCCATCAGACTGGAGACTGGCTAACGTGACTCCTATATATTAAAAGGGCAGTAGGGATCAACCAGGTAATTATAGACCAATTAGCCTAACCTCTGTCCTGGGAAAGATCCTCGAATAATTAATTAGAGATAGGATAGTTGGGTTCCTAGAAACTAATTAGATAATTTGGAACAGCCAGCATGGCTTTAGAACGCGGAGATCATGCGTGAGAAGCTTACTTGAGTTTTATGATACACTTTTAAAAGTGAATAATTGTACCAGGTCTTTTGATATTATCTACTTAGATTTCCAGAAAGCTTTTGACAAAGTGCCGCATAATAAATTAATGACAAAGGTAAGATCACTTGGAATTGACGGAAATATTCATAGGTGGATAGGTTGCTGGTTGAGTGAGAGAAAGCAACGAGTCGTTATAAATGGAGTCAGGCTGGGCTCCTATGACCAGTGGTGTTCCTCAGGGATCGGTGTTGGGACCAATCCTATGTATTATGAATATTAACGATAGCGATGTTGGCCTAAACAACTTCATTTCTAAATTTGCGGACGATACAAAAATCGGCAACACTACATTAACAGAAGAAGACAGAAGTAGCCTTCAAAATGACCTTAACAAAATAGTTAGCTGGTCAGAAAAATGGCAAATGCCCTTCGATGTAAGTAAATGTTAGGTACTGCATTGTGGGAAGAAAAACAAAAGGAATGATTACGAAATGAAGGGCCAAATCATTAGCAAGCCCTCACTAGTTAAGGATCTAGGCGTATTAATTTCAGATGACCTAAAATGTTCATCAATATATCTCTGCCGCCAGTAAAGCCAACACGGCCCTAGGCTTCATCAAAAGACAGTTTACGTATAAAAACAGAGATATTGTAATCCTCCTATACAGAAGCATAGTCAAGCCACACTTGAGTTTGAAGTGCAGTTTTGGGTGCCTTACCTGTGTCAAAGAAATAGAAATACTCGGAAGTGGTCCAGCGTGGGGCTACCAAGTTAATCCCGTCCCTGAGGAATAAACCATATCTCGAGAGGCTCAGGGAATTAAACTTATTCTCTCTTAGAAAACGAAGACTCAGGGGACAGCTAATTGAATGATTTAAGATTCTGAAAGGACTCAGTAATATTGATTCAAGCAGGCTATTCACAGTTATTGCCGAGACTGTAACTCGAGGAAATGGTATGAAGTTGCAAGCAAGGAAGGCTAATCTTGATAGAACCAAAAGCTTCTTCACTTACTCTGTTTTAAGTGAATGGAATAAACTCCCTGGGAATGTGATTGAGAGTGGTACCATAAATATCTTTAAAAAGAAACTGGACATGTATCTCGACGCGATTGGTATCGTTTAGTTAGGATAAAGCAATTATTGCATATTCGCATATACATTCATCTGTTTATTAAACACAGTACACCTTAACTGGTACTCAACATAGACAGTATTTTAGGGCGAATATAGCAGATAAACATTCTGTTCGTCTATTTTATATACATATATATATATATATATATATATATATATATATATATATATATATATATATATATATATAATAAAAAAAAGTGCGTACATAAAGAATTTGGCCGTATGCCTAAATTCACCATTTCCATATTATTCTACTTTCTGCCAATGTTATTAAATTCCTTCAGATTTTTCAGTCCTGGAAGGTATTACATCCTCTCTTGTTTCCTGTACGGCAAATGCCGGAGGGTTTGGAGGATGGGGGAGAGAGCCTTCTGATGAGGGAATTGTTGGAGGAGATGTTGGAGGAGAAAGAGAAAAAGGCTGAAGGTTGGACACTAGTTAACAAGGGTGCAACGAAGTTCACCCTTAAAAAGCAACCGGAAGTTAAGACAACTAATACATTCGACGCACTACGGGACGAATGTGAAGGGAAGGCAGAGAGGGAAGTAGAGGAGAAGGACGGTGAGAGAACTTCCAGTACAGGTAAGTATAAACAGAACAAGAAAGGTAAGAAAAATGTTGTTGTTGTTGGAGACTCCCAGGTGAGATATCTGAACAGGGCCATGTATACTCCACTCGCTAAACATGTGTGTCTTCCAGGGGCCAGGGTGGCTAATGTGGTAGATAAAATTTCAAATATCGTAAAGGAAAGTGGTGACAAACCCACTGTGTGCCTCAGTGTAGGAGGCAATGATATTAGTAGCCGAAACAGTGAAGTAATGTGGAAAAGGTACAAGTTGATGTTAGAAAAGGTTAGGGAGAGGGGGAACCCCTGTAGTGCTTGGTGTTTTACCAAGGTGGCGGGTTGGAAGGGAATGGTTGAGCAGGGCAATAGGGTTTAATTGCCGCCTTGAAAGGTATTGCAAAGATAATGCAATACCTTTCATAGACAGCTGGGACCGGTTTTATGGACGAAGTGCCTTGTATAGTTGGGATGGGACTCATCTTAGCAGGCAGGGAGTTACTGTTTTAGCTGGAATGATAGATAGGGAGTTGGAGGATTTTTTCGAGATTGAGAAGTAGGTGTACAGGAAGATGCAGCAACTACACTCAGAAATCATTATTACCATGTTTGGATAGATGCATCGATACTTGCAAAATTAAGAACAAAAGTTCAACCAATAGTGTAGATACATCCACTCAGGCACCTCAAATTGAGCAGGCGATGATAGATCATAGAACAAGCGATGATAGAAGGGCGATAAGCGATAGTACAAAAAATTGTTATATTAGTAAAGTAAAGAGTTTCCCAGTTAGTAGTAAAATAAATAACAGCAAATGCCAAGGTAGAGGCATAACTACTAGTAATAATCTGAAAGTGTACTACACAAACAGCCGGAGTTTACGTAATAAAATGGATGAACTGAGGGCTTTAATTTGTACAGAGAAAATAGACATTGCCGTTATTAGTGAAACTTGGATGAATACAGACACTCGAGAATTTTTAGCAGAATATCAGATAAAAGGCTATAATATTTTTGTGTCAAACCGTCAGGGAAGAAAGGGGGGAGGGGTAGCTATTTATGTAAAGGATTCATTAAACTGTTACAATAAAGAAGACATTAAAGTAAATAGGGACACAGAAAGTGTCTGGGTTGAAATTAGTAACAATAGGGAGAAATTAGTCTTAGGAGCAATTTACAGATCTCCTAAATTAAGTAGAGCTGATAGTAAATACCTTTGGGAGGAAATGAGGAAAGCATCACAGTCCAGCTTAGTAATAATTGTAGGGGACCTTAATCTGCCAAGGATAGATTGGAGAATTCAGACAGGAGATGCAGAGTCAGAGGAATTTCTAGAGGTAGTACAGGATAATTTCCTTTATCAGTATATAAGGGAGCCCACCAGAGGTAATAATATACTAGATTTGGTTTTAGCTAATAAAGAAAATATCATTAGCGATATAGAGGTTGGTGGACGACTTGGTAATAGCGATCATGAAGAAATTAAGTTCAAATTTATTTGGGATGTCTGTTCCACTGAAAATACCTCCACCGTTCCTAATTTTCGTCTAGGAGATTTCGATGGCTTAAGAGCTTATTTTCGAACGGTATTCCACAGGGAGATTAGCTATTGGAGGGAATGCCAGGCCAGTGTGGAATCCCAGGTCATAGGTCAGGCGCAGGAAACACCTGGAGATGTCCGTCAGGTGTCTGTGAGGGAGGAGGTGGTAGATAGGAATGTAGTCCAGGTGACGGAAATTAACTCAGCTACAGTACCAAGCAGACGTTCAACCAGTGAGAAGTATAACGAGTTAATAAATATAATACACGGAGGCCAAGATAGATATATTCCTTCAAAGCCGTTTAGAACTAATAATTCGGAACCTAGATGGTTAAACAACAGATTAAAATCTCTCATAGGCCAAAGGAAAGGAATATATAGAAAAATAAAACGTGGAGAGGAACACTTACGTAACCGGTACACAATTTTAAATAGAGAAGTAAAGAGGGAGATAAGAAAAGCAAAGAGAAGTTATGAAATTAAGGTTGCAAGTGAATCAAAAGTAAACCCCAAGGGTTTTTATCAAATGTACCGAACGAAAAATAAAGACAGGATAGGACCACTCAGAACAGAATCAGGTGACATTACCAGTGAAGATAAAGAAATGTGCTCCATCCCAAATAATTATTTCATATCAGTATTCACCAAGGAAAATCTAAGCCTGGTCCCTCAAGCAGCAAATATTTACCATGAGAATACGGAAAATATTCTTAGTAAAATAAACCATTAGTAAGGAGGACGTATTGAAAGAAATTAACAAGTTAAAACCTCAAAAATCGCCAGGTCCGGACGATATATATGCAAAAATTATAAAAGAAACCAAAGAAGAATTATGTCAGCCACTTTTAACGTTATTTAATGACTCTTTAAGTTCAGGAGAAGTTCCAGAGGCGTGGAAAACCGCAAACGTAGTGCCCATCTTTAAAAAGGGTGATAAATCAGCTGCGTCGAATTATCGTCCGATAAGTCTAACGTCAATAGTAGGAAAAATGTTAGAGTCAATTTTGGCAAATAAGATTAGAGAACACTTAGAAAGATTTAATCTTATAAACGAAAGTCAGCACGGATTCAGGCAAGGACGATCCTGCCTCACAAATTTGTTGTCATTCTACTCTCGGAGGTCTATGAGGCAGTAGATAGCGATAAAGCTTACGATGTTATTTATCTGGACTTTTAGTAAAGCTTTTGATAGGGTCCCACACGAAAGGTTAGTTAGAAAGGTTCGAGCGCACGGTATAGACGGCGATATCTTAAAATGGATAGAATCCTGGCTGAAAGGACGAAAGCAGAGAGTATTAATAAATGGAACTAAGTCGGACTGGGGATTAGTAACTAGCGGTGTACCACAGGGTTCAGTACTCGGTCCCTTATTATTTATCATATATATAAATGATCTAGACTTAGGAGTCAATAGAAGCATCAGCAAATTTGCCGACGATACAAAAATAGGGCGTATCATTAACTCGACTGACGATTGCCATAACTTACAGAAAGACTCGATACATTGTCCAAATGGTCTAAACTTGGCAAATGGAATTTAACGTTGAAAAATGTAAAGTACTTAACGTAGGCAAGACCATTGGAGATACTAAATACAGCTTAGATAACAAAGAAATTAGCAAATCGGAATGCGAGAGAGATCTAGGAGTTATGATTAGTAACGACCTTAAACCTAGGCAACAGTGTATTAATGCGAGAAATAAAGCAAATAGGGTCCTAGGATTTATTTCGAGAAGCGTGAACAATAGATCGTCTAAAGTAATACTAAAACTTTATCTAGCATTAGTAAGGCCACATTTAGACTACGCAGTACAATTCTGGTGTCCTTACTATAGAATGGATATTAATTCGTTAGAAAATGTACAGAGAAGAATGACTAAAATGATACATGACGTCCGGAACCTGTCATATGAAGACAGACTGAAAAGACTAAGTCTGCATTCGCTAGAGAGGCGTAGAGTAAGGGGAGACTTAATTGAGGTGTTTAAGTGGATGAATGGTATAAATAAGGAGATATTAGCAAGGTACTTAAAGTGAGCATACAGGATAGAACTAGAAATAATGGTTTCAAACTAGAAAAATTCCGTTTCAGTAAGGAAATCGGTAGAAATTGGTTTGGTAATAGAGTAGTAGACGAATGGAATAAGCTACCTAGTAAAGTAGTTGCTGCCTCTTCCATTGAGAGTTTCAAGCATAGGCTAGATAAGCATATGACAAATAAGGGGTGGATATAGAATAAAGAAAATCTTATAACCAATACTAATTCAAAAAAAATTTCTTTTCAGGTTACACTATGATAGTCTCTATTCTCCTTTCACACTTTCCTGTAAAATGTCCACGCCAGTTTTTCTATACGGCGTGGTGTTCTTTCTGACTTTTTCCTGCCGACTTCGGTTGGAGGGTTTGGAGGGCGGGGGAGAGCCTTCTTCTTTGCTGTCCTTATCTCATTCTAGTAGTTCAGTTACTCTTCTAGGAGCTGCCTAGCATGGGCCAACCGGCCTACTGCAGTTATCCTCTCTTCTTATGTTCTTATGTTCTTATAATTATACCGCTGTATTAGTATTAAGGCCGGACCGCCTCGTAGGGACCGTGAGGTCTGTGTAATCTGTGTATCTGTGTAACTCTGTGTAACTCTTTCTTTCTCTCTGGTTTGGTGAATCCATTATTCTTCAGCTGCAGCTTTAGTCACTCGCCCATTAATTGATTCTCTCTCTCTCTCTCTCTCTCTCTCTCTCTCTCTCTCTCTCTCTCGTTTTTATGAATCCATTATTCTTTAGCTGCAGCTTTAGTCACTTGCACATTAATTGACTCTCTCTCTCTCTCTCTCTCTCTCTCTCTCAGATCGATGTCACGTAATTATCTCAGACAAACGAGAAAATACGGGAGAAGAGATGGGCGTAGGAAGAGGTGCGGAGAAAGATTGGGAATTAATGAGTTTAATTTTGCTACATTACTGGCCGAGTATGTTTTGCACTCTTCATTACAGTTACAGGAGTCCCAGTCAGCAAGTGGAAAGATATATTATTAATGCAAGCCCAGAATCCCAAAAGATTGTTCCCCCAAAGAAAAAACAAGATAACAGATCCAAATTCAAGATCCGTTCATCTCGAGTTGGCCTAATTACATCTTTACTGATTCTGTACAGTATTAGTTGTCTCATGGTAGTATATCAACTTTCCCCGTAAACAATAGCTTAACCTAGATCTATTGTATGCAAATCTGTGCAGGGTTAGAATCGTAATAAGTCTAGTTATTGTCATGGAGTCGTATTAATGTTTATATTTGGGGAAAGGGAGGGCAAGAAGAGGAAGACAGGAGAAGAGGAAAGAAGAGGGGAGAGAAGCGAAGAGTAAGTACCGTAGGAGTCGCGAAGAAAGAAGACAAAAAGAGAGTATATGAGATGTAATAGGTACGAAGGTGAAGATAGGAGGCAAAGGAAGAGGATTTATGAAGAGCGAAGAGGGGATGTAACGCGTACATAAAACAGATGAGGCAGAAGAGATGATGATGGAGAGAAGGAAGTAAAAGGAAATGAAAGGAAACGAAGAGAAAAAGATGAGGAAGGAGGAGGAGAGGAAGAAGGAGGAGAGGATGCAGTGAGAAAGTGTAAGAGGGAAAGAGAAGAGATGAGAGATAATAGGAAGAAATACAGAGAAAGAAGGGAATGAGGAAAAGAAGATAGGATTCAGGAAAAGAATGGAGAGGCGACAGCAAGAGACAAGCAGCGACAGACAAGAGAGAGAGAGAGAGAGAGAGAGAGAGAGAGAGAGAGAGAGCAGAAGAGGAGACTGGAAAAGATGGGAGGAAAGGGGGCAGGAAGAGATGAGGAAGATTGGTGATGAAAGGATAAGATAAACACTGAAATGAAATTTATCAAACCTAAAGGGGGAGAGAGAGAGAGAGAGAGAGAGAGAGAGAGAGAAACTACAAATTTTACTGAAACATATGTGAAAAAATTGAAAAAAAAAAAATTATGAAAAGGGAGAAAAAGAAGACGAGGAAGAACGGATGACATGGATGAAAGGCTGAAAAAGAGGTAGAGAGGAATGAAAAAAGAAAAGTGGGGAGGAGGAATATTTTTAAAAAGTGATAGATGGCGGAGGATAAAGCGAATGAGAAAGAGGCTGATGGAGGTGAGCGAAACGAAGTATAAATAAAAAAATATTGTAGTTAATGAAGGGAAAGAGTGATAAGATATGAGAAGTGAGGAAAAGGAAGGCGCCAAATATTTTTAAACTTGTGCAGAGAAGGAAGGACATATAAATAGAAGGAAAAGAAGAAAAATGAAGGAAGTCATGATAAAATAAAATATATGAAGAGAAGGAAGAAGCCAGATAGTTTGGAGAGAGGGAGGGTAGTATAAATAAGGTCAATAAAGATGAGGAATTGAAGGAGGTCGTGAAAAAATTGGAGATGAGGAGAAGAAAGAAGTTATTTTGAAGATGGCGAAGAGAGAAGGACGTATAAATAGGAGGAATAAAGAGGGAGAAATGAAGGACGTCGTGATAAAGTAGGAGAGATGAGGAGAAGGAAGGCGCCAGACGGACCCTGCTGGAGGAGTGTCACTGACCCTCCTCCACTACCCCCTTCACCCCCTCCCCCCGGACATCTCCTCTTTACCTCTATTTCTTCCCTCCCCCCCCCACCTAATCCCCATCCCTCCTCTTCTTTCTCCTCCATTTTCTACTTCCTTTCCACTTCTCCATCCCTTGCCTCCCCTCTTCTCCCTCTTCCTTTTCCCCCGTTTCTTTCCTCTTCCTTCCCTACCCCCTCCCTCGTCTTCTCTTTCCTTCATTTCTACCCTCCTTTCCACGCCTTCATCCCTTCCATCCCACCTTCTCTTCTCTTTCCACCATTCCCTCCCTCCTTTCCATCCCTCCATCCCTTCCTTCCCACCTCTCTCATCTCTTTCCTGCATTTCTCTTCCCGCCTCATAGTATTCCACCCTCTCCCTCATGTCTTTCCTTCATTTCATTCCTCTTTCCGTCCCTCCACCCGTCTTTTCCCCTCTATTTCTTCCCTCTTTGTGACCCTGATTCCCTCTTTCCATCCATCCACCCGTCTTCATTCCTCTGTTTTTTCCCTCCTTCCACCCCTCATTCCTTCCTCCGTTCCTCCTTTTCAACCCCTCCACCCACCTCCTCTCACTCACCCTACTCTTCTCTTCTATTTCATCCTTCGTTCCATCCCCCATTCCCTCCTTTTCGTTCGTGTCTTCTCTCCGTCCATCCACCCTCTTTCCTTCCTGCCCCCTCATCCTCTTCAGCCACTCCTCTTACTCATCGCCCTCTTAATCTTTCGCCTGTCTCCTCCACATCTTCCCTTCCATCTGTCTGTCACTCATTACTTCATCTTCCCTTTTTCATCGAGTTCCCTCCTCCCCCCAACCGTCAATTATCACCCTTCCATCTCCTTCCCCCACCCTTCCACAGCCACTCCTCTTTACTCTATCCTTTTCCTTCCTCAGTTTCTCATCTCCCTTCCTTTCCACCCTGCTGCCTCTCCTATCCACCTCCCTCCCTTCCCCTCCACCCTATCTTTCCTCCACATCTTCCCTCCTCTTTCCATTTAGCTCCCTCTCTCCCCCACTATCGATTCTTCTCCCTCTGCCTCTCGTCCCTTCATCCTCTTCTAAAGTAGGTGGTAAGGAAAAGGACAACATAGACACAGGGCATTGACGGTGAAACAGAAGATTCTTGCAGTGGAAGGATAGGACAGATACGGGGCACAGGCGGTGAAACAAAAGATTATTGATTGTAGGGTATGATTTAGGTTTCGTTATCTGAGTATTGCCGCATTAGCTTGTGTATCCACCCAACAAAGTCCGTAGGTGTCAGCGGGATTTGAACTCCTGTCCAAGCGCCCTGCGAACATTGAGGCCAGTACTAAATTGTCCAGGCTACTCAGTTTCCTACACTACCTCTTCCATGCCTCTCTCTTTTCTGCAATTCCTCTCCCCTCCACCACCTCTTCCATGCTCTTCCCTTTTCTGCTTTTCCTCTTTCCTTTCACTCTCTTTCTTCCATCTCCCTCCTTTACTTCCCATCACTTTCTTGTACTTCGGTCCACTACCCTCCTTCACTCCTCCATATCCTCATCTCATTCCCCTCTTTCACCCTTTTCCCTCCCTTCTTCGCCCCTCCACCACCATCACCTTCATTCTTCACCCCTCTTTATCTTTCCTCTCACTTCTCTCCTTCACCCCCTCTGCCTCCTTCCTCCACTCCACCTCCCTTCTCCACTCCCTTCTCCCCTTCTCATCTTTTTTTTTTCCCCCCTACGATTTGACTGGCTGTTATTATCACCTCTTACTTCCTTTCTACCCCCTACTCTTTCTCCTCCTTTTACTCCCCCTCTCCCCGTCAGTCTTTCCCATCACCTCTTTCTCCTCATCATCTCTATCTCTTGTATGTCCCCCACTCCTCCTGTTTCTCTCCTCCCCTCCCCTCCATCTCCATTATCCCTCCCTCACTTTTTCCCTTCATCCCATACCTCCCACTCCTCATTATCAGTCATCCCTCTCGCACTACCTCTTCCTTCCCTCTCCCCTTCCCCCTCCCTCATCATTCCTCCTCCCCTCTCCCTCTTATCCTTCCAGTTTTTACCCTCCTATCCTCCGGCTATCCTTTAATCTAGTTTTTCTGTGCTCTGTTGACATCCGCTATCCATCAGTAGCATAACTCTCTCTCTCTCTCTCTCTCTCTCTCTCTCTCTCTCTCTCTCTCTCTCATATTTGTACCAGGATACATTCTGAGGTTTACCTTCAACCACCAAATGAGTCGGTAGAGGAGGGAAAGGGAAAGGGGAGGCAAGGGGGGACGAGGGAAGGGGAGGGGAAGAGAGGGATGAGGTAGACAAGGATGAAGTAAACAGGGAAAGGAGAGGAGTTAGGAGGGAAAAGCCAAGAAAATGAAAAAAAAAAAAAAAGAGGGGAGGAGAAATGAAGGGAAGGGGGAGGCAGAGAGGAAGGGAATGGAGAGGAGGTAGGAAGGAGAAGCAAAATGCAAGAAAATGGACGAGGGAGGGGGGAATGAAGGGAAGGGGGGGGGAGAGGGGAAGGAAGAGGAAACAGGGACAGAGACAAGGCGGGAGGGAGAGGCAGGAGAAAGCAGGGAAGAGGAGGGAAAAGAGGGAAACAGGAGAAGGGGGGGGGGTCAGAGGGATGGGGAAAGGGTGGGAGAGCGAGGTAGGGGGAAAAGGAGAGGGAATGGAGAGACAAGAGAGTGGCGAAGGAAACAGGGAAGGGGGAGAGGAGGGGGTGAGTGGGAAGGCCGGGGGGAATGAAGGAGGAGAGGGGAGGGCGAGGGAACATGTCTGCGTGAGAATATATTAGTTCGAGTAATGGGTTAATTGTTGGTGGCAGTGCTAGGCTGAGTTACTCTCGTGTGTGTGTGTGTGTGTGTGTGTGTGTGTGTGTGTGTGTGTGTGTGTGTGTGTGTGTGTGTGTGTGTGTGTGTGTGTAAGAGGTTCTGTGAGGCAGTAACTATTTCTTTGCACTTGTTTCCTTCCTTGGGGTAGGTGTACAGCTGGCGTCAGTAGTTCTTGTACACTGTCTGCGGGCTGTATCGGAGGCTCAACAGACGTACGGTACATCTGTTAAGCCTCCGATGCAGCCCACCTATCAACAGTAATCACGTGGGTTGGAGTTTCGCTGCTTAAGTTCAAGATATGAAAATTGTAAAAGAAATCATTATTCCGGACTGTGCAGTGAGCAAGAACAGTGACGCTGATATTGTACAGGGAGGCCAATCGTTCGTATCCGCGCTGTAGATTCAAGTGCGTACACTTGAGATAACATTCTAATTTAATTTACGGACTACGTACTAGGATTTTACTCGAGATAATCAAAACGTCGAATTTTTGTCTGATTAACATCTACTCGGTTATTATGACCATAACAACAAAAAGACAACTCGACCTATTACTTAACCCACTGACTGCCATAGTTCTTTTACCTTAACATGACCGAGATTTTCGTTCTTTTGTATAGCCTCTTATCTCGGTGGCAAAATACAGTACTAGGACTCCGCATTCCTTTTCATAGCACGTCTCCGGGACATGTATTCTTTTTCATAGCACTTGTTCTTGACAAGCATCTAGATGGAGAGATGACAATTTTAGACCAAAATAAAGGGGAAAAAAAGGTACAAGATTGTCTCTGGTGAAAAAATTGGTGTGATTTTAGCCAGAATAAATGACCGAAGTGCGTCGATAGCAAGGGAAGGGAGGAGCTGTGATGAGAACCGTGAATAATGATAAGTTCCCTATGATGTTCTGATTCCGTGGAGGCTACACTCTCAACACGGCTGCCTGGATTTCCTTGTTGCACACACACACACACACACACACACACACACACACACACACACACACACACACACACACACACACACACACACACACACACACACACACACACACACACACACACACACACACACACACACACACACACACACACACACACACACACACACACACACACACACACACACACACACCTTAGGCGACGGTGAAATTTAACCCTTTCATTGCACTGACCCACATTATATTTTCTTCTTATATCAGCCAGATGATTTTATTCAGCTTTACTTTTCGGGCTGGAGGGATTAGTCAGAGCTTTCATTAACCCCGGCATTTTGTATGGCCCTCTTAAGCTGAATTAAATCTTCTGGAAATGGTAAGAATAAAATAAAAATAACGCACTTCGGGTAAAGGGGTCCAACTGACACTTTTTTGAGTTTTGTTGGAGTGTCAGTTGCTCTCGACAGTAAAAAATCAAGCTGTGAATTTATATTACGTCCATGTAATTAAAAAATTTGATAAAGTTTCACGAAAAAAAATATCATATACGTCTTGCACCTTTATTACTTGGCCCAGATGTTGTTCATTTTGCAGCATTTTTCACATAGTACAGTGACTACAGCCGCACAGTAACACGTATCCGTGACTTGCATCATATTCTCTTGTTATGGTATTGTTTCGACTCGACATTTAAGATGGAGAAATGGGAGTTTTAGACCAGGTTAAAGTAAAAAGAGAACAGTTTACGTCTGTTCCCTGTCAATAAAACTAACCAGTTGCTACTTTCCAAACCGCAAAGCAGCAGCACCTGGACTGTTCCTCACGACTTGTGGTCAGTTGCCATCCCGGAACATCTTGAAATGTGTGTTAAGAGAACGCGGACTGAAGCGTGAGGGTGCATAGGCTATAAACGCTGAGTGTGTGCTGTGTGAGGGTGCATAGGTTGTGTGTATGGTGTAAGGTTGCGTAGGTGCTAGTAAGGAACGCTGAGTGTATGATGTAAGGGTGCGTTGGCGAGTGTAAGTAAGCATGAGAGTGCGGCAGTGCAAGGCTGCCTAGGCGGGTGTATGGAATGCCGAGTGTATGATGGTGGTGTGGCCGGATGCAGTTCTGGAGCTTGTGATCATTACCTCCTGAATGATGGCAAAGGTGAATGGGAGCGAGGACAAGAGACGGCAGGTTACAGCCAAGGACAAAAGTTCGCCTGATAGTTCACTTCATATAATTCTTACTTCCCTCTACTGGCTGATGTACGTACGTAAGGTAATAGAGACTTGGTATGTTCAGCCTATAAATGACTCCCTTGAATGTACTCGTAATGCATCAGGGAGTTACGGAAGTGCCATAAGTGAGAAACAGATGCAGTGGCATAGGCGAACTTTTACCCCCGACTGTAGCAAAGGGGAGGTACACAGGCAGAAGCACAGTGTAGAGTCTGTACACTGTCGGCAGAAGAGCGAGGGAAGGGGGGGGGGGAGTAACTGGGACAATAATAGTTACCCCGACTTTCTAGCCTCAAAGGGATCCCCAGGAGGCGAAGACGAGCTACTTATGCTGAGAGAGGCCCGGAGGGACAATTCTCAGATTGGCCCCAGGCTGTTTGGTGGGTGTTGGAAGGAGAGAGAGAGGTCAAGAAGAGAGCGGTAGGATGATTTATTAGGGGATACGTGGAGGAGATGGAGGAAGGGAAGTGTGTGTGTGTGTGTGTGTGTGTGTGTGTGTGTGTGTGTGTGTGTGTGTGTGTGTGTGTGTGTGTTTGGGGGAAGGAGGGGCAGAGTGGATAGGAAAAAGGTAGTAACATCAATTGAATGGAAGGGATGTGAAAAGTAGAGGTATATAGTGAAGGAGAAGTGAGAAGTAAGAGGTGGAGTGAAGGTAAACACGAATTACCTGGTAGCACAAATCTAGGCAACACGACAGAACCCAGGAAGGACAAGCTGAAAAACAGAACACTTTACCTATTTAACTTTTTTTTTTTTTTTAATTTTGGCTTCAGGACGCATGCATTATATGGCATGAAGTGAGGAATGAAGAAAAATATGTAGATAATTTTAGTAGACATTCTTGGTTAGTAATATATTCGTGATTCTTTGACATAGCCTCTGTTAAGGTCTGTGATTCCTTAACTCTTTACCGAAATTCTGTCAACCTAATGAAATGTCAGAAATATTAGAATAGGTTGGAATCTATTCATAGGTTGGAGCGTTATGAATGTCTGTCTGTTTGTCGGTCTTACAAATTGTGGGATGATGATGGTGATGAATGTGATGATGATGGTGACGGTGATGATGACGATGATGATAACTGTTGATGATGATACACGATTAGTTCGGGACCCCATATATGCTGAGGACCATACCTTTATAATATATTATCATCTTTCTTCCCATCCTACGTCCTTACCCTACCTAATCCCCCCCACACTTTGGCCACTTGACTCTCTCTCTCTCTCTCTCTCTCTCTCTCTCGGTTGTCTGTCTCCCACGGTTTCTCTCTAATTAGCATGAAATCCGGGTCAGCGTCGGGTATTAGAGGAGTGTTAATGAATGAAGCAAGAAGAGGAGCAATTAAGATAACCAGTGAAACGTGACTGTGTGCTGATTTGATGCTGTGTGTGTGTGTGTGTGTGTGTGTGTGTGTGTGTGTGTGTGTGTGTGTATCCATTATATCTGTCTATTTATCTATCTGTCTGTCTGCCTCGCTTTCCCCGTTTATTCCACTTCCCCTAAAAAAAAAAAAAAAAAAAAAAAAAAGGGCAGTGCACATCCCAGCTCTACAAATGAAAATAAATTCTAATCATTTATGATACGGCATATCATAACATTTCCGCATAAGCTTAACACCATATTTCATCAGCCAAATGAAATCTGTATTAATGTGATAACCTTCCATTTTCATACCAGAGAGAGAGAGAGAGAGAGAGAGAGAGAGAGAGAGAGAGAGAGAGATTCTGCGCCTTTGTACCCTGTATTCTTTTCATTAACAGAATTTGACCCTTTTCGTGCACCAAACGATTACTATCATTATCCACAGTGTCGTTTAAATTGAATCCGAGAGTGTTTCTAAAAGCAGGCTTCTATGTGTCTGAGATTTCTTATTAGCTGAAAATTTACAGTCGACGTTAAACTGAAAATTTATACGCGACACTGAACAAAAAATTTATGTCCGACGCTGAACAGAAAATTTATGTCCGACGCTGAACTGAAAATTTATGTCCGACGCTGAACAGAAAATTTATGTCCGACGCTGAACAGAAAATTTATGTCCGACGCTGAACTGAAAATTTATACTCGACGTTGAACTGAAAATTTATACTTGACGCTGAACTGAAAATTTATACTTGATGCTGAACTGAAAATTTATACTCGACGTTAGACTGAAAATTTATACTCGACGTTAGACTGAAAATTTATACTCGACGCTGAACTGAAAATCTATACTAGACGCTGCTCTGGGTAAACTGTTCGACAAATGTGATTCTCTTTTTCTCGCAGACAGTTTGGGATATTAAGATGACTGTTGCGAACTGCTACATTTTTGTCGGATATAAATAGGTAAGAAAAGTAATTATCAGAGAATCAGTCCAAGGGAATATATATTATAGTTATGTTGAGGTTAGGATGTTTTTTTTATATTTCTTATATATTTTTAAGATGAAAATCGGACATGTTTTGAAGTCGGTCGTAGTTTAAGGATTACCATACGACTAAAGAGAAATAAAGTGTCGTTATTGAGTGGGTTATCATCATCACCATCATCTTGGTGGAGTGGGAAGGTTCTGAGGTGGTATTTATGTAGTATCTTAATCTTCTTAGGTAAACAAGCTTCACAGCAGTGAAATTATAGCGTCGCTTTGTATTTCTCTCGTTATCATTCGCTGTCGTTTATTTGTGAAATGTTTGGTAGCTGAGAGTTAAAACAAATGATCATACACGTAATATAAGCTCAAGAAAGGTTATGAATACGACTTCAGAAAATACACGTAATGCTCAGGAAATGTTATGAATACTGCCACAAAACACACGTAATTTTAGCTCAGAGCACGACACGACTGCATTGATCCTATCGGAGACATAAATCAGTGGAGATGGGAGAACGGGCACAGTCTCCACATCCCTAGCTCATGTGGTATAGGAGATGCGGGGGGTGGGGGGGGAGAACTGGGACTTGCCATTTTACAATCAGGTCCCCAGTTGCAGTGCTGGTGAAGAGGGACAAGGGGAAAACAGACTGAGTTCACCAGTCTGACCGGTACGAAGATTGAGAATTGAGTAGCGTATCCTTCCAAAGTTTGAGGAAAACAACGGGAAAAGCTGAGCCATCCAAAATTTTTGTTTGTCCAGTTAAGACTTTGGTTATTTGTCGATACTTTTAAATAATCTTCAAAGAAAACTGGCAAGACGGCAGACTTCTTGACTGCCAAACAAGACTGCTTACTTACGGAACAGGAGGTGAGGGTTGCCGCAACGTACTGCCCGCTAAAGTAAGATGGGATGTGGTGGAATGAAATCTACTCTCCCCCCTCTCATGTACCATCCCTTTTGGCGTCCCTTTTCGACACGCGAGAAGCACGTGTGTAACGTTCTTTCCTTCCTATACCGAAGGATAATTGGAACGTACAGTAGTGTTTCAAAGCTTCGTCCTGTGCATCAGAAAGTAAGGCTGAGCGAGTATCAAGAAAAAATTCATTATTTTATTTTTTGGTTTAGGGTACATTACTTTGATTAAAATCCTCAGAATTCGTGGAATATGCATGCCTTCCTGTACATACCTAGCATGCATACTTCCACCTACACTGTGCCTCTATCCCTGCCATTGTGTTACCTTGAGCTGTATTCTCGCCAGTTAGGGAGGTTCATAAGCACAACTCCAGTTATTTTCTGCATAATTTTCACTTGCATGTTATTTTGGTAATCTTATTTCGATTTTAAAGAGACATGAATAAAATAAAAGAGAATAATAAGGTGGTGGTGGGTTGGAACAAGGGGAATCACCTTTGTTATAGACTAATCTGTCCCAGTTCCTGCGTATCTAGTCCATCATTTTAACCTCATCCCATCTTTAGGTGGAACAAGGCTCAGGATGATGAAGTAGTGTGCAAAATAAATCGCTGAAGAAATGGCACTAGAAAGCCTCTTTGTGTAGTACCGGATATGTAAGGAGAGGTTAGTTCAGGCGAGGAGTGAAAGCAATGGACTCCAGTACAAGCAGGCAGTGAGGATGCAGGAGGAGGCGAGGTTGACATGACAATTAGAAAACGGGGTGTGAGTGAGTGATGCCGGGCACGCGCCACACACCACAAAGGCAAGGCAAACACCGGCGGCACCGTAATAGAAAACGGCTGTGTGTGTTTATCCAATTAAGGGCGATGTAGCGGCGTGTAAAGCTAGTATGTTGTACTTGGTATGAACGGGGCAGCATACGGTAAGGAGAGAGAGAGAGAGAGAGAGAGAGAGAGAGAGAGAGAGAGAGAGAGAGAGAGAACAGGCCTTTAAAAGCAAGTGTACTGCAGTATGAATGTCCTCGTGTAGTATGTACAGTATGTATGTACTGTGGCGACTGGCCGTACACCCCATCTTCAAAGGCGGGTGACTCTGCTATACTGTACATCTTTAGACTGTTTTTCAAGTTTTTTTTTTAAAGCAACTGATTCATGCGGCCGAGGGACACCACTTACACCGTACTGACTCACCTAGTCACCTCATTCCATGCTTCGTGCTTGGGTATACAGTAGGTAAGGGAGGAGGCTGTTTAGGAATGGAGAGTGAGAAGTGCGAGGGGATTTTTTTTCTTGAACAGTTTTTGTATTCAGTTTTTATGCATCCTTAGGGGACTGAAGTGCTGTGAAACTATGGATTACTGCTGATGCTGTGTTAACTTTTTCATTACTAGGACGTAGTCGTAAACTTATCCTTTCTTAAGATGATGTTATTCGCCTATTAAGGGAGACTTCGAACTTGTCGTTTTGATATAGCCTTCATCGTCCCTTCCATTACTAGTACATTTCAGCTGTTTGATAAAATCGTTTGGAAGTAACCTCGTAAAAAATTGAGACGTCAGTATGTTGAAGGAGCTTCTGGTAGATGAATATTCTGGATTGATAAACCGAGCAACAGAGCAGAGTGAATGAAATATTAACACCGAGTTAGGGGCACAGAGAGACTAGACGCGGCGCCCTGTCATCTGGGGTCCTGTTCACAAAATTTCTTATGTTTTGTGTAATTTGCTTATTCTTTTTTTTACAGCTTATAACTATCAGGCACTTCACAACCAATGAAAAGTGAATTGTAATGGTAAAAAAATTCGACTAAGCAAAATTTTGCTTGATAGTAAAACCTTAACTGGTATAGAGATTTTGTTTATCACGACAATTAGTTGAAAACGATTAATTTCCTCTGAGATTTGTTAACCATAAAAAAAATCGTTGTCTATAGCTTATTTATACGTCCTTTTAGCCAGGCAGAGCCACAGCGACATTTTTTTTTTTTTTTTTTTTTTTGGACAGGGTAGATACTTGTAAGCCCCAACACTAACCTTCAGCGGCAGTGCGGACACCTTACTTCCAGTCCTAGTCCTATCACCTGTTATTAATTTTATTCACGCTGCCCTCAGGCGATTCTGTTCTGCTTAGACTTTTCGAAACGGAGGGGTTTGATATAGCCTGCATACACGGGGGGGGGGGGACTTAACCTGAGTAAAATAGTCCAGTGTTGGCTAGAAGAAAATTAAAACAACGCCCAATCGCTGAAGGAGTTAAGGAAGGCCTTTACTGTGTACTTTACTCACCTTGGACAGGTTCTTTGGGAGGTTGTACCGCCCCTGCAAAAGAAAAATAATATTAGAGAGAGGAATATCTGCATTAGTTTCTTTGGCGTATAAATAGTTCTTGTCTAAAGGTATGACAGCACAGCGCAAGACTAAGGTGGTAAAGCAGGCAGGTGGGCTTGCGTACCGGTCCTTCCAGCCAAACCCATCAGGAAAGATTGGGGAACGTAGAATTGGCTGTAGAATAAGGGGACATCAGAAGTGTGAAGGAAGGAAAAGTACAACAGACAGACATTAAACCATAACATCATATTCTTAGCACCCACGTGAACTGAACTTCTGTTGTCACTCCTTACAATTCATATGTCAAGGTTACGTACAGGTGGTACGAAACTGGCCTCTGTAACAATGCCAAGCAATCTGTTTTGTATTCATCAATTTCTTTACTTAAAAACAAGTTCTTATCGATCTCTTTGTAACTAATTTTTTCTAACTAGAAACCCGTTAGACATGTTAACTTGAAACTGATGTATATGTGCTGTGTAATCACTGCTCAGTTTTAGAACATTATTAGTATTCATTATATTCAGTCTTCTGTCTCCTTGTTAAATTGAGCGCCTCTGCAGAGTTTCTTTACCATTGACCTGTTTAGGGAGGGCAGTAATATTTTTCTTATTATATTCCCTATCTTTGACCTTGTTCAGCATTCAGTTTGGTAGTGAACCTATGGCTTTGGTGGAAGCACTTCATGTATTTTAAACCTACTGACAGGACAAGATTTCAGTTGAGAGTTGTCCTAGCAGCTGGAGATAAAACTGTCCTTTAACTCTTTGCCAGATATGAACGCACTCCGGTGTTGTGCTTAGGAAAAGTCAAGGCGATATTGTTTAGTAATGAAAACCTAGCTGCCATGGGGTTGAGACGGCTGACCTATATGTCTTCTGAAAAATGGGAGATAATGGGGATGAAGTATTACTAGTTTGTCTTCATTCCATTCTTCTGACCTTCAACAACAGTATGTCATTAATGACTTGGATTTCTTCCTGTTGATTAAAATTATTTCCTGGTTACATAATGTTGATGACTAAAATAAAAATGCTCAAGCACATCGTCACGTATCTTGAGGCGTACTGGTAATTACTTTTCCATCGTTATTACACATGGAAATCTTTTTTTTCCATACCGGAGTACCTGGATCGCGTAATTGCAAAACCACAATTTCACGGATTTCATGAAAAGGAACAGCGAAATCTGTGAGCTGAAATGTTAAATACAGACCGGCCTAAGCGGTGAAGTACTATCCGGTGTATCAGACGGATAGACATTGCATAGGATAATATAGTTATCACACATACCAACTTTTACTACACATAGGCTACTTACTTTTACCAATCGTGATTATTTACATCCATGGAAGTAAACCATCCGTGGCTCTTGTGCAACATAACATTGATTATTTTGTCTCTACATAACGGCAGTATTATTTCAACTATAAATAACAGGCGAACTTGCTGGCAGAGCTCACGAAAAAAAAAAAAATACCGAAAAGACTTTAGATATCATCCTTTTGATCCTGTTGATTTCCTGCATTGAATTTTACACCAGATGTAGCTAACATTTTCTTTATGTTGCCAGCATATTTATTACTTCAGAGCTATTTCTCTTTTAAAGAATGATCTTTCGTCGTAAATCATCCTTGGAGTCGGGATCAGCTCCTGGTGAAAATTTACGATTACAGTAAACAGCATACGGTAAGTTATTGAACAATGTTGAATCGGTCTTCCACGGAAGGGACATTTGTTAGATGAAGAAGCAGTAGATTGTTTATATGATGAAGTTTGTGAGTGTTTGATAATTGAATATTCAGGTAAGACTACTGGAAGTTTAGGGATCTTTGCCAAAGATAATATTGTGTTGCTGTCGTCGCCAGAATGCACCTTTACTGAAATGCTTCAAAATCTGAAATCTTGAAAAGAATAGTGTCGTAATGTTCCTCAGGTATCCAGGAAACGGGGGGAGGGGGGGGACTTGACGCAGGTAAAAGCGTACAAGTAAACACAGAGGCTAAGTCCAAACCTGGGTATTCACTGGTTACACAAAATTATTTTTTCGACAGGCTTTGCCCCTGCGTCCCTTCCTTTCAGCAGACCATTGTGAATATATCGGATTCTCTGCATGTCGTTGCTTTTTCCATTACTTTTTGAGTAAGTTTTGAGGCAGTGTAAAAGAACTATGGACCCAACTGTAATTATGTCACAGAGCCAAATAGTGCTTAGACAAATAAGCTTTCCGCCAGCTGTAGAAAGATGAGTTTGTGTTGGAGGGACGCGGGAAGGGCAGGGGTAGGGGCAGAAGAAGAGGGGCAAGAAGAAGGGGTATGGGCAGGAGTAGAGGTGGTAGGAGGGCCACGGGTGGTAGGAGTGGCATGGGCGGAGGCAGGAGAGCAGGGGCAAAGGAGCAGGAGTGTTAGCAAGGGTAGGAGCACTGGCAGGGACAGAGACAGGGGGCAGGAGTAGTAGCAAGGGCAGAGGTGGGGGCAGGAGTGGGAGCAGGGCCAGGGACAGGGGTAAAGGTAGGGGCAGGAGGGAAAGAGCAATGGCAGAGCAGAGGGAGAGGGTCTGATGCCGGGGCAGGGGTAGGGGAGGGGAAGAGGTGCAGGGGCAGAGGGCGGGTGTCAGACAAGGGGTTAAAATTATCACCGTGGACCATTAGCACCTGGGGAACACCTGGTGAAGGAGGGAGGGGAGGGGAAGGGGACAAAAAGGGGAAATGGACGAGGGGAGAGAGGGAGGGTGAGATGCAGGGAAGAGGGGAAGTAGACGAGTGGCGGGAGGTTGGGGGTAGGAAGAGGGAAGAGGGCTGTAAATGGAGATAAAGAAGGGAAATGGAGAAGGGTAGAGGATGCGGATGAGATGCAGGGGAGAGGGGAAACAGACGAGACGGGTGAAGATGAGGCTGAAAAGAAGGACTAGGGGAAAAAGGTTGGAAATGGAGACTAGGAAAAGAAATATACAACACGAAAGGAGGGTACGAAGAGGAGAAATGAAGACAGAAAAAAGGAGAAATAAAGAGAGGAATAAGAAAAAGGGAGACTGACAGTGGAGACCAAGAAGGGAGAGGATTAGGGCGAGGAATAGGAAGAGTGGAGGAAAGAGAACAGTGAAAATGGAGACGGAAAGGATGTGGACGAGGAAAGAAATGAGGGTGAGTTGCAGAAATGGGGAGAAAGGGAATGAAGAGTGAGCCAATGATGGGTGACAAGCAGAAAAATAAAGGAAATGACAAAGGGTGAGGGGAGCGTAAGGGTGATATGCAGCAATAAGGGACAGGGATGGTGATAGAGGGGAAATGGGCGAGAGGAGGGGAGGAGTGTAAGAAGTAGAAAAGAAAAAAACAAAGGAAATAATAAGGTGAAAATGGAGTCACCCATGGGATAGGAAATAGAGGGGAGAGGATAAGTGTGATGGAGAAGAGAGAAGAGGAAAGGGACAAAGAAGGGAAAGGATGAGAGTGAGAGGCAGCAGAGGGCGAAAAATGGAGTGAAACAGGGAAAGGAACAAGAGAGGAGTGGATGAAGGCAAGAGGCAGAAGAGGGATGAAATTAAAACGAATAAGGAAGGAATTCTTGTCTTTCAGTACACAGAATAGTTTTGATGGTTGTAATCTACCCCACAGCAAACAGTAGTGAAAAACCATAAGGTCTGTTACTGTTTGCTTTCCTTTGTACTCTTTTGTACATTTTTAAGTAAAGGGTGACTGATGAAAAGAAAACTAAAATGATGTGTGTATGGAAATAGATTCAGTAAGGAAGGAGAAGGGAAATGAAAATGAAGACAAAAGAGGGTAGGAAAAGCGAGATGGAAGCAAAGCAGAAAAGGTGAAAGCTGAGAGGAGAACGGCGAAGAGAGCAAAGGAAACAGGAAGTGGAAATGGAGACAAGAGAAGGAAGAGTGAAAAGGGAATTAAAGAAGGAAGGAGAAAAGGGGTGAAAATTGAGGCAAGGCAAGGAAGTAGACGGGAGTGGAAATGGTGTGAATAGGTTATGAAAAATGAATGAATTGGCAGACGAGGAGAAAGGAGAGGGAAACAGATGAGAAGGAAAGTGTGTGTGTGTGTGTGTGTGTGTGTGTGTGTGTGTGTGTGTGTGTGTGTGTGTGTGTGTGTGTGTGTGTGTGTGTGTGTGTGTGTGTGTGTGTGTGTGTGTGTGTGTGTGTGTGGTCAGCAGCTCTACTGAACACATGTGAGGATGAAAAACAGAAAGTGAAAAAAAAAAGGAAAGAATAATGGATGGAAATGGAAACAACGGCAAGGAAAAGTATGCGAAATAGGAGTCAGATGGGAGAGGAGGGCGAGGGGAGGGGATAAAGGTAAGGACCATAAAGGGAAGAAGGGGGGGGGGTGGAAGAGGGGAACGTGGAATGGAAGGAGAGGGATGGTGATGAAAGTACAGGGAGAAAAAGGGCGCAGGAGAAGGAAAGATACCCGGTAAGATAAAGAAAAAAGGTGCTGGGGAAAGGAGGGAAAAGGGAAAAGAGACAGACATGACAGAAACAGCGGGAAAATAAAGAATATGAATAAACATAAAAAGGTAGAAATTTCGGATGTGAAGAATGAGGAAAGAATGTGGCGAAGCTAAATGGAAGAAGAGATGGAAACAAATAATACAGGTTGAACTGAAATAGAATATCAGTGGAAAGAGCTGTATGAAAAACAAGTGAAAGTGAGGAAGAAGAGAAAAAGAGAAGGGAAAAACATGGTAAAAGATTTTGAACCTAATAAAAAATAATTAATGCGAGAGAAATGGAGGGAAAAAAGAGGAAGGATGTAAAGAAACAAGTAAATGGTTAATAAAAAACAAGAAAACGAGAAAAAGAGATGAGGCAGAAATAGTAGAACAGAAAGATGGAAGATGATTGCGTGAAAAATGAGAATAAAATGGAAAGAAGAAAGGAAGGAAAGAACAAGAAGACATATGCATGGAAATTGTTTTTAACCTTTTCAGTATGATGGATTTCGTTTGTGCAGTCATGTCGTCTGACAAACAAAGAATGAAATACAGATGTCAACGTTCTAGAGGGGTTAATAGCATCGAAGAAAAAAAAAAAGCGAGAACAATGATGTAAAAGAAATGAAAACGGGACTGGGGAGAAACTGAATAAATAATAATTGCAGCACGTAAGCGCGAAATTGGAAACTAAATTAACATACTAATTATAATTTTCTGATGCAGTGTGCAAAAATGATCGAAGATAGAGTGTAACAAGAGAGAGAGTGAGATGGTGGTAGATTGAGGCAGACATGGTGCAAATGGAGACTGGGTAGGTAGAGGCAGCTGTAAGGTATGCAGAGGCAGGGCTGAAACAGTGAGGTAGGCAGAGGTAGAGTTTAGGAAGAGGGAGGTAAAGGTTAGGAAGAGTGACGTAAGTAGAGGTAATGGTGAAGCAATGAGATAGGAAGTAGTGGTATGCAGATTGAGATGCCAGGGGTAGAGCAGAAGTAGAATGAGCAAGATAGGTTGGATCAGTGAGTAACCATGGGCAGAGGTTAGGCATAGAGAGGTAGGGTAGGTAGAGATGAGGCCGAGTGAGGTAGACAAAAGCAGAATGATGTGGGAAGAGGCAGAGGAGACGGGGTGAAAGAGACACCGTGGGAGGGAGGCCGGGCGTAGAGAATCCAGTCCAACAGCCCGTGTCAGGTCCCCCACAGGTTCCCCATAAGTCCCCACAGCCATTACAGGCCCCCACAATTTCCCTCACAGATATTACAGGTCCCCATTGCCATTGCAGGTGCCCAGTTTCCCCCACGTCCCCCCACAATATCGCCTACAGTGCCCGCCCCCCCCAGTCGTTACATGTCCTCACAATTTCCTCCACAACCATCACACATCCCCTTAATTCCACCCCCACGCCCCCTACAGGTCACCAGAGGTACTCGACAGTCTACAATTCCCTCTACTGACGCCTCAAGTACCCACACGTCCCCCATAATTTCCCCACAGTTTTCACGGGTACCCACACTTTATAGCCGTCAAAAGTTCGCCAGATTTGCGATCCAACCCCGACAAAGTACAGTAAAATTAGGGCCTCACAGATCTCCACAGGTCCCCACAGACGCCTCCTCTCCCCGCCGTCGCATTAACCCCAACAGGTCTAGCAGGTCCACTCCTCCTCTCATGGGACTGGGTTTAGGAGGCTCCCTGGCAGTTCCTTCTTACCACTCTGTTTTTGTTTCTGACGCATTAATATTCCTTTGTATGTTATTGATGCACATCGTGTTCATTATAAAAAAGAATATAATAACGTACAAGAGAATATTAACTTACCTTGTGCATAAATATTAACGGTACCTGATTGTTTTCGCATCAGGAACATTAATATTCCCATGAATATTATTTATACTGACTGTGTAATTATGCTGTACATACAGGAGATTTTTAATGTATACCCTGTCAAGAACAGGCATAATAGCACAGATGGTGAAATAAAAGATAGTGGTCGTAGGCAGTGGTATGATGTACGTTGTGACGGACCGGCGTTAGTTTTACAGCGTTCACTTCACACATTGAGTGGCAAGGTTGGACTTGAACCCATGTAAAAACGTCCTCCAAGCGTGTGGCCAGCTCGGCCAGTACCAGGGCCGACAGAAGTACCGAGTTTCTCCTGTTATCACCACGTCCCCTCTCGTCTCCCTCCCCTAGAGTAGGAAAAGTTGTGTCGGAAAAAAAAAATGCAGGTGTGGATAGCAGCGTATTGCAGGTGTGGGTGTGGTGCAGGTGTGATGTAGTAGTTTATTGCAGGTGTCAGTGTATCGCAGATGTGGTTGTAATGGAGGTGTGTTCCATCCAGTGTATTGCAGATGTGATGAAGCACTTGTGAATAGGGTGGCCCTTTACACGGTTAACGGTTATTACTGGTCGGGTACTAATGAACTAAGAGAGAGAGAGAGAGAGAGAGAGAGAGAGAGAGAGAGAGAGAGAGATCGTGTGTGTGGGCGAGTGCGTGTGCGTGTACGTTTGTGTGTGTTCTTACGGTATACCAGATGAGAACACGTACAGCGAAATCCACCACGTAATCATAATATTAAGATGAGCGAATTGTAAGAAAGAAATGATGACTGGCTTGCACAGTTCAGTGTCTTCACCGTCCTACATTTAAACCAGAAAAAAAAAAAGTATTGGAATAAGATCCTGCAGTTTCCGATAGACACCAAGAGAACAATAGGAAGACGAGATTATACCATCACGTAACACACAGCAGTTTATTATTAACCACTGAGGTCCTTCCTAAGACTAAGGAAACCGTCTGTGAGATAAAATCAAAGAAATAAAAACTGCATGGAAAGAGTTACTGGAGACTGGCTGTAATTCCCTTCAACAGTGAGGTCCAACGTTTGGTGAAATCGCCTGGACGTAGCAGTAATTAAAAGATAATTCTGAAAAGGGTAGAGCACAACACTGCACTTGATAAACCAGAAAGATAAATAAGAATGCCCACCTTCATTTCTGTTGAGTTATTGCTTTATTATTATTATTTTTAAGTAAGTAACCAAAGAAAAAGGTGGGAAAGGATTTAAAGGAGGGTGGTGTGTCGTGGGAGGAATTGCAAGTATACGTAGCTACACGAAGGATGAGTTGTGAGAGTATATGAGGGACCGTGATGTGTTAAGAGGTAGACGGTAGATAACAAGGTGGGAAAGTATATAAGGGAGTGTGGTTTGTTTTGGGAGGTGAGATAATAAGAGAGATAGACGAAGGATGTGGGAGAGTAATTGAGGGATGGTGGTGTGTTGTGAGAGAAAGGGTTAAGAGAAGTGTAGTTTGTGTGAGGGGGAGTTGTGTGTGCTGGGTTGGAGTAGGGGAAGATATGTTTGGCCTGGCTACCCCCAACAGGATGCGGCGTCAGGTAACAGGCAGAAAGACAAATAGATAAATAATATAAACAGGTAGACAGGAACGAATAATACAATGCTAAAAGTTTAAATACCTACCTTATACAGAGTGGTTTATTTAACTAAAGCGTTGCGCAGTCGGACTCGCTAAACATACAAAAATGAAAAAACTTGTTCTGTCTTGCAGGTGTGTGTGTGTGTGTGTGTGTGTGTGTGTGTGTGTGTGTGTGTGTGTGTGTGTGTGTGTGTGTGTGTGTGTGTTTGACAAGGTGACCAAACAGACATAACTAAGGAGTGAGGTTGGCAGGCTCCGTCCCTCAGAAGGTAAGGCTAGTGTTATGTTTGTTAACTCTAGTCCCACTTATCACACACATGGTCTGGCTTGCATCACACTTTCTATTCCCGCCTCACCTCGCCTCTCCACCCCGTCACATCCTTTTATTCCTGCCTTACCTACTGTCCGTGCTGCACACACTTCACCTCTGGCTCACCGGCTGACATTTTGGAAACCGTATTGTTATAACAACAACAACAACAATAATAATAATAATAATAATAATAATAATAATAATAATAATAATCATACTACTACTACTACTACTACTAATAATAATAATAATAGTAATAATAAATTGCCGTGGTATCGATATTTAAATCGAGGACTGGGATAGCGAAGCAAGGATGCTCCATTAATCTCTTCAGCCGTTGCCGCTTTGATAACAGTGTGAGGGGCTTGGGCTAACCTACATCCTTTAGGAAAAAAAACTTGGAAATTTACAGGAAGTGATGACTGAGAAATACGATACTCTCTTTTACAATTTTAATCTATAAATGAAACTTAACGATGGGTACTTAAGTGTTTCACTGTAACTGTGGTTTGCGTAGGAGAAAACCAGTTGTATAATCACATGTCTTTTCATTATTCAGCCTTGAATGTGTTATCTCAGAATCTGAAGTCAAGTACTATCCAAGGGACATTGAAAAGTGTGTGGTGTACCGCAGTCTACCGCGTCCCTAGGCAGGTGTACCGGTATCGCATCATCCCTGCCCCATTTCACCACCCTTAGGCTATCTCACACTCCAGCCCTGACTCATCACCTCTGCCTCACCCCTCCGTCTCACCTCTTCACCCCTGCTTCCCCTCCACCTTATTTTCACGCTCTTATGTTCATCTTGCCTCACCCACCCTTTCAGCCCCTACCCTCACACAATTATATTAAATACCCCTGCCTTTTCCACTTCCACCTCCCTTTCCGAACCCCCTACCTCACACACCTATTTACCCATATCTCTTCTAATTCCATCTCCACCTTATACACTTACTTACCCCTGCCTCTTCCACCTCCTTATAGCTCGTCACCCTTGCTTCACCTTCACCATCGTCTTGCCCCATTCCTTCTCCACTGCATCATCTCTCCTTCCTGCCAAACCCTTCATTCTCGCCTCACCCCTGCCTCTCCCCTTTCCAAGCCCTCCATCCTTATATCATGTATCCAACCCCGTCCAAAATGTTCACTCCTTCCTACTCATCACCTAACACCTTCCTAACCCTCCATCTTTTCCTATCCCTTAATCCTCTTCTCATACCTAACCCCTTCTTATCTCCCATTCGTGACTTATTCCTTACTTAACCTCGCCTTCACTTCCTCAGCCTATTCTGCTTCTCCCTTCCACCCCTTCCTAACCTTACGTATTTCGTACCGTCCATCCTTGACTTGTTCCCCTGCCTAACCCCTCCTGCCTCACCCCTAGCCTAACCTCTCCACCCCTTCCACACCTCTCACCCCACTAACATACTGACACCTAATCACACATTTCCACCTCCAGCACACCAACATCCCTTTACCCTTACTGGCGCCGCACTCCCCCTCCCCCTCCTTTCTCTCTCTCTCTCTCTCTCTCTCTCTCTCTCTCTCTCGTGTGTGTGTGTGTGTGTGTGTGTGTGTGTGTGTGTGTGTGTGTGTGTGTGTGTGTGTTCTTTTTTTGCTCTCACCAACTCCCTCTCTCCATCCTGTCATCCCACCACTTAACTGCTCCCCATCTTCTCTCTGATAAAATCCCCCCCCCCTCCCTCTCATCCTCATCTTCTATATCTCCATCTTTATTGTTTATGTATCTTATCTTCGGCCTTTCTTACAGCTCTTCTTCGCCTCTCTTCTTTCTCCCCCCTACCCGCTCCGTCACACCTTATCTCCTCTCTTACCATGTCAGAGCTTTCCTTCCCCCCATCTGTGTGTGTGTGTGTGTGTGTGTGTGTGTGTGTGTGTGTGTGTGTGTGTGTGTGCGTCATACTTTTCCCATCACGTCTTTCGTCTCCTAGATTATTTCCTTCTCCTTTCCTCTCATCCGCCTCTTCCTCCTCTCTCATTCGTATCCTTTTCTCTCTCTCCTTACCTCCAAACATTTTTCCCCCCTCCTCCCCTCCTGACATTCTTCCTCCTTCATCCCCTCTTTGCATTCTTCCTCCTCCCTCCCCTTCCCTCCTCACCCCCTTAGGCCTACATTCTTTTTTTCTCCTCTCACCTCCACTTCTTTTGCTCATTTTCACTACCCCGACTTTTTTATCTCTCCCATCCTCTTCCTCTTCCCCCTTCTTTTGTATTCCTCTTCCTCTTCACTTCTTCCTTTTTGTACCCCTCTTTCCCTTTCTCTGCATCCCTCCTCCCACTCCGTATTTTTGTTTTTATCACCTTTTCCTCTTCCTCCTTCCCATCTCTCTCACTTCCTTCTGTCCTCCTTCCTCTTTCCCTCCTCCTGTATCTTATTCATCTCCCCCTCCCCTTACATCCTTTTTCCCTCCTCCCTCTCTTGGCCCTTACGCTCCTTATCCCTCCTTCCTTCCCCTTCTCTCCCCCCTTCCTCTTCTTCCATCTTATCCATTCCATCTTTCATTTTCATCTCCCTTACACTCCGCCCCCTTACTTCCCCTAACCTCCTCCCTTTTCCTCTTCCCCCTCCCCTCTTTCCCCATCCCCTCCCATCTTGCCCTCCTCCCTCCCTTCTTGCCCTCCCCCCTCCCCTCTTTCCCTCACCCCCTCCCCCTCAACGCTTCAGAAGGGTCAAGTGGTGGAGGGCAGAGCAGGTACTTGAGCATTTGGATTCTCTCTCTCTCTCTCTTGCTCGCTCGCTCGCTCGCACGCACGACACACACACACACACACACACACACACACACACACACACACACACACACACACACACAGAAGGGGCCAAGATGGATCACCCACCCACCACAAGCGACGTCAACACTATTACCGTCATCCAATCACCAAGCGTTAACACCATCACCACAACACCATCCTCTATCACCAACACAGAAATTACTATCACAATTCACTATCACCATTTCATCATCAAGCCTCACCACTATCATCACACGTTCTCTATCACCAACTCACCGAAACTGCAATCACCACCTACCATCACCATTTTCACGCTGCAACACTTCACCATTACGTCATTCTATATCACCACCTCAGTGACTGTTATTACCACGCTCTGTCATCACTCTGGACAACATTGTACATCAGCCACACGCCAGTACTGTATCCGTTAACAGTCCACAATAATTTTTACCCTCATTAGCATGTCAGTCATCGTTACACACATATACCACTGTCACCACCACCAATTACTGCTTTCAACACAATCTCTACCTTCAAAATCACTGTTATTACTTTCACTACCACAGCAACAACTATTTTCCCTGTAATAACCATTGCTACCACCACTACCACCAGCACACTACCACAAAACGATCCTACCGTAGTCTAACCCTCCTTACAGTATCTACCGTCCATAATTACCACTACCACCCTCGCAACAACCACTTTAGCAACTACGATCACAGATAAAGAAGTATTAATTACTCTACCACATCAACCACCCTCACTACAGTTACCAGCACATCTTCCTCTACAGGTGTCACCTACCACAATTACCCCGCCGTGGGCAATACGGCGCCACCACCACCACAGATGCTATCCACACTTCACTATCATCAAACTAATAGCATACCACAACAACCCTACCACCCTGTCACAACCATATACAGTTCTACAAAAGAAAAGTTTCACCATCCTGTGCCTCACTACTACTGCCTACCACAACTGCCATCTTAATCACAGTTTTCACTAAAGCTATGACAACTACCACCTACCACAACTTCTGACTAGACCTACTACAACTCTTGACTATACCAGTTCGAGCATAACTGCAACCACCATCTATCTACAGTACATAGCATCAACACCACCAACATCCAAAAACCACACCACTCCCACCACTATCACCACCACTCCCACTATCAGCAGCACTCGCCAAGACAACCACACATGGTCAGCCGTGAGCCAGCATCAACTAATACACACACACACACACACACACACACACACACACACACACACACACACACACACACACACACACACACACACACACACACACACACACACACACACACACGACTGCACGTATGATTCACTCACATTAATTAAAAACATGCTCAGTCTATTTAGAACACACACACACACACACACACACACACACACACACACACACACACACACACACACACACACACACACACACACACACACACGTTTTAACTTATGTATACACACTAGTGAGTCTGCAAACACAGACTTGCATATATATATCCGTACCCATACATGCAACACATGTTAGACTCACTCTCCTTAAATGAACGACACTGAGTCTGTTCTTTAACACACACACACACACACACACACACACACACACACACACACACACACACACACACACACACACACACACACACACACATTTTTAACAGTAGAAACGACTATTAAACTTATGCACATGACTATTGGAAGCGTACTGAGGGCAAAACTGAATATAAGAAGAACAAAGAATAAATTATACAAAATCTGAATGGTGAGATGCGTAAATGGAACAGAGATAACCGCAGTGACGTTTTGTAATAGGAGAAGACTCGCTGTCAGTGATCTATAACAGGAAAAAGATGACGCGATTGGGGTAAACAGCAGGGTGATTAGCGGGGCCTATATGTGTAGTGTGGCGTACTGTTTTAATGTTGACTATAATTTTCGACAGCTGAGAGATTGGGTGAATGTGTTGTTTATTCTGCAGTGTGTGTTTTTTTTTTCCTTTCGAGCGCCACCCTACTGAAGTGTAACTGCTATTGTGTTAAAAAAATCGTTACTGTCATCCCGTCCTTTGCACTGATATAGACATCTGATTTTGTATGGATGTTACTTAATATTCATCCTCCTAATGCCCATTCCCACTAATACAAGGGGAGGGAGAGATCCGGAAACAGGAACAGTAACGTATAAAAGCTGGAAAAGAGCTACCAGATTAATCAGTAAATGAGCCACATATCCAGTCTCATCATCAAAGCTTTGGGAATTATCGGCTTCATCTCATAGGCCAAACGATCCAATTACCTACGTTCTTCTCGATGGATAAAATGCATGAACGTGGGGGAGAGGGGAAGGGAGGGGATGAGAGATTGGAGGGGAGAGCAGGGATGGATGCTGGGGGATTGGATGGGAGGGGAAAGATGCTGTGGGACTGGAGGGGAGAATAGGGATGGATGCTGTGGGATTGGAGGGGAGAATAGGGATGGATGCTGTGGGATTGGAGGGGAGAATCGGGATGGATGCTGTGGGATTGGATGGGAGGGGAAAGGTGCTGTGGGATTGGAAGGGAGAACAGGGATGGATGCTGTGAGTTGGAGGGGGGGATGCCGTGGGATTTGGAGGGAGGAGAGGGATGCTGTGGGATTGGAGGGGAGGGGAGATGTACGGTAGTGGGAAGGGGGGATGTTGGGATGTGATGGGAGGGAAAGGGGGAGATGCTACGGGAGGGGATGGTTAGTGTTATAAGGGAGGGAAGGGTAGGAGAAGAGAGGAGGGGGGAGCTATTTGGCGAAGGGGGATGCTGGGAGGGGAAGGGTGTTGCCTCTCAAAGTAACATGACACTCCCTGGCAATTACTTGGTTTGTAAGTCATCTCCTCCACCTACATACACATAAATACACTCACACACACGGCCACAAGCAAGGGACAGCAGACACACACATAATCACACACGCAAAACGCGCTCACAGTCACACGCAAAACACACTCATCACTCACAAAGCCTACCGGTACACCTAAGAACACACAAAAGCAAACCTATACACATACACACGAGCGTGCGTCTCTCTCTCACTCTCACACACACACACACACACACACACACACACACACACACACACACACACACACACACACACACACACACACACACACACACACACACCCTACACGTGTTCACACTTGGGCATTCTGATAGTGGTGAGAGGTGTTTGAGTGTTGTGTAGGCAGAGATGGGACAGGGAGAGGGTAAGGCAGGCAGGGAGGCAGGGGTGAAGGATAGTGAGGTAGGGGGGAGGTGAAGGGCAGTGAGTGAGGCAGGAATGTGGAGAATCAGGGTGAATAAGGAAGCAGGGGCAGGGTGAGGCAGGAAAGAGGTAGGGTAGGGTGAGGCAGGATGGGGGGTGGAGGGAAGGCAGTGAAAATGAGGCAAGGAAGGAACAAAGAAAGACAATAGGGTAACTTAAGCAGGGTGAAAGTCAGAAAAGGCGAGATAAGCAGGGAAGGGGTAAGGCAAGACAGAAAAGGGAGAGGGTGAGGGAGGGCGAGCTATCAGGTGAAGGATAGTGAGAGGGAGGTGAGGGTAAGGAGAGGTAGGTGAGGGTAAGGAAGGGCAGTGAAGGCGGATGAGGGGAAGGTGAAGTATACTCGTAGTTGTAAAATACAAATAAGAATGAAAAAAAAAAAGTTGAAATACATCACACTTCATATTTTTTTTTTTTTTTCCACTCCCATCTGGTCATTGATAGTAAGTTAAAATCCTTAAACTGTTCCCTGCCTCAGCGGGATTTGAACCCGGGTCCGTCAGGACTGCAGGCCAACTCTCAATCGGTAGAGAGTTGGCCTGCAGTCCCTGACGGACCCGGAGTTCAAATCCCGCTGAGGCAGGAACAGTTTAAGTTTGAATTTCATAAAATCAGACTTTACTGATCTACCAGAAGGCCCGCCGACATGTCGTAAAAATACCCCCGCTAATACCAATACACCAGTCCTGTATGAGACAGCCCTAGCATGTATTCAATATGGACGATGGGTGTTAGCGCCGAAGTGGTGACATGTAGAGGTGTGCGGTACGTAGGAGGACTACTGGGCCTTGAAAGCAGGCTGTGAAGCCTATGCCCAGAGTCGGTCACATAAAAAAAAAAAAAAAAAAAAAAAAGTGAAAGGCAGGAGGAAATGAAGCTGAGAGATGAGTGACAGGTAGAGATGTAAAGGTGAGGTGAGGTGCGAAGAGACGAGTGAATGGATGTGATGAGCAAAGATGAGGAAAATATTGGTAACGTAAAAAAAGATGATATAAAACAGGAGGAAATGAAGGCGAGATACATAGTGAATAAATGCAATTGAAAGACGATGAAGTGAGCAAATATGATGAGGGCGGAGAATAAAGACATCAGAGGAGTCAGAGGTAAAGCAGAGCAATGGATTAGGATGGGCACGCATAATCGTAAGGTCCCGATTTCAAGCCCCGCCCAGGTCACGAAATGGAGAGAGAATGGGTACACTGCTCTCGAGTTACTTTAGGTCCCTCCCCAACTCGTGATAGGTAACGTGGGTAGATAGCTTGTAACTCTAACCTTTAATGGAGAGTCCGGCCCTGCAGTGAACTAAATTAGAAGAGAGAGAGAGAGGGAGAGAGAGAGAGAGAGAGAGAGAGAGAGAGAGAGAGAGAGAGAGAGCATGAAGTGCAGTGTTGGATCTGGGAAGGTGGGCGTGTCTTGGGAGTTCCGGATCTCCCTCCCCCCTTATTTCAGCTGTGCCATATTATGCAGCTGCCAGAAGGGACGAAACTTAATTACTCGCATTTGTTCTTATGCTCTGTCCATCTGATCGTCTGTATTTGTGTACGTCTGTCTGTCTGTATGTTGCCTGACCCTGGATGTGTAAGGCATGGGTTATACTCAAGGACCTCCAGTCACCTTGTCCCAGTTCAGTAACGACCCTTCCGTAATACACAGCACATCTCTTACTCTTGCACCTTATTTCATCACCTTGTTCTCTGTCTGCGTCTCCTCCTCCAAACCACGTCACACTCATGCACGCGCCATTCGCTCCATTTGACTGACCGAACCACTTCAGTGTTTTATTATTTTTCCCGCATCCGCCTCTTCACCGCACTCTTCACGCATTCTTTTATATGTCGATCTCTTTATATATATATATATATATATATATATATATATATATATATATAGAGAGAGAGAGAGAGAGAGAGAGAGAGAGAGAGAGTGTGTGTGTGTGTGTGTGTGTGTGTGTGTGTGTGTGTGTGTGTGTGTGTGTGTGTGTGTGTGTGACCAGTGTTTCCATCTGCGGGTAAACATTATATTACACTTCTCTTTTGGTGGATCCGCCCCTGGGGAAGTGTGACACTGAAAAATTGAGTTCACCCTCGGCAGTACAATGACATAGTTTTTGTTTGCGTTACCACCTGATTATTTTAAACTAGGGGACATCGTAGCGTTGGGATAAGATAAGTATCGAACCTTTTCAGTACAAAGTATCCCTCGCAAACTGAGGAAAATTGTCTTGGGTTTAGTGTAAGGGTCCACATAAGGCTCTGCGGTACGTGACCCCATCGGAGGCTGAGTGTACCAGTAATTACCCCATCCTCATGTTTGCGAAGTAAGTGATGCTTGTGAAAGTCGTCGTCTTGTACTGGCCATGTAAGTTTGTCAATAAATGTCATCGGTATGAATGAAACGACAGGGTTTCAACATGCGCAAGGACACACTGCCAGCACTGAATGTCCGTGCCGACTTTACTTTCTAACGCTAGACTCTGGGGCACGCAGATCACGAAATTAATACTGCACCACCGAGCCACTATGGTTCCTGTGTTGAGGGTATGGAGAATTATAATAAAAAGAGACGTCACCGCACTGAAGGGGATAGAAGGTTGGTGGGTAATTTGAAGACACGAGGCTCCGGTGAAGTGGACAAAATGAGGGTGAAAGCCGAGGAAACGTGTCCACTTGAGCAGTATGAGTGTGTGTAAACTATTAACACAGATGATGGTTGTTACGACACTGTGACCTCAATCATTAAACTTGGATTAATGTTTCTTACACACACACACACACACACACACACACACACACACACACACACACACACACACACACACACACACACACACACACACACACACACACACACACACACACACACACAAAATAGGCTAATCCGTTCAGTAAGGACATCAGTGAGGAGTGAGGAAATGTCATATTGACTCATTTCCTCACTTTTTCCTCTGACTGACTCCCTTCAACCATGCTCTTTTCGCCGCAGTGTTGCATCTCTATCGCCCTAGTTTCAATATTCACAGCTTTCCTGGACTGCCTATTAGTACTTTCCGATTACGTTAGGCGCGTAACACCGGTAAACAGCACACTCTCATCCATTTTCAGTCCAGCTTTAACTCAGTTAACAGATACATATAGGCTATATTATCGTCCTGTATACGAGTATATGCAGCTGGTCAGCTCTAGAGTTCTCCCTCAGTCTGTTTTTCCCATTGCCTATGACCTTTAGTAGTGTTTGCGGGCAACTTGAAATGAGTAGATCTTAGTTTGGATCTTTTGTTCATTTTTTTCTGGGAGGAAGAACCTTCTGCAGATTTCCGGCCTTTGGATTTTTTTTTTTTTTTGCCTTAAAAAAGAATAAAGACGTGGAGTGAGTGATTGAATCATGATGGGGAGGAAGTGAATCAGGATGAGGAAGTAAGTCAGGAACTGAACAGAAGGTGAGTGAGGGCGGATAATGCTTGTTAGAGTGAATCATGATGGGGAGGAAGAGGAACAGGATGAGGAAGTAAGTAGATGAGTGAGAGTGAATGAATGGTAAGAACTGAGTGAATGAATGAGTGAACATTAAGTGTGAGTAGAGTGAGTCAGAGTGGGTGAGAGTGAGTGAGGGTGAATGAGTGAAGAGTGGGTCAGAGAACAGGACCCAAGTTTGGCTTAGAGCCGTGTTGTGGCCATGTTGGGAGATGGTGGTCCGGCCGTCAGCGTGAATAACACAGCACCCCCGCTCCTTCAACGATCTGCACGCTAGGAAAGAGAGGCCAGGGTGAGGCAGGTGAGGTGGATGGTGAATTAGGGTGAGGGGGGATAGTGAGTTAGTATGAGTGAGGGAGGGAACTGTGAGGTGGATGGTGGTGGTGATGAGTGTGAGAAGTGAGAAGAGTGAAAATGAAGAGTTAGTGCGAGTAAACCAAGTGAGTGTGGATGATGAGTGAGAGGTGAAAGAGGGACAATATTGAGGTGGGTGATGAGAGTTGAGAGTGGGGAGAAAGTTGCTTGAAAGTGAAAAGTGATTGAGGGTGACTGAAAAGGAGGAAGGATGGATGGTGAGTGAGAGGTAAGGGAGGGGAAAGTGTGAGGTGGATTGTGAGGAGGAGGTGAGTAGGAATGAAAGGTGAGCTAAAAGAGGGAGCATGAGAGTGAGCGGTGTCAGCGTGAATAAGTCATCATCCTGCGTCTTGACTTACTATATCGGGTGGAAAGTAAGGCACTGGGTGAGGCTGAGAGAGAGAGAGAGAGAGAGAGAGAGAGAGAGAGAGAGAGAGAGATTTGGTAATAATGAGTATAAGCGTGGCGTAAGAAGAATTGGTTAAAATGGAAGGAGGAAAAGAAGAATGTGAGATGTATGGTGAAAAAGAGAAGTAAAGGAGGGTGGAGGGTGAAAATGAGATGAGAGTGGAAAGTGATGGTGAAAATGAAAGATGAGGAAGGTACGGGGAGGGGGCGAAGGTGAGGTGGATGGTGATAGTGAGAGGTGAGGGAGGCAAGAGTGGTGAAGGTAAGGGGGGAAAAGGTGAATAAAATGAGTAAAAGATGGGGTAGGGAGATGAGATGAAATAATGAGGTAAAAAGGAAGATTTGAGGTGAGGGACAAACGTGAGGTGGATGGTGAGGGAGGTAGAGGTACGAGATGAAAAGTGCAGGAGTGAGATGAGGCGAGGTAAGATGTAGTGAAGTGAGTTGTCGGATTATAATTGAAATGATGATGAAACAGGTGAGTTTGTGAAACAGGAAATGAAATAAGTAGTGAGAAAGTGAGGTGAAGTGAGAGTGAGAGGTAAGGTAGTGATGTAAGGTTATGATTAGAATTGAAGGACTCTGAGAAGAAGACTGACTGAGGTGAGGAAATGAGACTAGAGGAAATATTCACACACACACACACACACACACACACACACACACACACACACACACACACACACACACACACACACACACACACACACACAATACAGTCTTACGATAAACGAGTCTCCTTAGAAGTAAATTATTATCACGTCATTTTCTGTGGCAGTATATTTCCACCTTTATATTTACGCTGGTGTGATTGCGCAGTGCTTGGCTGTAAGAGCGAAGGTAAAAGTATATAACCTACAAGCAGTTTTTTTTTTACACAACTTAAATCAAGGGTGTTTGTGAAAATGACCTCAAAATCCAGGGAGTGAGACGATGAAAGGTGAGGGAGGGAGAAGAGGAAATGAGGTCAGAATTGAAAGAGGAAGAAGAGAAGTGAGGGAGGGAGGTGAGGGGGTGAAACAACAAGAGACTGAGGAAGTGTGAGAAGGAGAGGTGGGAAAGAGATGAGGAGAGCCGAAGGCGTGAAGAGATGAGGCACTGAAATGAGGAGCAGTGAAGGAGTGAGAGATGATGATGTGAGGAAATGATATAAACTGTCATTGAATCTGCAAGAAGGGAAATTACATGAAAATGCTAATTAAAAAAAAAAAAGTGAGAGGGAGAGGGGTGGGTAGGAATGAGGGTGGGGGTGAAAGGTGAGGGAGAACGAGGTAAGGAGGGAAGGATGGAGGGAGGCAGGGGAAGGGAAGCACGGACGGAGAAGTGTGGAGGGACATTGGAAGGGGGGAGGGGGAGGGAGATACGTGAGAGGTGAGGGAGAGGTCAGACTGCAAGAACAAGTCTCTCTCCGTTATGACCCTGACGCACCCTAGAGAGACACGGAGAGATAGTGGTGAGGGAGAGATGGGGATACAGGGAGAGACAATGGTAAGGGGGGATAAGGAGCAGTAAGGGAAAGATTGGGAGGAATGGCGAGATAGTGGTGGGGGAGAGAGAAGTGGTGAGATACCGGTGAAGGAGAGATAGGGAGGAGTGGTGAGGAAGGGAATAGTGATGGAGAGAGTAGTAGTGATGAGAGTGGCTAGGGACTGACAGGGATGGCAAGTGAGAGGTAAGAGAAGTGGTGAGAGAGGGCGCGGTGATGGAAAGAGAAATAGTAGTGATGGGAGTGGTGAGATGGTAAGTGAGAGATAGGGATAGTGGTGAGAGACTGACGAGGGTGGCTAGGGAGAGGTGTGGAGATAATAATTGACAATAGGGGAGAGAGAGAGAGAGAGATTCAAGTGCTTCCGACAGCTGTTGCTCCTGATGTGCATTACCCAATGCGGATAGGCTGTGGGTGTATCTCTCTCTCTCTCTCTCTAAGACAAGGAGGCAGGAAAAAGGAAAAAGAAAAAAGTGAATTAAGTGAGAAAGAAGGGCAGATTAAATAAGGAACCGACCAGATGGTAGAGATATATAGAGGAAACAGAATAAAGATGAAGCGAGAGACAGAGGGGATAAGGTCAGTGGCAAAATGAGCAAGGGGACGTAGAAAGAATGAAAAAAATGGAAGAGGGAGAGAAGGAAGAGAGGGTTATGGATTATTGCATATGGTGCATAGGCGGAGTCAAGAATGGGGGAGAGAGGAAAAGAGGGAAGGGGAGGAAAAGATCAGTAAAGAAAAAAGGAGGAAAGTAGAGAGCTCCAAGGGGTGGCGAAAGGGGGAGGATGGAGCAGAAAGGAAAAAGGTAAAAAGAAAAAACAAAAGGTGGGGGGTGAAGAGGAGGAAAAGAAAGAACAGAAGGGGGGCAAAAGCATAGGAGAGAGAGAGAGAGAGAGAGAGAGAGAGAGAGAGAGAGAGAGAGAGAGAGAGAGAGAATTATAACGAGTGGGATGAAGAAACGATTGACAGGAAGAGTGAAGAGTCAAGGAAAGCAGTGTGATGAAAAAAGGAGTAGAGAGGTGTAAGAGGGGGGAGGAGGAAAAATTAAGAAAAAAAAAGGGAGAAGGAAGAAAGGAGAAAATGAGAGGATGGAGAGGACTTTGAAGAGAAGGCAGAGAGAGAGAGGGGGGGGGGATAAGAGGAAAAGGAAGGAGGGATAGAAGTAGGAAAAAGAGAGTATGACAACGAGGAGGAGGAGGAAAACATGGAGATGGGGGATGAAGAAGTCATGGAAAGGGAGGATGAAGAAAAGAGCTGAGGAAAAACAGTGGAGGAAGTGGACGGGGAGGAACAGGAGGGAAGGGGAGTGGAGAAAGGGGTAATGGAGGGGAGGGGGAGAGAAGAGAGGACAAAGAGAGAAGGGGGAGAAGGAGAAAAATGGGGGAGGGAGAAAGTTTAGGGAAGGGGAGTGAAGATTGGGGAGGAGGAAGGAGAGGAGTATAAGGGATAAGAAAGGATCTGGAAGCTGACAAGTGGAGGCAAAAGCTTGGAAGGAAAGGAGGAGGTAGGGGGGCATGGAGGGAAGGAGTGGAAGGGTGTCTGGAGAGGAGTGCATGGAGGGAAAAAGACTAGAAAGATAGTAGCAATACCGGGAGGAGGAGGAAAGGAGGGACAGAGTGAAGATACAGAGGGTAGAACATAATAATTACCAGAGGATACAGCCACGGTTCTCCCAGTCACCATTACATTACGTAGGCGGCAATTAACGTCTTAGGAGCCTCGATAATTACCCTTGTGTGGTTCGCGGTAGTTAGGGCCTATAATTATGTTCTGTGGATGCAAGTGATTTTGTACAAATCATTAGTGTTGCGTATGATATATATATATATATATATATATATACTCTATTAAACACACACACACACACACACACACACACACACACACACACACACACACACACTTTTAAAGGTAGGAGGTACAGGTGTGGCAGATTGCGTAGGGGACGTCAGGTGTTACCCAATACCCATGTGTCACTCTTTACGTAGTGGTTCAAGATATTGTCCACTGAATAACTGAAAAGATATAAACACATTTATTCTAGTGTAATATCTAAATAAATGGACTCGTTTAGTAAGGTACATTAATTAATTTCTTCTTATCATTTGTATTTTAAATTCAGATGTGCCGGGTAACTTTCGCTTACAGAGGTCACTGCGTCTAGCTGGCATACTTCTCTTAACATACTCGCATCTACAGAGAGAGAGAGAGAGAGAGAGAGAGAATCACTAAAAGTATAATTTTTAAGAAGGCACTTTTTCCCAGAGGGCTTCCTGTTTCATGCCTGTGTGATATAAACTCCCACTGGCTGTAATGTTGTCAGTACCAAGACTGCATTAATACTATAATTATTTCACTTTAACGTGGTCCAGTTGTAGTCCTTTTGTGCTTTATTTCATGTGGCTCGTTGGAAAAAATAAGAAAAAAGAAGGAAGAAAAAATGCCTCTGCTGTGAAGCTCTTCTGTTGCACTTCGTGACTAGCATCACATTCATGTGTTAAATAATAGTCGCAACTGAGCATGCAAGATAAAGAGATGGCACTTTTAAAGCAAGTAAGGCGATGATATTTGACAGGCGGGTTATAAACGTGTACAGCACATAGAGGAAGGGGGATTTAATAGGATGGTAACACCTGAATACCTGTTAATACACGCGGAACTCATTTACAACCCAGTTAACCCTCTTGTGATCTCGCTATCAGTTGTGTTATTGCATCCTACGTCACATTATTATTATTATTATTATTATTATTATTATTATTATTTGAGAGTCATGAAGACCTTGAGAGAGTTGTCCCTTTACCCCTCTTATGGTAGGGAAAACTCTTATACTTTGCTCCAGTTAGTACTGTGCGCTTATATTCAGCAGAGAGTGAGTTATTAGAGCCTGAGAATCACATGACACAAGTGTACAATTCAGTCCCAAAAGACGAACTAGGGTGGTGTGTTGTGGCTCCTATGACTCACTCTAAGCTGATTAAGACAGTTTGGCGTTAGCTGAAAACTACTAGAGTTGCTCCGATATATGAGGGTTGGTGATAAAAGTTGCACACTCAGTTGAATAAAATCGTTTGACAGAATACTAGTGAAGACGCGATCATGCACACTTGAGACATAACACCTCGTTCCCAAAGCACGAACTGGTGTGTCTTTTGGTGTGATGGCTGGGAGGACACTGCTGTATGACGGTCACGGTTGACGGAAATATCTTAAGGTTGGCTGGATTAATAGCCGTGACATTTTATGACACAAAACGAAACGCCTTGTGTAGCTAGTTTTTGTAGGATTGGGCAAAAAGAAGTATTGTCTTATGAGTCCCTAACACGGAAAATAGGCAATTTGGCCGTATTCGGGAAATTGGCGATGACTTTTTTTTTTTTCTTTTTTTTTTTATAACCCACATCGTGAATGCACGGTACTAAGGATTGGTGTTGCTTCTGGCTGCCAGCAATGGGCAGCAAAAAGAACGTAGTTGTTAGTCGTATTGCCTGCTTTCCGTATTTGGGAAACAGTATATATATAATTTGCACCCCCCTTCCCCACCAACGCCCCTGTCCCATCCCCCCTTCAATGTCTCACCCCAAACTCACACCGATGTTTGGACCACTTCATCCTGAGGACGTTTTATGTTATTCCATCAGCTTGCAAAGTTATGAATCTCTTCAGCCTGAGTACGTTAAATCTTCTTTTATTATTGCTGTTACTAGACTACTTTAATCATCCTAGGAGAATAACGTTGTAGCGACGGGGCTACTGAAGACCCAGTCTAGCAGGGCCTCATTTCACCCTCCCCCGTCCCGCCACTCGCCTTTCCACTTTAGGCACTAGGCAGCGACGCAGGCACAGCACGACGTGTCACCCTCGCTTTATATATATATATATATATATATATATATATATATATATATATATATATAAAACTTGAGGATGTACTGCTACAGTGTTGGGGGGATTCCATACCGGTAGTTAAAACTAATTTTCTAATACAGTACATTTAATATTATGTACATGTAGAACTTGCCTTATTTTTTCTTTCCTTTCTCTTCATGCAGACAACTCCGGACATAGGCTATTGAAAGACCATTCTAGTAGTACACCTACAGCATTTTTCGAACGCCACCGCATGGACACTATTACCCACCGTCTCTACTATGATAATGTTTGGGATATCGCATTAAGATCTGGTGTTATGATTTTAGCAGGGGTATTTTCATTGTGTCGGTGGGGCCATCCTGATGCGAAATTACATTCGAAATCAAAACTTAAACTTCTGGCTGTTTAATGCAATAGATAGAACCAAACTCGCCCAGTGCTCTGTTTACCCAAAATCTTCGGTTTATAAGCAGAAAGTTTTTTATTTTTTTTTTTAATTTTTAAAAGCTCATACCTAAACTGGCTGTTGTGATTTCGTGGTGAGCTTACAGACAGTAAAACTGGGTCACGCCCGAAGTAGAATATATTGTGCAGCAATCCTGAAAATCTTTATGAAATACCGAGTGCTGAACTAAAGCACTTTTTGTTTTCATTTACCAATACAAAACATACCGGTAGATATTCTCTTATAAAGCCTGCTTCATCAGCCAACTTAAGCAGCGATTACAAGGTTATTATCGTCTTACACGCCGCATCATAACCAGAATCCTTACATTATAACAAAGCCTGCCCTCATCCCGGCTAATAACTGCTAATTACACAGTGACTGGTGTTATTCTTGGTGCTGGCTCTCACGGCCACATCACACAACCAAGTAACGATTTTTCATGAGTCTAGGAGAAGCAAGAAAAAATATGAGGGAATGTTAAGAGTAACTCATTCGGTACAACTGACCTTGGTAAATAGAACAGAAAACTCACACTCGTTTTTAGCTAAAATATAGAGTCTAACAATACTGTGATTCAATTTTTACTTGTACGTTGAGTGTAGTACTGGTAACTCTTGTGTGTGTGAAATTCCGTTTTGTTGGTAATATCCCCTTACCCCCGTATGGAGTTAAACGTTAATGAAATATATAGTACACTATTGTAAACCCAACTGTCCAACCCACTTTACTCCAAGCTGTGCGGTTTTTAAGAGATGTCGGCGCCATGAAAGGGTTAAATGTGTCTGGGCTTTACTAACCCTTTCAGTCTGATAACATAATATATATATATATATATATATATATATATATATATATATATATATATATATATATATATATATATATATATAGGCTTTACTAACCCTTTCAGTCTGATAACATAATATATATATATATATATATATATATATATATATATATATATATATATATATATATATATATATATATATATATATAGGCTTTACTAACCCTTTCAGTCTGATAACATAATATATATATATATATATATATATATATATATATATATATATATATATATATATATATATATATATAGGCTTTACTAACCCTTTCAGTCTGATAACATAATATATATATATATATATATATATATATATATATATATATATATATATAGGCTTTACTAACCCTTTCAGTCTGATAACATAATATATATATATATATATATATATATATATATATATATATATATATATATATATATATATATATAATCAGGCCATCACCATCCGATTTAAATCAGGGAGTTTAATGGAAGGTATACACAACCCTTCCAGTTCGATAAGCCTTCTCTAATTTGAGTATAATCGTCTGGAGATGGCGAGAACAGAATTTATAACACGTCAAAGGCTTAACCTTGACCTCGGCATTTACTCGTATTGTTATCAGACTTTCCAGCTACAGGTGTAAATTATTAACCATTAGTTCCCAAGGTTCCTGCCTAAGGGATTGTGCTGGAAGGGCACCAAGCTTAACCTACTGCCCTCCGCCTATCGGCTCATAGTCGCGAAGCTCATAGATCCGTACCTCAAAGTTCACATCTTCATTAACTTTTGAAAATGCCCAGTTCCGTCCAGTACCGAGGACACTGGGCGCAAATGGGTTAAACTGAATATAAGCCAGTTCGAAGTTCTTTTGTTTGTTGTGTTGATCTTAAAACCCACGGGCATGTTGTGGAATTGTTTAGAATATATTAGGCAAGTTCAGTTTAGTCATGCAGTCTTGACGAGAAAACGAGGAAAAAGTTTGACTCTAACCAAAAGTTAAGTCTTGAGTGGATATGTGATACTGTGGGAGGGAGATTTGACCTGAGCAAACTGGCTAGACGTTCAGGACACGTTGCACAACCTGGGAAATGAATAACAATGAATAACCCGGTCAGTGATTGATGAACGGGAATGGTTTAATTTCTGGCTGATTTATGGCTTTATTTCCTCACTTTTCGAAGGCCTATGTTGTGGCTGCGTCTGCCTGTGTGATGACTCCCGGGATTCCCCTCTCGGCATAGTCCTGGGCGTTTCCTAATCAATAGTTTGCGTGTGGGCTGGAATCTACTCTCGCACTCACAACACGCACACTCACACACGCGCCATGCCACGCCTCACAAACTCGCAAACACTCAATTAATCCATGTAATAAACCAAACAACCCGGGCAACAACACCTGTATCCCCTCCATTTTTAAATCCCCAAACCTGTTTCCAGCTTTTTAAATGATTCACGCGACAAATCATTACGCTATACTCAAAAAGTACTCTACGCTATGGGTTTATCCATTTCTAAACACTTACCTGTCACTGTTATGGATACGAAGAGAATCCATAGAAATTCCCTCCTGAGCCTTAGGATATGCATTGTTTTTAATACACACGTGTACAGGAGGCCGGCCCTGCGTACCAACACACTCTCACCAACACCACAACCACCACTGAGTGACTCCAGCCCGCGGCAGGATGCGTCACGCCGCCAGTACTATAGGCGACTGGACCCACAGAAAACGAACCCTCCTGGGACACAAAAGCGCATCGCTCTTAACACTGAACTTGATCGGATTCCCTTCTGGTTAGATCTGAAGTGTTACACTAAGATTTGGATTCCCATGTTTTCCGTCTTCAATGCCGACGTAACACCATCGCGAGAAAAATACTAATACTAATGGGTGAATCACACGTTAAGTACTTAATGCACTAATGGTGAAGGCCCCGACATGTTATTGTCCCAGTTTTAGTGTGAGGAAATTAAGTAGTGAAGTATTAAGTAATTGATAGATTGTTTTATGTGCATTGCTTTCGTTGTACCGTAAATCGCTCAAAGTGGTGATTATATACCGCGCATGTGGCAGAGTTTGTTTAGAAATGGCAACAGTATCAACCCTACTTGTACCTGGTTGGGTCGCACTGTTGTGTCCTCTCAATCAGCAGCATTTTTCGTAAGTGTATATAATTTTTCCTAATAGTAATCTCCATAATTAGGGGTTATTTGTTCATATACTTAACAGCGATGATGAATCATATGCATATACATTTATCCTACTTAAACTCTGACTTCAAAATGGCTGTTGTTCATGTTAAGACGCTCTGGATACAAATTTGATAGTTTTGCAAGAGGCGATTTAAAAAAAATGAAACATAAGTTACTGCTAAAGTGTTCCGTTTTCTTTCTATTTAATATAAGCATTTTCTTTTATGCTTCTGTTGACGCACTAACTGCACCAGAAATGTATATCGTCAGATGAACGTACTTAGCGAAGTGTAGAGAACGACACGTATTAACTGAAGTGTAGAGAACAACACGTATTAACTGAAGTGTAGAGAACGACACGTATTAACTGAAGTGTAGAGAACAACACGTATTAACTGAAGTGTAGAGAACGACACGTATTAACTGAAATGTAGAGAACGACACGTATTAACTGAAGTGTAGAGAACAACACTTATTAACTGAAATGTAGAGAACGACACGTATTAACTGAAGTGTAGAGAACAACACGTATTAACTGAAATGTAGAGAACGACACGTACTCACCAAACTGTAGAGAACAACGCGTATTAACTGGTGTAGAGAACGACACGTATTTACTAGTGTAGAGAACGGCACGTATTAACTGAAGTGCAGAGAACGACACGTATTTACTAAAGTGTAGAGAACGGCACGTATTAACTGAAGTGCAGAGAACGACACGTATTTACTATTATAGTGTAGAGAACGGCACGTATTAGCTGAAGTGCAGAGAACAACACGTATTTGCTAGAGAACGACAACGAAGTCATTGTTGTGTAGGAAGCGACGGCTGATGTGTTAACCGTGTCGGTAGGATGTCGTCTGTCTTTTGTATGGTATTGCTGCCTACAGACGATTTTAGCTTGAGACGAACTGCAGGGACTAGAGAGACCCTAATCCCTTCAGTACTAGCGATCCGTCCTGAGCTGAATAAAATCGTCTGATGGTAGCCTGAGAAAAGGTCATCAAAGTGAAGTGGTTCATAGATGTGTAGAAACCTCACCCTGCCCTTGGGTGGGAAAGGAGGTCCAGATGATGATGAGAAACTTTGTTGGTTGGTGCTGGAAACGACAGAACGAACATATTAACTGTGGTGCTGCAACACTGAACAAATTAGATAACTGGAAGCGACCCCATGAACACAGTATAAGGAACGACCAAACATAAGTATCGAGTTAGGGAAGACCGGACCGCCGTAATAACTATAGGGTATGAAACGACAAAATGAGGGTATTAACTAGGCTAAACTGGAATAAATTACAGCTCATAAGTCGCAGTGGGGAGAGAGAGAGAGAGAGAGAGAGAGAGAGAGAGAGAGAGAGAGAAAAGAAGGAAACAAGATGCCTTGATGTCAAATGTAATTGTTCAGCAGTACCAAAAATAAATAAATAAATAAATAATAAAAAAGAAGGGGTTCCTACTGAAAAGATTTATGGATATTGTTTCTTAGTCCTTACCAACGAGAGGCCTGCCTTAAAAAAAAAAAAAAAAAAAAAAAAAAAAAACGGTGGGGCCAAGAATAAAACAAAAGACGAGAACATGGTAGATTGGGTGGTGTAAAATGCAAAATAAATCACTCGGGAGAATTACCTGCGAACACCTTAACCCTTCGGTACGATGACATTTTATACTTTTGCTCTTGTTACCCCCAGACGATTTTATTCAGCATAGGGGAGATTTATCGAACCCCCCCCCTCTCTCTCTCTCTCTCTCTCTCTCTCAAAAACTGAGTAAAATCGACCGGCAGGAGCGAGAATGTATGTAAAAGGTCATCGTTGTGAAAGGTTGAGTGATCATGGGCGACCTTGGAGTTATTATGGTCCTGAGCACTCTTTCTGTGGTTATTATTATTATTATTACTGTGTTTATGCCAGGCCGTTTCACTTAGTATGCATTGGTATTTTTTTCTCATTTTTGTGTGGATCGTATCCCACCCCATGTCTTAAAAAGGAGTTAGGGTTGGGGTGATGGTGGTGGTGATGGCGATGATGATGGTGGTGATGATGATGATGATGATCATAACGATGATGATGATAACGATGATGATGATTGCTCCGTCAGTTTGATATCTTCCCATACTTGTTTTGTTTATGGTTACTTTGATATTTGTTGGACTTATTTTGAGACTGGGGCAGACTTTTTTTTTTTTTTTTTTAATTCCTGTTTGCATTAGCCTGGAGATCCGTCGTCACAGGGTCCTGGTGGAAAACAGAGGGGAAATCAAACAGCATCGGACCAATTGATCTTTTCGAGGCTGTGTGTGTGTGTGTGTGTGTGTGTGTGTGTGTGTGTGTGTGTGTGTGTGTGATCCTCTCGTGTGCTATCTAACGTAGGAGGCATCGTAGCTAATCATCCTTAGTGGTTTTTTCTGCACATTACCGTCGTTATCCCCGTGTACGTTATTGATTGCAGCTGTGTCGGTATGGAAAATACATAAATAGCATACTTTTGTTTTTACAGACAGGCAGAGGAAGGAAAAACAAATTCAATAAATCCATACATAAGATTACAGGTGTCCTCCGTACATTAAAAAAACTGCAACAGTTGGATTTGAACTGCTATAAGTTGAAGTTTATCGGGAAACTAATCTGGGGAACATGACAATATTAAGCATTGTTTTCCACAGGTATGTTATTGATATCAGCTATGTCGATATTAAAGCGGGATAAATAGCGTACAAGAGAATGATGAGATGTAAATACGCATAATAAATCGCTAAGAAAGGGGTGCTACGGAAATTTCAGATCCACATGGAATATTCAGTAGGCTATAAGAGAAGGCTTACGAGAACGACTTGCACCTCTTCCTTAATGTATTTTGCATGTTACACCTCGACATTTTGTGTGTGTGTGTGTGTGTGTGTGTGTGTGTGTGTGTGTGTGTGTAGTTTGCGTAATTTGACAAAGAGTAATAAAGTGCTTCACATATTAACTATTATCCCATTTTAATCTCTTCAGACGATTTTGTTCAGCGTAGGGGAGACGCTTGGAAGGGGGGGGGGTTAGATATAGCCTTCGTAAATATCTTTAGTAATAGACTTTCTCCGTAACTTGAAGAAAACAGTGTAGTGGGTGCGTGTTTACAGTGAAGAAGACGTCATTGTAGTGATATTAAATGATGGGGTAGTAGGGAGGCTGCCATGTCCACTACAATGGGAGCCGGGAGCAACTGTTATGTCTTCATCAGGTAGCGGTAATCAGCTGTCTGTCGAACACGCTGGCCTGTCCTGCTTTCCCACAGTCAGGCATCGGAGCTTGCTGTGAGGAGCCAGATGCAGACGGTCTTCATTATACCCTCAATGTGATGACGTACACACGATTTAAGAAGTGATATGTCGCGCTGTAGGGGTCTGTTGATATCCAAAACGATCATTACACCTTGTGATCTCAAAGAACGACGATCAGTTTTCATGCGAGTGCTCATACAGTAGTAATAAAGTGCGTATGAAAGAAACTGTCACTAGAAAGCGATATAATACACATAATCAGAGCAGAGCTGTTGACGTATAGGTGGGTGGGGGTGGGAAAATGGATATATTGCAGTATTCATTGTCCGTGGTGTGGGATTGTGTTGAGTGGAATGCGCCAGTACCCCCTCCATCGTTTTTATGAAGTCTATGTTTAATTTTATGCCTACTACTACCAAACGATTTTATTCAACTAAAGGGGGCGGCGTCTTGTAGTGACAGGGTTAATGGAGGCAACACCTTACACTTCCATTTAGAAAGACCATTCCTGAGCTGAGTATACTTGTATGGAGATCGCAGGAATATAATTAAAAAGACTTCGTAACTGTAACGAAGGTGTTATGAGGGTGGAATGTCAAAATATTATAGCTTCTCCACAAAACTGAGACTGTAGATAGGAGAAGCTGGCAGATCAATTTCAGAGGTAGCAAGGTACTATGATAAGCATTTTTTTTTTTTCACTCCAGTTTGCTGTGGGCATATCAGCTTCATAAGCAGCAATGAAAGTTTGATGGGCAATATATGCGTAATTCACAGTGGGTTGGTAGTAGAAACGATCATGAGCAAATTGGACCGCAACTTCTTCACTGTGATGAGGAATATTATATTCCATTCTTTCTATCACCAGACGATTTTCCTCATCTGAAGGATGATTTTCTGCACTGGAAAATTTAAGTATACTCCGCATTCATCTCATCAGTCCCTGAATTTTATCCCGAGGTGAAGAAAATCGCCTGGTGGTGGCAAGAATAGAATAGGCCTATCAAAAGGCATGCTGTTGGATTCAAAACGTTCAGCGAGGAGGACATGAATAGTTTCGGCTGTTGCGAAGAGTGGACACCGCTGCATCTACACGGAGTTTCCATCCATCCATTGCCAGACGCCATGTATCCCAAATGGGGTGGCCAATGGCTTAGAGTTAATTGTTTTACAGGGAGGGGCACTAATCCTCCACCAACCCCACTTGACGTAGGGATGCCAACAGCATCAGGGCCCCTATTCAAAAACGTTCCTAGGAAAGTCCTAAGAACTGCTCTCAGCTGGGACCGTGTCTTGGGAATCGATTCATAAACACTACCTAGGACGTACATGGCAATTCCTACCCAGGAATTTTCCCAAGTCCCAGACTTAGGAAAAGTGTTAACTGTAGCAATATTTTTTTTCGAAAATGCAGTTTTTGGCCAAGATAGAGAGATATATTATTTAGTAAAATACTCTAAGTCATAAAATGATTATAGAAATGATGTAGGTGGATTTCTTGATGAATGTAAGTATCTATTTTCCAGTTACATTTTCTTTTTTCTGTGGACGCTAGGCTATCGTGTATTGTAAACATACAGACGACGCGGGAGCATTCAACCTCCTAGAAGAATGCACCCCGGTGGAACCTCTCGGTTTTCAAACATTCTTTTAAGTCCACTTTCATTGAGTATCCTAGCATCATGCACTGACCCTGGCCACTTGGCCAAACAGTTAATAATTCTGTACTTGGCATAAAAAACAACTTGTATATTAATGCTGTGATACCGCTTTCTGTTCACATATTCTTCTTCAAACTCTTTTGGGGCTAATATTCTCACATGTGTCCCATCAATTGCTCCAACCACCCCGGGGAAGCCAGCAATCTCCATAAATTCGATTTTTTTCCTTTGTAGTTCTTGGGGGTCTGTGGGGAACTTCAAGAATCTACACATTATTTCACGTCTGTAGAACGCATTTAATGTCTGTGAGATAATTCTGCTGACTGTAGGCTGTGAGGGTCCCAAATCATCACTGCTGCATAGTTGCATTTTACCTGTGGCCAAATATCTCAACAAAATGATCACTTTCATCTCCGGGGTAAGTGCCTGGTTCCTCTCAGATGGACTTTGCAGGACATCTCTTACCAAATCAGTAACAAAAATAATTCCTGCACGATCCAAATGGTAGGCTATCTGCTTATCAGTTCTGCATCACTTAATTCATTCAACACGTCCCTACGTGGGCGAAAATTTCTCTGCTGACGCCTTGGAGCTTGTTGTTCAGCCATTTTCAGGTCCTAGGAATATTCCTAAGTCGTAAGTCACCTCCCTGGCTACACCTAAAATCTCCGTGTCTTAGGACCAGTCCTAGGACGTGGGAGCGTTTATAAACAAGTCCTGCGACTTGAGATCAGTTCCTACGACTTGCGACTAGTTCCTAGGTCCCAGGACCTTTTATGCATACGGGCCCTGGTGTTCCCAGGCGGTCACCCATCCAAGTACTAACCAGACCACGGAGTTTGCTGTAGTTAAATTGTTTTCGCCTGATGGTACTGTGCCATTCCCACAACTTTGATACTGTGTCGTGGTTAGAAAAAATTCGATCAGCCATAGTTATGAGGAAAGAATGAGTGTCCATGATTACTTATTAAATAGATACCTTTAATCTGACAACACTTGGCCATTATCGGAGCTGAAAGGCGTTGGGAATCTTTGCCGGGTTAAACACGGTAGCCTATAAGGGCTTGCCTTTCATCACAATTTAGCCAAGGTCGTTGGTAGGGTAGTATCTCTTCTCTCATGCAGGGAAGCGACAGGTGTCACGTAATCTGCCGGCGTTACTAAAATTTTATGCACCCATCTGTTCATCCATCACCCAACATTTTCCCATTTCAGTCCAGACAGTCAAAGCGAGGGTGAAAAATATATCATTTCTAGTGTGGCATGCCATGGCGTTTGACAGTTGATAGACAGCTAATATTGCGTAATAAAATAATTTCAGTTTTATTTCAGGTATGAAACGGACTCAGTAGCAAGTGAGGCGAGTACACAATACTCTGAACGCGCAAATACTGTGCATGGATTCACGTGCTGGTTTGTGTATTTAAGTGTGAAGGCAAATACTTTAGAATTATCAGATGTAAATCCAAGTGCAATCAAACACAACTGCATTTAAATATAAATACATCTGAATGATTTGCAAATATGATGAACCGGGTTACAGTCACTTGTCCACTGATCTGTGAGATTATTATCCAGCCCCGACCCCACCCCTTCCCCAGCCGACATTATTCCCTCTCCACCCCTGCCTTTTCACCCCTCACTCCCACATCCCCCTATCCTCCACCTGCCACCACCCCAACCACTCATATTAGCCCTTAGCCATCTACCGGCCACTCTCATCGCCCCTGATCCTAGATCAGCATGGTCATATATGAAGTTATAGACGTCCACACTTCAAAGTGTGGAACGTGTTCGAAAGAGCAAGCTTATATTGTGTTAGCTAAAAGAAGTGTGCCATCTTGACCTATGGTAACGCTTACCTTTAAATTATCCACTTTGTGTTAGAATGTGCGTATTGTCAGTTTAGGGGTTTTGGACCCCTAATGGCGTGTTGTACACTTCACTCAAGTTTTGTTGTCAGTTCGCCGGTTCTTTTACCCTTCGCGACAGTATAGAGGCGAGTTTTGTGAAAAGCCACATAACACCTGTTACATTTGCATAAAATTTCCAACGATGTGCGTAGGTTCGCTGTATTTTTAATAATTTCCAGAATGTCCCACTTTTGGTGCTCAGATTGGAGCGTTTTTGCTTAATTCAGTATTATGGTGGCGATTATTGAGAAAAGCCACTTAAGTAACATACTGTATATTTGTCGTAAGTTTTCCAGTGATGTGCGTAAGTCCGGTGAAGCTATAATGGAGTCCGGATTAACCTGATTTTGGTGCTGTGCTCTGCCTCCCACCTACACTGTAGCGCATTTACTCTCACCCCCAAAGATCCCAAACCCCTGTCACCTTAACTGATGGCCAGATTTGGTCAAATTGGGGTGTTGATTTGACAGGTAACTATGGACACCCATTCCATCTTCAGAACTAGGGCTTACGGAATTTAAGATAAGCACGGATTAGTATTTAGGTTGTGAAAGTGACCAAGTTTCGTCATATAAAAACAAACCGACTGTTGCTGCTGCAGAGTTCCCGTTCGCTATTCACCCTCGAATAATAATATCTTGCCATTTTAAGAAAAAAAGGGGAGATAAACAAACCACATAAAAGAGTAAATCTAGTTGCATACTTTGAATAAAATAGTGTAGAGAGATTTGAGTTGAGTGAATAACTAAGTCAGGGCATTGAAAACTGAATACATAGTGAATAAGCGAGTAGAGATAAGGAAACTGAATGCAAAATGAATGTATGAGTAAAACTGAAGGGAATTGATTACACAGACTAACTGATAAGAGGACTGAACATAGGATGACTAAATTATAAAGATAGAACAGAGTATCGGAAGAATATGTGAAGAATAATGGAGAGAATTAAATAGAGGTAGAGATAATTGAATGCATGTTGAAAAAATAAGTAGCCTAACGATAAGGAGAGCTGAATACTGATTTAAATACATAGGAAGCAAATTGAGCACAGAATAAGGAGAGATAATTCAGGGCATTATATACAAATGAGTCAATATGTAGAAAACCGAATACAGGATAGATAAACGTAGATATAAATGTTGGGGTAATTTATGAATACAGAATGGTAAACAGATAACCAATAAATAGGATGCAGAATGAATTAATGGGTAGGGAGGATCGATCTGAATATAGACTGGATATAGCGACAAGTTTGAGTAGGAGTTCAAATATGGATGAGTGAATACAACATGAATAAATAAGTGTAGGGAGGGTTGAGTACAGAATGAGTGATGGGAGTGAATTCCTGGAAGTGGCGTGTTGGTGTGGCCTTCATACTTCTTAAACCCTTTCACCACGAGACCAACCATAGATGGGGAAAATCGTCTGAGAATATCAAGAATCAGATACGAAACGACCTTTAAACTGAAGAGAATCGTCCGGAGGTAACGTGAACGAGAGAAAAAAAATTCGCACTAAAGGTCTCGGTGGAGGATGGTTTTATCTAGCCATTCAATACGAGGCCGAACGCAAGCTGGAGAAAATCGTCTGGAGGTAGAAATAATAAGATACTGTAAGCCTCCCTCAAGCAACATAGACCTATTTAGTGGTAGTAAAATTTAAAACAAAGCCGCATCATTGTACTGAGGGGGTTATGTAAGAGAGAAGTCCAGGACTAGTGTTCGGCCCTCTGTAGACCGACATACTTAACCCCTTCACTCCCCTGAATTTTTTTGCACCGTGCTGTATTTACCAAATTTCTTTATTCCTTCCATCCTTCCATCTTTACTTTTCTTTCATCGAATCGCCTCCCAGACTGGGTGCTGTTTCTTCATTTCTTCACCACATCGCACACGGTTCACATGCTGTTTGGGCCAATAGGCACCGATGCCTTTCTTTGTTCCCTCCGACAAGGAGAGTGAGTTTTCACCTCTGTTTGTTTGTTTGTTGTCAGGATTACTCAAAAACTTTGAGAGAAACTCGGACCAACTTTGGTGGGTACATGGCCCATGTCACAGGGAACAGTCGATTTTCTTTTGGCACCGATTCGGATCGTATTACAGATTCTGGATCCGGAAAGCATTTGTGTGTGTGTGTGTGTGTGTGTGTGTGTGTGTGTGTGTGTGTGTGTGTGTGTGTGTGTGTGTGTGTGTGTGTGTGTGTGTGTGTGTGAAACCCTAATCAATGATGAGAAAACCTAACCCATTATGAAGAATGGTTTGGAAATTACATTACCTTTGTCGGAGAGATTCGCTCCACAAAGTGCCCCTGTAGTTTCGTATGTTTCCTTAGTTTACTCCTGTTGCTACCTGGTGATTTTACTCAGCCATGGACAGCCAAAGAAGTTCTTTGAGTATTATCAGTTCATTTTTTGCAGGAAGATCAAAGAGTGTAGAATTATGTTTCTTGTTCTTCCTGCAGAAACCAAATTCTAATTACGACAGAGGATTGATCGTAAGAATGTTTATGAATCCGGCTCTTGGCCAATACAAGGGAGAACACACAGAATTATGTGTCCTTCCGAAGCTGTGTGTTATAGAGTAGATTAGATAAGGGAGAGCACACAGAATTATGGGTCCTTCCGAAGCTGTATGTTTTAGAGTAAATTAGATAAGGATAGCAGAGAAAGAAAGCTCACCCTCCCATCCACTTCTCCAGTTAGTTATATTCACCCGAGGAAAAGTACTGCCTTCAACAGCGCGAATGTAGCTGTTTTATAATCTTCATATCTTTAGGGCTGGGTTGTTGATGCAGTATGATGGTGTTGTGGTGATGCAAACAAGGCAACGACGATGATGTGTCAATGAAGGCCGTAGTGGCGTGCGTCGGCCAGGGATATGGACCAATGTTTGAGTACCTATTACGCAGGTTTGCCAAGGGAACACATGGTTAAGACTATGCAACCTGCAGTATATCCTCGCAAATTGATGGCATTTCTAAGACTTATGCAACCTATATCCTTGCAAATCGACGGCATTGCAAAGACGTACGCAACCTATATCCTTTGCAAGTAGATGGCATTGTTAAGACTTAATGCAACCTACATCCTTGCAAATTGATGGGTTGCTAAGACTTATGCAGCCTTTATCCTTGCAGATCGATGGCACGTACCAATATGTCTAGTTTTATTGGTTGTTCATTGTGCCCTGCTGAAATTTACTTAGCTCATTGTGTTGCATATATTGATCTGTTCATTATTTTTTTTTTATTTCCATTATTGTTGCCTGTTTTTTAGTGTGTTCGATATTTCTCACTTCGTTATTTGATACTGCTTCTTCGACCCTTCAGCCGTACATGTTTTGGTCCTGTATTGCACTTTTATTTTTTTTTTCTTTTCTGTTACTTCGTACTTTTTATCTGGGGCTTGTTCAGGATTTACTTATTTACTTGTTTATTTATTTTTTATCGGGTGATGTCAGGAATGTCATCTATGTAAAAGCATTAAAATTGAGTACAAACACTGTTAAATTCAGTGATTCAACCTCTCTCTCTCTCTCTCTCTCTCTCTCTCTCTCACACACACACACACACACACACACACACACACACACACACACACACACACACACACAGGATGCACCGTCAGGCAGCAGGTTAATGGATGGCAGAATATTCCCGTTATATTAGTAAGTCAAAAGAATAATTCTCTCTCAATTTCCCATCGAGAGCAGGGGGACGTGGATCTCCCTTTACGATCGCTGGAAGGTGTAGATACCATAGTTCATTCACTTTAACTTGGCCCAAAATTATATCCTATAGTTCATTCACTTTAACTTGTCCCAAAATTTTATCCTATAGTTCATTCACTTTAACTTGGACCAAAATTTTATCCTATAGTTCATTCACTTTAACTTGAACCAAAATTTTATGCTATAGTTCATTCACTTTAACTTGAACCAAAATTTTATGCTATAGTTCATTCACTTTAACTTGGCGCAAATTTTATCCTATAGTTCATTCACTTTAACTTGGCCCAAATTTTATCCTATAGTTCATTCACTTTAACATGGCCCAAATCATCATCCTTTTAGAGCATATTCCACGGAACTCAGTGACAGAAAAAGAGAATCCTGTGGCTCTAAATACTTTCTGCAGCACTTCTTCGTGACTGGCATCATATTCTGGTGTTAGTCTTTTGCTATAACGCATCATTCTAGATGGAGGGATAGCAGATCTAGGTCAAGGTAAAGTGACCAGAGTATAGCAGCGCAATTGAGTGTCTCGGGGCTTATCAGAATTTTGTAAAAAAAAAAAAAATGAATAGAAGAGTTCGTCACTGCAACGAGTTTGCAAGAGCCAGAAATATACATTGCTGGAAGTTCTAGGCCAAGATAAAGTGAACAGAGTATAGCAGTGTGATTGGCCGTCTCATCAGAATTTCGGTGGGGAAAAAAAAAAATCGTCACCGCTTCAATTTTGCGTGAGCCAGAAATATGCTCTGGCTAAAAATAAAGATAATGAGATGAAGACCAACCTGCCAGTGACCCAGTTTGCGTGACCACACCCTCTCACCACCCGGAAAGTAAGAGAGGCCCTTATAAGATGGATGGGCTGGTTTTAGCTCAGAGTTACGGGTGCATGCTGCTGCCTTCCTCCCTTCTTTCACAGGTGTTAGGTTGTGGGAGCCGTGGTATACATGGTCTTTTTTCATTTTAAATTTTGCTTGTTCACACACTCCTCAGCGTCTCGGGAGAAACGTTCGGATATTGTCAGGATTTCAGATAAGTATTTGGTTGTCGTCGCTCACACACACACACACACACACACACACACACACACACACACACACACACACACACACACACACACACACACACACACACACACACACACACACACACACACACACACACACACACACACACACACACACACACACACACACACACACACAGAGAGAGAGAGAGAGAGAGAGAAAATGGTTCATTCTCTGGTATGGACTGAGAGTAGTTGATAATATATGTTTTCCGTATCTCACCTCAAAATAATGATAATGTACCGTACACTGCATCTGTCACTTCAACCTTGCATTGAGAGCGTATTCAACATTTTTTTTTTTGTGTGTGTGTGTTTTAGAAATTTAGTTCATATCCAGTTTAAACAGAGAGAAAGCGAGAGATGGGAAAGGTCAAGGATTTAGAGGTAACGGTTCGACGTTTATCTTAATCTTGTCCTTCACATATTATTTTACTTGGTTTTCTTTTTTCCGTCTGATCTTACAGCATAGCATTTTAGTAACCCTGCCTCCTTCTCGTCTTTACTTTTTTTTTTTCTCCGTCTTTCCTCGGCACCCATATGCGTCTCTTCCTCTCCATGTACACGCTCGCACTCCTCTCCCTCCCTTCATCTTTACTTCCTTTTCCATCTTTTCATCTCTCTCTCTCTCTCTCTCTCTCTCTCTCTCTCTCTCTCTCTCTCTCGCTCTCTCTCTCTCTTGCTCTCTCTCTCTCTCTCTCTCTCTTCCTTCGTCTTTCCTTCCCTCTAATCTCCCCCTCTTTCTCTCCTCTTACCCGTCCTCCTTTACTATTCTCTCTCATATTACCTACCCTGACTTACCCCACCCAAACACGACAAAGTTGCACGACATTACCTAATCTCTCTCTCTCTCTCTCTCTCTCTCTCTCTCTCTCTCTCTCTTTTTTCTACCACCCAAGCTCTCTTCCGCCTTAGCCCTGCCCCCTCTGCCATCTTCTACCTACACCCTGCCAGCATTACCATCTCCACCTTTTCTGTATCTCCTCTTCAACACTCTCCTTCCCCTCCATCACTCCAGCCCTCCTCCTCCTTGACCACTTCATCCTTCCCCCTCCACCACCTCAAATCCACCATACTTCTCTTTCGCATCAGTGTTCCGTCACCGCCATCTCAGCCCTTCCATTCCTCCAGCTTAGTCCTCCCTCTGTACCACCTCTGATATCTCATGCATCCCTTCTGCCTCCCTCCTTCCACCCCCCCACAACAGTCTCTCTCCTCATCAGTCTTCACCCTCCACCATAACTCTCCATCACATCCTCCCCTCTACACAACTAACCCAACCCCTTAACTGCAGTAAATCCCCCTTACCCCTCTTCTATCACCTCATGCTTATCCTTCCACCTCAGTTCCACCTCTCTGCCTCTCCTCCTCACATTTTCCATATGTTACCCTTCCCTTATCTCACCACAGTCATTTCCCCAACCCCCTTCTATTTCTACTCCCTCCCCCCCATCCTCGACGTAGTCCTTGCCCAGCACCCCCAAGTACCTTTCTTTAGTGCTGATAGACGATGGTAAAAGCGTACTTATGTCCTGAAATATGAAGTGGCATTGAGCGGGGGAGAGCCGGGCTTGTCGGTTTTGTGGACCATTGTTTATTCAGAGGACACACGCTGTTTTTTTTTTTTTTTTTTTTCTACCCTCCGTAATGTATGTGAGAGCTGCGTGTGTTGTTTTTATACTCTTTGTTTGCCGTCTTGAGGAAAATTTTGATTTCGCCTAAGCCAGTACAGCCCTACCTACAACGCTCATATTAACAGGGTGTACTTCCCCATCACCTAACGCCATCCCACCTTATCCTGCTAATGTCTCTCCGTTCATACAGCGATCTAGCTCACTCCCCACCTCATTCGAATTATATAGGGAAATTTGTGACAAGCCTCCACACTGCCAGTACCTCCCCACACACAGTGCCCAACATCGCAGAATGGGTACCTCTCTCGCCCTGCCCCACCACACACCGCCATCCAGTCCATTTCGCCCATTCCTGTCCGTCCAACCTTTCTCATGTCCAGCATACCACCATTCCGCTCATCCCTATAAGGCATTTTTTTTTCTCTCACCCAGCCAGTCACCACCTTAACCTACCCTGACAAACTTAACCTACCTCACACTTCCTTCCATCCCTCCTTCGTTTAACATAACCGCAGCTTCCTAACCTAACTATCCATACTTGATATGATTTTCCTAAAGTTTACATCCACGCATTTCAAACTTACATTAACCTCGATAGCATAACATTCCGAAGCATTTTTGGGCACGGAAGGTCATAATGTTAGGAAGTTAGTAGGGTTAGAAAGATTTGTTTAGGAAAATGGTAAATGTGTGGTAGGTATCTGAGTACAGTCAGCGAAAATCAGTAAAGTTATAAGATTGGGTTGAGAAGGCGGTAAGGATGTATAGTTAGGAAGGTTGTACAGTTAGGAAGGTTAAGAAGGAAATAAAGTTACGATTGGTTAGGAGAGCTGACTGTGATTGTATGGTTAGGAAGGTTAAGGAGACAGTAAGGTTACGGATAGTTAGAAGACTTGATTGAGAAGACCTATAACAGCCTTCACAAAAGTCTTAAGTCTGGCTGGACAACATGGGCTGTTTGGGTTTGTGTGTGTGTGTGTGTGTGTGTGTGTGTGTGTGTGTGTGTGTGTGAAAGGTGTGAAATGTGTGTATATGTTTTAATGTGTGCGTGCGTGTGTGTGTGAAAGGTGTGAAATGTGTGTATATGTTTTAATGTGTGCGTGCGTGTGTGTGTGTGTGTGTGTGTGTGTGTGTGTGTGTGTGTGTGTGTGTGTGTGTGTGAAAGGTGTGAAATGTGTGTATATGTTTTAATGTGTGTGTGTGTGTGTGTGTGTGTGTGTGTGTGTGTGTGTGTGTGTGTGTGTGTGTGTGTGTGTTCTACAGAGTGGAAAGGTAAAGGAACATATTCTCGAACAACAAATGGCAGGAGGGACCAGCTCAATATATACTTTGGGGAAAAAAGAGTAGAAAGAAAAACGACTATCGAGCGGAGAAAGAGTACGATTGAAATTCCAACTTTTGTACCAACTTTACAGGTCTTTGTTTTTAGGACGGGGGATGAGTTTTTCTTTGTGTGTGTGTGTGTGTGTGTGTGTGTGTGTGTGTGTGTGTGTGTGTGTGTGCGTGTGTTTCGAAGGAAGGGGATGAGCTGATAAAAAGAAAATAAGGACGCCGTGCACTCAGCGGGACAAAAAGTTTATTGATCATTTGTATCCCAAGACCTGTGTTAGCCCTTTCCATTCAAGGTCTCCCCGAAGCTGAATTAAAGCTTTCGGCGGCAGCATGATTAAAGATACAACATGAATTAGATACAACATTAATCAGATACAGGAGTTGGCGTTCGTGATTTGCACTTGGGAGGAATAGCAAGAATATAACTTTAAATGAGTTCTGCTGTACTTACTGATGGTGCGAATGGAGAGTGCACTTAATATTTTCAAGAAGGTCTTCGGTTTTAAGGGGTGGATAAAGATTGATTGTAATGGAGAATCTATGACGCCTTAGCAGCAAGGGGTCTTTCTTTAGCTAATGAAATCGTTAGTTAGCCGGAATGAAATACGGTGTACGTACGTCATCCCACAAATTCCATTAACGTCATCCCACAAATTTCATTAAAATGTGCGACGATAGCCAGAGTATCATAAAAAATAAAGGAGAATGGGTTATTAATAATGCAGTGTGAGTCTGGTGGAAGTATGAATAGTAGGCAGGGTAGGTTACGGCAAGGTTGGGTAGGGTATAGTAGGTTAGGGCAGGGTATGGGAGGGGAGAGAAGGGTAAGGTAGGTTTAGGAAAAAGTAGGATAGAGTAGGGTAGAAGTGAGTATAGAAGAGAAGAGTAGGGTAGAGTAAGGTAGGACAGGTGAGGGGAGAGCAGGTTAGGGTATGGTATAGTAGGTTGAAGTAGGGGATGGGAAGGGAAAGGAGGGTAGGGGATTGGAACGAAGGAGAAGGGGGGAGGGGAGGGGAGGGTGAGCTAGGCTAGGAAAAAGTAGGTTAGGGTAGGGTAGAGTATAAAAGAGTAAAGGTAGGGTAGTGTATAGGATGATAGGATTGGGTAGGGTAGAATAAGGTAGGATAGGTTAGGGTCAAGTTGAGTGAAAAAGAGTAGAATAGAGTAGGGCAGGGTAGAAAAAGGTAGGGTAGGGCAGGGGAGAATAAGGTAGGGTAGGTTAGGGTAGGGCAGGATCAGGTCCAGGTGAAGTGGCCCCCTTACACAATACCAAGGCCAGTCCACCTCTTACGTAACACCTGAAGGCGGGAGAGGGAGCAGTTTTTTTGGAGGCTTAGCACACACCATTTCTAACCTCTTTTCTCGTCGATCCTTAGTGTGTGTGTGTGTGTGTGTGTGTGTGTGTGTGTGTGTTTTAATTACTGACGATTTTTTCTTTTTTTTCTGAAGCGGAATGTAGACCTGTTTTATGTCCAGCAGTTGAATATACTCGATTTCACAATTAACTGTAATCGATGCCCTAATGTAATATATGGACCAGTATAATTAACCTCCCGCAGGTGAGTATAATCGATAGCCCGATAAATAATAAACCTCTCACAGCTAACTATAATCGACCTTCAGGGTTATGGATCTCCCCAAGCTGAATGTAATAAGGTAATTGCTCTCCCACATATGAATATAATCGACCTGTAGTATAATCGACCCCCCATAGCTCAGTATAAGGTAATTGGATCTCCCACAGGTAAATATAATCGACTTCCCGTTGAATCGACCTCCCATAGCTGAATGTGAGGCAGGTGAGAGAAGGGAGATAGAACATTTCGGAGAGAGGTAGAAAAAAGAGAGGAGGAAGCAGGTAAGAGAGGGAGAGGAGGGAGGTAGAGAAGGGAGACAAAGAAGAAGGGAGGTAGAGAAGGAAGACAAAGAGGGAAAAGAGGGAGGTAGAGATGGGAGACAAAGAGGAAGTAGGGAGCACAAGATGTAGGTTTCAGAGGGAGATAGAAGAGGTAGGTAGAGGGGCATATAAGGGGTCCTCGTAGAATACAAATGGGCAATAGGAGAGAGAGAGAGAGAAAGAGAGAGAGAGAGAGAGAGAGAGAGAGAGAGAGAGAGAGAGAGAGAGAGAGAGAGAGAGAGAGAGAGAACAATATTCAAGGTCAGGATGGAAGATAGGAAGAGGAGTACAAAGGGAAACAGAGAGAGAGAGAGAGAGTCACCATGGCTGATATAGGGGTAGGTCAGATTAGAGCATACAGGTTTGGGGGTGTAGTCCTCATTATCTCAGCATATTCATTAATTCTTCTACCCTTCTGTCCATCCCCATCCACCTTCCCTCACCCGACTCATCTCCTCCTCCTCCTCCTCCTTCCCCCCCCTCTCTCTCTCTCTCTCTCTCTCTCTCTCTCTCTCTCTCTCTCTCTCTCTCATTATGTAACACTTCTTAGAAATGGAGGACAGTCTGAAGGGGGGCTGACAGTGTTGTGATGTCAGTGTGGTTTTTGTCCCCGATTAGGAATGAAGTTATGACCAGCCTTCGGGGCGCTGCTGGACGCGTGTGTCTGTGGGGGGAGAGGGGAATTGTGGTGATAGGGGAAGAGGTGGGGAGGTGAATGGGGGAGATGTTGATCGGGGATGTGTATGGGGGAGGAGGGAATTTTGGGAGTGAAAGGTGGGGGAGGAGAGGTGAATGGAAGGAGGGGGAGGTAGAGAGGTGAGTAACAGTAGTAGCATCGATATGGGGATGTTAGGAGTAGGGGAAAAGGAAGGTGGGGAGGTGAGAGATTGTGAGTATGTAGCCTGTGGGGGGAGATGGGGTGTTGGTAGTGGTAGGAGGTGAGGTATAATGTTTGAAATACATGTAGGGGAGACGGTATTTTGGTAGAGGGGAAAGGGGGAGGGAGGTGGGGAAGTGATGAGTCGTTGCAGGAGAAACTGGAGAGGGGAGAGAAACAAAGGGGTTCAGAGGAAAGTAAACAGTAATATACCTTTTGGGTCCTTTGAGAGTTTTTTCGTACGGTATCCGCTCGGTGAATCAAAGACAAGGAGAGTAAAACAGGAAAGCTCTCTTCACTCATCAGTCTTTCTTGGAATAGTTGAGAGGAAGATATGAGAGGAACTACCATACATGTATCATAGAAAATATCATATAAATTTCATAGGAAAGGATGAATGGTAAACATATTGCATATCCTCTGAACCTGTGAGGCGACATAACATCGCCAGCATTACATAATGTTGAGAAGTAGCTTTGTCAGCATTACTTGGTGCTGTGAACGATGTTTCTCTACGGCTGTGTCCTTGAATTTTACTGTAGAATAAGCGATATGTATTATTCAGAAATGGGCATATGTAGCCGGGGTTTAAAAGTCAAAGAGTTATCCAAGTAATTTTACAGTGTTTGCACAGCTTAACAGTCTAAACACATATCAAGAGTATGTTTCTTTTTTTTTTTTATGACTCTGATGATGGGAAAAAATGCCCTGCTTCATGTGGCTGGAAACGTCTGCCAACAGTTATATAACCGGTACGTCCAGAACAATTTGACTGATCTAGTGTGAAATATATAATTATGTATTTAGTCACGTTATCGTCTCCTTCAAAAATCTGTGTACATGACACACATGTTCGTGTTGCTTGCACTTCGTTAAGGCAAACATTCAGTTCTCCTAGGCTTTCTAGGTTTGGTTTGTTCCTCAGTCAGTGTATAACTTTTATCCCCCCATGTTGTATCGTCTTGAGCTTCGCCATGTCTTTTTTTTGTAATAAGGTTACCAGAACGGGACACAGCGGTCTAAACGTGGGCCGACTAGGGAATAATAGTGAGGATTATATATATATATATATATATATATATATAATATAATCGAGTGTTTTGCCTGTGAAAGCGACTGGCTTGGTTTCAGATCATTTGTTTATATAATTCCTACATCTTTTACTTGGTTTATTGTTCATAGTATGGTCGGCTTCTTCATTTTTACACTTGCCGGTATTTAAATCCATTTGCCTGGGCCCACCTAAGCAGGTTATCAAGATCTTTCTGAATCACCTGCCTTTGTAAAGATGTAATTGCACTGTTAATTGTATCATTAGCAGATTTGCATTTTCAACAGCACACCTTGTGGATATCCAACAGCCTTAGGCAGTGAGATCAAGAATAAAGATAGGAAAATTGTAAAAGGAAAAGGAGTTGGGGAGGAGGAAAGGGGAGGGAGATGGAGAAGGGAGGAATAATGGTGATGGGTAAGGAAGAGAGGGGAATAGGGGTAGTGCAGGTGAAGGGGGATAGAGGTATGGGAATGTTGGAATGGTGTGGGTGGGGGGGGGGAGGAGTAGAGCCGAGTTGGAGGGATGTAAAGATATGGCAGAAGAGGAAGAAAGAGGAGGATGAGTAGGAGGAAGGGTGGGTTGGGAGGGAAGGAGGGAGAGGTTGTGGGGAAGAGGAGGTAAGGTTGAAGTGAAGGTAAAAGAGAAAAAAATAGGTTGTCGCCTTCCCCAAATTGCTCGAGAAAATTGCCTGTCTGTTGCAGGAACGAAATGAACAAGCAGTAATTCGTAATGGAGGACTTACGTAAGAGAAAATGAAGATGAGAAGGTGAGAGTAGGATAAAGGGGAAGATTTGGGGTTCATGAAGGGTACAATGAGAGAGAGAGAGAGAGGGAGGGGGAGGGTATTGAATGCATGTAAGAAAAAAAAAAAAACTTTTAAAGGGAGGAAGGCCGTATAGGATAAAGGGGTAAAAGTTATGGTGGGTAAGTGTGTGTGTGTGTGTGTGTGTGTGTGTGTGTGTGTGTGTGTGTGTGTGTGTGTGTGTGTGTGTGTTCCATGTGGGCAGTGTGCAGTGTGACGCTGTGGTGTGTAGTAGTGAGGTGTCGTGGAGGATCGCTTACACTATAGTTTCTCTCCTTTAACTTGGCGTAGATTTTCGTCCGCGTAGCACAGTAGAAGAAAACGACAATACTGTGGCCTTACATCATTTCCATAGCACTTCAGCGTGACTAGCACCATATTCTAGCGCTAATATCTTCTTTAAATTTAGAATCCAAGGCGGAGAGATGGCAGTTTTAGGCCAAGTTGAAGTGAACAGAATATAGATAAAAAAGAAACTGCATATGTGTGGTGAATCCAATAAGCCCTTAGGTAAGTTGTAAGAGACTGAAAAAAGGGAAGAAAAATGAAAAATCCAAAGTTTATATTATTTGTTCATTTGCGACGTTACTTCTTTGGCTGCCAGACGTGTTTGAAAGTCGTCTGGCCGTAGCAAGAATACGTCAGATGTAGTAGTAGTGGAGGGATTAACCCCCTTTCCTTCTGCGGCGTTTATCTTGGTTTGTTCTTGTTACATCCAGACGATTTTATTCAGCTTAAGATAGAATTTCCAAACTGGAAGGGTTAAATGTGGGTCTCATTGTTCCCATTGCTGCTAGAGGTCTCCCCCTAGGCTGAGTAAAATCATCTGGAAGTAACAATAATAAAACTGAAAAGCCGTCATTGGGGTAGAAGTTAAAGAAGACTCTCTGACCCTTGCATTAGCAGACATTTCTTTTGAAGCTGAGCAAAATCGTCTGGCGGTCGTGGTAATATTACAAAAGCGTAGTCGTACTGAAGGGGTTACTGTGCTCATAAATAGTTAGGCCAGAGTTGAAGTACAGTTGACCTTTTCAGTACGATGACGTCAGTTCGGTATTGGTATTACCTTTTTTTTTTTTTTTTTTTTTTTTAACTTTGCGGAAACTTCTTGAGAGAAGGGGTTAAAGAAGGCTACATCCAGTGCCTCCAACTCGAAAGGTCTCTCTTAGTATAGATAAAATAGTTTGGTGGCAACATGAATAGAAGAGACTTAGCGCGCCCCGTCACCCACATTTGAATAAACAGTTCATCGCAGGAGAACTAAAGTAACCAAAACGCCGCACAGAGGCCATCGATCTGGACCAAATTTGGAATATTAGTTGTTGGACCCGCATTGGTTCCCTGTGCAGTTTCGTTACATCATATGACAAGGTTTGGAATTCTGTTGCATGCACCCATCCATCTTTCCTTTCTTCCTTCGTTCCATATATATATATATATATATATATATATATATATATATATATATATATATATACACACACACACACACACACACACACACACATACTTATACACTGCATTTACCGACATGCATACGTACGAACAGTACATACAAACAAACCCCAGGTTGATATTGCAGTTGATGAAGTGGCAGCATATCAAGGATATGTCATGTTGTTGAAGGGGGTTCAAGAATTTTTCATCACAGCTGCCAGGCCGTGACGGATGCAAGGGAAATAAATATAAATGAAACACGGTGACCCCGTACACCAGACACACATTAGTCATGCTGTTGTGTTGTATTGAGTTGTGTGGCCTCTCTTAACTCAGGGAATTATGGGAGATGGATGAGGGCTTGAGGAAAAGGTAGGGGAGGAAGAAAAAGTGAAGGGGACTAGTTAAAAAAGAAAGGAGGTTGAGGAAAAAGGGAGGGGCATCGGGTAAAATAGGGGAGGGGGATTGAGGAAAAAAGGGAGGAGGTTGAGGACAAGGGGAGGAGCGTGAGGTAAAAGAGGGGAGGGGGTTGAGGAATAAAGGGAGGAGGTTGAGGAAAAGAGGAAGGGCATGAGGTGAAAGGGTGGAGGGGGTTGATGAAAAAAGTGTTGAGGAAAGAGGGAGAGGCATGAGGTAAAAGGGGGGAGGGGTTGAGGAGGGAGGGATTGTGGACGGGGGGGGGGGGTTGAAAGAGGGGAACTGAGGTAAGGAGTTGAAAGATGGGGATTGAGAAAGGGGAGGGATTTAGGCAGGGGTTGAAAGAGTGGGACAGAGAGGATGAGGTTAGAGGAGCTGAAAGAGTGGGAATGAGAGAAGGGAGATTAGAGAAAAATGAGCTGAAAGGATTGGAGTAAAAGGTGAGAGGAGAGGGGTTTAAAAATGAAATGAAAAGATAAGATTATGAGAGAAGGAGAAGGATTGAGAGTGGAAGGGTTTGAAAGGAGTGGATTGAGAAAGGGAATGGGTACAGAGAACAAGGGGTTGAAAGGAGGGGATTGGAGGATGTGAGAGTAGGGAACTGAGGTGGAAGGGAGTGGTTTGAGATAAAAGTGAGAGGGAAGGTAGGAGGTGAGAGATATAGGAAGTAAGAGAGAGGGGAGGAGGGGAGAGAGATAATGAGGTGAGATTTAAGAAAATGGGATGGGCAGAGGGGGGACTGAGGAAGAAGGGACAGGCTGAACCAGCCATTCGTTGCTAATGCTGTGTTGGGCAACCTTGTCTGTCTGGTCCTTACTCTGGGTATTATCAGTGGTGAGGTGTGATGAGGAAAAAGGTAGGATCTGAGAGAGGGGACTAGGGGAGTAAAAAACGTAGGGTTTGAGAGAGGGGGAAGAGGTGAGGTGAAAGGGAAGATTTGAGAGCGGGAACATGTCGGATTTGTAGTTCGTATACTTTATTTCGTTTTGTATGTATTTATTTATTTCTGTTCTGGGCCTGATGGTTTTATTAAATACCGCATGGTTCAGTAGTTACGAAGAATACAATGAGATGTAGATTAAGAATATTATTATTTTTTTTTTAAGTGCAAAATGCTTTCGTTACGTAAATTTACATATTTTAAAAATCATTAACCAACCCACTGAGTAAAAGTTGCCATACAGTAAACGGGCTTATAATCAAGCCAGCAACATTTTTCTTAATGCTGACTTGGAAGGATTTAATGCTGACTTAGAAGGATTTAATGCTGACCTGTAAGGAAACAGATATGTGCACTAGCGATATTATGTATAGACTGAATGGAAAAAAGTATATAGTTACATAAAAAAGAATTATGCTGTGACTTGCGAACATTACTGGATTGTTGTGGGTGGCTCCTTGATCGTGAAGATTTGACTGCTCTTCACTCATGCATCAGTTTTTCTTCTGAATTTAATTAACATTGTCGTCTTTACTATGGTGGGGTCTCTGAAGCTGAGTAATGTCGTCTTTACTATGGTGGGGTCTCTGAAGCTGAATAATGTCGTCTTTACTATGGTGCTGTCTCTGAAGCTGAATAATTGGCCACAGCTTCAGGAAAATAAAAGTGTCATCATCCTTAGCCAGGTGTCATCAGAATTATCCTCCGCCAGCTGATATTAGACTTTTGTATCTATTGTAAATTTTCGGTTATAATAATTTCGCATCTAATTTTAGATTTTCGTGTCTGATTAAATTTTCGTACCGGTACCTGTATGTGATATAAAAATTTTCGTATTTATTTAATTTTTATATAAAATTTCCGTTCTTATTAAATTTTTGCATCAGATTTAACATTTTATTTTACTTTTTCATGTATATATTTGCATGATGTGTAATTTTCCTCTCTTATACTTATTTTTGTGTCAGATATTTAATAATCGTGTTTGATATCAGTTTTTTTTTTTTGTATAAGGTTTTTATTTTTATCTATTTTTATTTTCATGCATTTGATTTTTGCATTTAGTATATTTTTTCCGTCATATTAAATTTTCGTATCAGATAAATCATATAATTACCCTCTCATGATTAATTTTTTTTTTCTACTGTGACTTCCCCTTGGAAAACCATCTTGCATTGCGATGATATATTACTGGGATACTGACGTTTATATTGGGGGTACACAGCGTCCAGGGAATTAATGTTAGGACAGGCAGTAGCAGTTGTGGTGGATCGTGGTAGATGTGGTGGATTGTGGTAGATGGTGATGTGGTGGTGGTGGTAATGGTTTTTGTGAATGGTGGTTGTTGTGGTGGTGGTTGTCTCGGTAGTGCGGTGTTGGTGGTAATGCATAGTAGTATTGGCGGTTGCTGTGGTAGATGATGGTTGATGTTGTGGTCGGTTGTGGTCCTACGCTCCTCATGGGGCAACGTAGGATTGGATGGTGGTTGGATGGATAATAATAACAATAATAATAATAATAATAATAGTCGTGTATCTCAGAAGCGTTCTAAGGAATTCATTACCTCTAAACACCTAAACTTAACTTACATATAGAAGTATGGTTAATTTCAGCTGTACTTCCTCTGCAGGGAGTTCAAGACGTTTCGCTCTTCTGTTCTTACATTAACCTGGCTCAGATTTTCGTCCTCTTGCAGCTTGTATCGTACTAGTGTTTTCCCGCAAAAAAAAAAAAAAAAAAGAAAAAAAAATGCGGGACTAATAGCCTTTTCATCACAAAATGTTTGCAAATACGATCATCTTTGTTGCTCCACCGTTATTGAGCCCACAGTGACCATTTCTGATTAAAAAGTCGAAATTTTTATTTTTCGCATATTTTTGCATGTTGCGACCTCCGGTAATTTTGCGCCTTCTCGTCGCGCGCGATCGCCATTTTTTTTTTTTCTGGCACTTTCTGGACCTATCCCGATCTAGTGCAAAACGAATTATGGTAATATATGTTACCGTTCTCGGGAAAGAAACTATCAAACGCACATATAGACACACGCATACACAGCATGACTTTATTATTTAGATAACTTAAATCAGTGGCAGGAAAAGACAGTGCTGTGGCTCTAAACTCTTTCGACGGCGCTTCTTCATGACCAACGCAATACTTTAGTGCAAATCCATTGTTACAAGATGGAGAGATGGTAATTCTAGGCCAAGTTAGAGCTCTGAGTTGCCCTGCGTTGATATTTCACTTATACAGTCCTCGTGGTCAAGGCTGCATACTGTATAGGGGAAATGAATGAGGCCCCGATCACGGAGTAGAGGCCCAGCGGCTGTTTGGTGGGCGTCTCTCGTGATGAAAATACTCCGAACGGGCCCTGGAGGATGTTTGGGTGGGCGTGAGGTGGATTAGTGATACGGCAGCATAAGACGTGAGGATCTAGGTAAAGATGCCGAAAGGGAAGTTGTGTGTGGTGTCGCGGTGACACATGTAGCACTGTGTAGGCCTATGTAGTCCCTGCGGTCGGTGTGGGGAGGCTCATAAAGATAATTAAAAAAGAAAAAAGATAAAGCTTTGAATGGGTAGCTGTTCCGGGCTGGCCTACCCCAAGATAGTTTACAGTATACTCGTTTAGGGGAAGGTTGCCAGAAATTGTTGCATGTACCAAATGGCTGCTGCTTGTTGTCGTCTCCAACATTCCTTTCCATGTTATAGTCTTTTTACTCTAACTTGACCTGCAACTGCCGTGATCTCTGTCTGATAACAGTATATGAACATTGTAATATGCCAGTCACAAAATAGTGTATTGGAAAAGGACGTAAAATCGTAGCATTGCAATATGCTACCATTGCTCAACGTGAAGTAGCCTGCAGAAGAACATAAATCTGGGACAAGGTAAGGTTAGAGAATTATAGTGAATATCTTTCGTCGCACGGTTCTGATCATTATCAGGCATGTGTTGTCGAGGAGTCTTAGTGCTTTGCAAGCTAGTTATTTTTCTCTCCCACATGGGTGTTTGGAGACGCTATTATCCATAATTACACGAAGTGAGCAGCAAATCGACAGCATTTCAATTTTTTTTTTTTTTTTTTTTTTTTTTTTTTTTTTTAAAGGGGGATTATGCCTCGTGTTGCACGGATATGTCAGTAGGGGTTGACTGTGTTGTCGAAATCTCTCTGAGCAGTAGATCTCACTGAGGATACAAATCAGAGGAGAAAGGAATGATCAGTTCCAGTCTTTTGTGCCGCAAGACGTGCAGATGTGTTAACACAGGCACTGGGGCTGCTGGGCCGGTTAGGGCAATACAAGCGGGGTGGGGGGAGTTCCGTCCCTACCTGTGCTACACTTTTTGTACACAGTTTACGACACTTAACGAATACACAGGTTGTAGTTCCTAGTCCTTATACCGATTAATATACGTTTAATCATATTCTAACCTGTTTATTGATTTAACCCTGCGTTTTTAACATAATCTGACATTATTGTTCAGTTTAACCCCTTCACTTTGATTACATCTTTTGTATACGAGTTATGTTACCGCCAGGCAAGCGACTGGTTATCCTCGCCTCAAATGTCGGGACTAGCCTAGTCCCGGACACCTAAGCTCCTTATGAGGCAATAAAGGATTGGATGATAAAAAATAGGTAGACAACTGAGGAGATGCCCCCTAACCTAAACTAACCTTATCTTACCTTACCGTACCTCACCTCACCTCACCTTACCTAACGGTCTAATCTAAACTAACCTAACCCAACTTAACCTTGATAGAACACAGCCTCCATTCACTGCTTTAATACAAGAGGTCTTTCCTAAGTGAACTAGAATAGCCTTGTGGTACTAAGATAAAAAAAGAAATGTTTCGTGAAAGTGAGTAGGGAAAACGAAAATCTTGGTAGGGGAGATGTCATAACCCTGCCCCCTCCACTCCCGATTCCGGAACGAGATGAATAAGTAATCTGACCCCACACTTTACCATGCAGATTAGGTCACTTTATTACCTTCCCATGAATAACGCCTCAGATGGGAGGACCTCTAGCACTCCCTTTTATATGGAGATGTCACCTTCACCACCTTGCCATCCATCTCGGTCTATATTCACCATCACTGTCTCTGACATCACTTCTCTTTACATCTGGCATTACTACTAACATTACTTTTAGCATCATAGGCTATATCTCATTCTATCACTGTTAGTTCTCACAAGCCCTGTTTAATCTCAACATCACTGTCTACTCCCAGCATCTTTGTGTACGTTCATCATTGCTATTTACAACATTGTCGGCTTTCATCAGGTACCTGCTCTCAACATCTTTGTCTACTTTCAGCGTCACTATCCATATCCCTGTCTACTCTCAACATCGCCTGTCAGCATCACTCTGTGCTGTCAACATCACTGGCTACTTGGGATCACTCAACATCATCGCCCACTCACATACCTGAAATTTATTTAAATTTCACTTCGTACGTTTTGAATTTCAGAATTATAAAGGAATTAGCTACCTGAAACTATAGAATCTATATTTAGGTCGATGAAATTGGACTGGGATTGTTTTTTCATATAATTCAATATGTTTTGCAGTTCATGAGATTCAGTGTAGAATTCCACAGTTCTTCAGTCTGTGTTCTGTAATGTAAACCAAGAAGAGTAATGATACTGAATTGATTGTGGTGGGTTGTTACTGTTATTATTATTGTTGTTGCTGTTTTTGTTGCAAGTCTTCTTCATCATCATCATCATCATTTTGTTTATGTTTTTTGTATTTGTATATTTATACCGTACTAGACCTCATATAAATGGCTCTCTAATTTTGGGAAGAGGTTAGGATTACATGTAGTGCCGACCTCCTCTCCTGCTTCCTGTTTAATATAATGTCGATTCAAGGAAAATGTCTTCATCAGGTTCCTATTTAATCGCGTCTCACTTCTTTTATGGCATGTTGTTTGGGCACGTATAATCACACGAACACATACACAACTAGGTGTATATATATATATATATATATATATATATATATATATATATATATATATATATATATATATATATATATATATATATATATATATATATATATATATATATATATATATTCTTCTTACGTCCTATTTCGTATCAGCCACTTTGGTACGAGGATATTTTATTTTATTATTATTATTATTATTATTATTATTATTATTATTATTATTATTATTATTTCTACTATAAGATGATTTTCAATCCACTTTTCAGGAGCTCTTGTAGTGAAAAGGTTATTGAAGGCTTTATATAACTCCTCCAGTTCGAAAAGTACCGAAATTGTAAAAGAAAGAAAAAATAGCATGTATAAAATAATTAAGACCATACTGAAAGTGTTAATTTATCATGTATGTTTAGTCATAGTCTTTACACACACACACACACACACACACACACACACACACACACACGCAGTGGTAACTTTCTCGCTTGCCAACTGGTGGACGGGAGTTCGCACCTCGCTCAGGTTGCGAAAAGTTTCACTGACGAAGTGGGTGGTTACTGTCCCCCTTGAGCAAGGGGATGTGTGTGTGTGTGTGTGTGTGTGTGTGTGTGTGTGTGTGTGTGTGTGTGTGTATGTGAAGGTCACAGCCTTGCCCTTAGATCGGACTATATGAGCTCTCAGCTCCCTTCCGGGAGGGTAAAAAGCTGACGATCACGACCATCAAGTGATAATGACCGACCCGGTGAATTACACACACACACACACACGTTTTCTCTCCAGCTCTCAAAGGCTAAAACTCTGTAATATTTTGAGACCTTTGTTTCCCCTGCACAGCTTGTCAACTCTGGAACAACTCTGGGGTAATCTTCCTTAATTAGTCGTTCATTCTCTCGGTGACCTCCAGACGTAACTCAGTGTGTCCTGGTATTTCGAAATAAAAGGATCTTCATGGTAGTTTTTTTTTTTGTTGAACTTCATTTGGAGGGGACAGCTTTTGCAGGCCCCAGGTTCTTCGTTCTTTCCTTTTCTTCGATTGGCAGTAGTGGAAATGCAGGTTTCGAAGTGACGATGAAAAGGTGACGGTGCGGTGATTGTGACGGGTAGAATTAACGGTAATAAAAGTGACAGTGTTGTGGTAGTACCCTGTCTTATTCAGTACCTTCAGTTTCCCTCTTCAAATCTCATCAACCAGCAGTGTAGGTTAGGGTGTTAAAGATTTGGTCGCAGAGTTCACCCCTCCCCCAGCTTCATCTCAGGAGTGGGCCAAATCCAAGGGAGCTTTTCGTAAGAGCCCTGAGGAACGTATTAATGATTAGAAAATGGAAAAAGAAAGTACTAGACAATGTTGGCTTAAAATAGAAAAAAAAATCACAAAGCCAAGCAGAGTCACTTTACACCTCCACTGTTAGAGGACCTCCGCCAGAATATAGCGGAGGAAAAAATATGTAGGGAAGGGGATATGTTGGCTTGTATTTTTTTTTTTTTCGTTTTTCCTTCATGTGTTCATTTTGTTAAAAAAAAATCACAACGAGAAGTCCATGCCCCTCCGCATAATATAGCTGTGTTGTATAAAGTTGATATTGTTTCAGTACGCAACCTTATTTCTTTGCTGTTTGTCTTCAGTGTGATTAGTGGTTAAATTATTCAACCAGAAGACGTATAGTATGTTTTATTTTGCATACGCTTAGACAGTTTTATTCGACTTATGGGTGGCATTTTGAACTTTAAGGGGTTACTGTACCTTCATCAACACCTTCACTGCTGTATATCATTCCGAGGATGAATAAAATCGTCAGGAGGTAGAGAGAACTGTATCATTATAGTGAAGGTGTTAACACTGTAGGCGAAATAGAAGCAGATAATAACTACCAGATCTTGTATTGTTGTGAACAATATGTGTATCCTGTATTTTCAAGTCTTTTGTGTTTGAACTTACTCTAATAATGATTTATTTCTTTTCAGAAGTCTGATGAGCACCTGTACAAGAAAAGTGGATCTCTTACCCGGTAATCCCCAAGAATATGTCCGAAATAACTTGACTGGTGTACTGGCAGTTTTGATTCAGTAAATGATGTTACAGAAATGAGTGAAAAGCAAGTGCATATTCAGTGTTAGATAAGTGATCAACAAATTCCTTTCGAAGCGAAAAAAAGAAAGTGATACGGTACCGGTATATACATTCACTAACTAAGAAAACGAGAGTGGTGGTTAACAAATACTTTCGAGTTAAGCAGAAGTCAAAAAAACAAAGTGAAAGAATGAGTGATAAGCAAATACTCTCGAAGTGAAAAAAGTGAAAAACAAAGACTTAGGAAATTAACGAAGAAAACTGGAAAATAACAAATAGCTTCTCTGGATGTTAAAACTAATGAAAAAATAAATATATACTCTAGAAAGAAAGAAAAGAAAAAGACCCCCCCCCAAAAAAAAGGGAATTCAGGCATCAAATTATAACATTACTGTGTGTGTGCGTTAAGGACGTTGCAATAAGTGGACAAGTTTGGGTCCTTCCCAGCTTAAAAAAAAAGAAAAGAAAAAAGTTGTATCCGACGGCCTTGTGAGTAGGGCAGGTATGGGTGTAGGCGAGCCGAGTGCCATGAGTGCCAGTGTGACCCCCGATCTGGTGTGGGGGTGCCAGGCAGGGGGAGTGGACCTCAGCAGCGTCATGGAGCTTCCACCAAGGTATGTGTATGTTGGCTCTCTTAATTTTCATCCCCTGTCGTAATTCGTCACCCTTTACTGTCAGAAATTGTTACTTTAATTTTTCTCATTACTTCTTAAATAGTTCATTACGTATCACAATTGGTTTACCCCTTACTTCCTAAATATCAGACTTACTGCTCGGATTTCTTACATTTCATCCGATTCATAGTTAGTTCCTTAAACCTTTAATGTCCGAATTTGCTGAATACGGTTTTTTGTAGATATGGTCATGAAGTTTATATTTTCAATTTATAATAATGGAAACAAGATTAAAATTGATATTGTTAAAAAAAATCAGGTGATAAGAAATGTTAATTTTTTTTATTATTTTTCTTTGACATGTTTATGATCACGTGTCAAATGGAAGGCCGTTAAAACATGTTATTAGTTGGTTGCAGTAAGAGCCGTTAATAGACTGCAACCTGAAAATGTATCTGTGGACTTGTTACTGACTCATGGAGCACCGAGGTTCCCGCCTTCCATTCTCCGGTTCTCTGAGTCTGGGTTCGTGTAGTATGTCCTTTCATACGCCAGCTTATGGTTGCCCTCTGTCGTATCTTATCTTTGACATATTCAGGCTATGATATAGCCAGACACCCACTGCAAGACTTCCACTTAATACAGTAATTCAGTTTAACATAACAGAGAAGCCACTGCATCAGTAAATAAATAAATAAGGAAATAAATAAGTATAGATAAATACCCGGTAGGTAAATAAATAAGTGAAATCAGTCAGTAGATAAACAGATTTAATAAATCAATAAATCAGTATATGAGTAACTTGGGACGTATTGTACTTTTATGGACCAATAGCAATCCCACCTCAGATCAAAGTACCACACGATAAACGAAATGGAGAAGAAGAGAGTTCAGTCCCACACCACTGAAAAGGGAATCAGGAAGAGAAATTAATAAAAGGGGTGCGTTACCTGAGCTGAGATTATGATTTCCAACCCTCGTATTGTCTTTTTGGAATTGTCTTCATTTGATTTTTTTTTTTTTTTCTTTTTTTGCCAGTCAACGAGTGCGAGTTGTGAATTTGGTTTTATCCGGTTAGACTGGTAATGTGGTGTCAGGTGTACATGTGTGTGTGTGTGTGTGTGTGTGTGTGTTTCAGAGAGAGGGGGGGTATTATGTTATGAATGTAACTAGAAACCTGTCGAGGATTTTATACAATTGAGAGAGAGAGAGAGAGAGAGAGTTTACAAGTTATAACATGAAATCAGGCGAGTGATTTCCGCAGACTTTATTTTGGGCTTTTTCGGCGATGAACTCCAGACTGAACTAATTGCAGTGGTACGGGATAATAATAAGTATCAAATGACGCCCACCAATAATTGAGGTAATACTAGACACGCCCACTTTCAGGTGTATAGGTTACTATTGTTGGTATGTTATCGTACTGTTATTATTATTATTATTATTATTATTATCATTATTATTATTATTATTATTATTATTATTATTATTATTATTACTACTACTACTACTACTACTACTACTGCTACTACTACTGCAGCTATCATATCATCATCATCATCATTTTTTATTCTAAGTCGGTTGCTGACGATTTTTTAAAATTCTTGTTTCCACCTAAACGATTTTCATCAGCTCGGGAAAGATCGCTCTTGGCACTGGGGTTAGAAGCTGTTTTCATGTTGAGGGGTTGATTATTTCATGTTTTGTTTGTTTGCTTATTTGCTGGATACATGATTGATATAACATCACGGTTACTAGAAAGCACTCAGAGAGCACATACCTCCACCAATGCCACTGCCATTAAAAAGAATCCGGATCCGTGGAGATATTGTGTTCAGTACATAAGATCCGGATCCCCCCCAAAAAAAAAAAAAAAAAATTATCAATTGTTCTTAGACCCATGGCCCGCTTCACAGAATTTTATTGATATTCATTGAGAACTTCTGGAGATACTGTGCGGGATACATAGGATCCAGATCTGGATCCGGATCCGCTCCAAAATTTAATAAATTGTTTCTTGTCTTTTTTCTGGCTCATGTGTTGATCGTGTTTGTTCATGGACATTTTTCTTGCCCGAGGTTCCTCTTGAATGTAGCTGAATCGACTGGCTTTGACCGAAATAAGTGCAAAGAAAGTTAATCGTAACTACATGGTTAACGTCAGCTTCGGGATAGTGAAGTAGGGGAAAGAAGGTTATAGTTACAGTAATTTTGCCATATGCTGTAATAAATATGGTACATTTGTTGCAAAGGCTTCGAATCCCACGAATATATCAGCAATTGAGCCATTATCATTGTGTGTGTGTGTGTGTGTGTGTGTGTGTGTGTGTGTGTGTGTAATGATGTATTAGGACTCGAGTTTAGGTACCTATTCTTGTAAGGACGTGTTTGTGTGGTTGTGGTTTTGTTTGTCTCTCATTGTTTTTTCGGGTAATGAAGGTAAGTAAAGTAGCAATATACCAACGCTTATTAGAGTGATACTGCTATGAGTTACCCTGAATAATGCGTCGTAGGGAATGGTATGAGTTTAATCCGTAGAGTTATACCCCCCTCCCCGTTTTCGTTTCATGAGTGTCGGTCTGAACTCTTTAGGTGCTACTGAGGGTGAATTAAAACTGTGGATTAGCCATAATAAGATGCTAATTATTTTTTTAGTGTGTGAACGGGATGTGTACGGAATATCAGCAGTTTAAAGGGGATGCAAAATGTACTGGTATTACGGTATCGAAATTCTGTGTAAAAAGTAAGCCATTCAGTTTACAGGCAGAACTATTTAAGAATCAGTATATAGACTGACAAAGGCAGTTTGTTAGGTGTTCAGAGGTGATGTCAAGGAGACCCTCGGTCAATCCGTACGGCTCTAACTACTGATAACTTGGTTCTAAAAAGTTTAATGACCACGAACACCGATAAAAGTGATAAGTTGGTTAGTTTTTTGTAGTTTTATGTAGACTGTTTTTGCCTCTGTTTTTCCCTGTATTGTGGTCGATTAAAGTGGCTTCTCTTTGTGCTTTACTTTGCATTTTACACTTCAGTATTTTCATAAATTATGTTAATACTGGTATCTGTTTCATTTGGGTATAGGGTGGATAGAAAATATACAAGAGTCGAATTGGATATGTACCAGAGTGGGTAGAAAATGTACAAGAGTGGATACCGTACAAAGTATACAAGAGAGGATAGAAGATATACAGGAGTGGATAGAAAATATTCAAGAGTGGATAGAAAAAATACAAGAGTGGATAGAAAAAATACAAGAGCGGATAGAAAATATACAAGAGCGGATAGAAAAAATACAAGAGTCGATAGAAAAAATACAAGAGCGGATAGAAAAAATACAAGAGCGGGTAGAAAATATCCAAGAGTGGAGAGAGGATATACAAGAGTGGGTAGAAAATATCCAAGAGTGGAGAGAAGATAATACAGGAATGGAGAGAAGACATACAACAGCATATTACAGTGCCAGATGCTTGAATTATACTGGTAAGAAAAAGGTGTCAGGGAGCCTCCAAAGCCCAAGAGAACACGGATCATTATAATTCAATCCCTTAGCTGTTATGGAGACTCTGGGGTATTTTGTTTGGGCTAATTATGTGATTGGCTGGATGAATGTCTGTAGGTGCTGTATATAAAACAGGCAGGGTAATGAATCCGGTCTTGGGATAATTCTCTCTCTCTCTCTCTCTCTCTCTCTCTCTCACACACACACACACACACACACACACACACACACACACACACACACACACACACACACACACACACACACACACACACACACACACACACACACACACACACACACAGAGGCACGCGCGTGCAGTTACAGAAGGGCATAGCAATATTCATCACATAGCAGTTGAAGGAATACTTGTAGCTTTTTTTACTCATCAAATACGTGTTAAAAAAAATGACAGAAACTGAACTTATTCTCTTCATCATCAAAGCGCCGGCTGAGAGAGAAAGAAAAATCGCCGTTTTATAATCCTCAAGGTTTTTAAGGTGTAAATATATCAGGTTTATTTACCTTTGCCTTTGATCTGTTTACGCGTGGGAGCAATTTAAAATGTACATGTCACAAGGTTAACAGTGATAGTCTTCAAGGTTTTTAAGATGTTAATAAATCGAGTTTGTTTACTTTTGCCTTCGATCTATGTATGCCATGGGAGGGAGGGGATTGAGCATAGCTGGTACAAGGTTAACGGTGATTTACATGGAAAACAAAGCGATTATAGGAAGAGAATTAAGAAAATGTATTAATACTTCCACCATATTAACAGAGTAGGACCTAATAAACATTCATGAACAGGTGGATAGTATAAGCATCTCCCCGCCAGGTATAAACATTCTTCCACTATTGATTCGTTGTAAGTTGGCGGTATAAACTTGCTCAAAACAAATTAAACAACCATATATGATCAGCAGGTGTTACATAAGCCTTCTAAAGAACAACACATGGTGGTAGAGGTGTATGGTATGTAGGAGGACTGCTGGGCCTTGATAGCAGCCTGTAAAGCCTATGCCCAGAGTCGGACACATAAAAAAAAAAAAAGGATTGATATCCTTAAATATACAGTGCATATATAAGCGATTTTGCTCTAGATAAAATTCCTGAGCATGATCAGTATAGGTATTTTCAGTGCTTACGCCTGGACATTGATCTCAAACAAGTTCATAGGTTGCGTTGGGTTAATATTCCTGGTGTGTTTATGTACCGGGTATGTATATTTAGCGCTGTGAATATGTCCGGTATATTCTCGTATACTCGTAAATGAGATACAAAATAGACTACCGGTAATGCAAGTGTAGTACCGTTGTTAAAGTTTTGTATTATATGAAAAGTATCGGTATAACTTCATTATTATACTAACTCTTCTCGTTCTGCTAATATTTCCATCAGACATTTTAGTCGTGCAAGGTGTGTCTTTTACCTAATTACATGTATGGATCATTGTCGCAGATGTGGTAGGAGAGAGAGAGAGAGAGAGACTTCTGCTTTACTGTCCTGGTTTAAGGCGTCTGTATTATGACAGTAAGTCTTTCCAATACATTAATATTAGAGATGGACCAATGGAAAAGCATTCTCTCTCTCTCTCTCTCTCTCTCTCTCTCTCTCTCTCTCTCCCTCCCTCCCTCCCTCTTCACTTGACCTCCGTAATTATCTCTCAAGTTTTTCATCTTTGTAATAATCACAATTTCCTCATCAAGTCAGTAATGTTTAAAAAAAATCCTCTTAAATCCACCCTTGAAAAAGAAAGAAAAAATCCTCAAATCTCCAGAACCAGTTTCCATTATATTCCTCATTCACTTTCACTCCTCTGCAACTTGCTATTATTTTCTGGTTGGTGTATAAGCGCATTCACTCACAGTTCGCGTCAGTATTTATGTTATGATTATTGGAGGTTATTGCACTGGAGCTTAAAATAGTTCCTCATACATAAAGTAGTGTATGTAATTCTGTCTAGACGTCGTTTATCGGCATTGGGGCAAAAGTAGGACTGAGAGAGAGAGAGAGAGAGAGAGAGAGAGAGAGAGGACAAAGAAGGTCAGGTATGCCCAGTATATTACAAGAAGATAAGGAAGTGAGTAAATCGATGACGTATCTCTGAAGTGCTGTCTCTTTAGCTTAGTTTAGGTCAGAGAGAGAGAGAAAATTATGATAGGTTTGTTTTTTATTTGTGTATGTATTTATGTAAGTATTTTTTTGTATGTATGTATGGATGTATCCCTGAAACGCCAATTACGTCCTCAGAGCAAATAAAAAATCGCGTTTTACCGAAAAAAAAAAAAAAGACTGAGAATGGAAATTTTTTGTCATGGATTCTTGCTTCCTGCGTTATTAACCTGATATGACCCAGCATAGCATTATATCCAATAATAACATAACCAAACCCAGCATATTATAGCGTAGGATCCATTAACATATCAAATCCCAAGTTTAAATTACATCGAGATATGACTGGCTTACAGGAAAATACAAAAAAAAATTAATAACATATCTATGTCACAAATTGCTTGTAACCTAAAATAGCATTCACTTGCAGTTCACATCAGTATGTTATCATTAGGATGGACGGCTGCACGGACGCTTAAAATAGCTACTGATGTATAAAACTACCTTGCCAGCATTATGTCTAAGGAAAAATAGAACGTAGAAATATAATATGGAGGGGTTTTGGGCATGGAGGGGGATTCGAGAGAGAGAGAGAGAGAGAGAGAGAGAGAGAGAGAGAGAGAGAGATGGGGGGAGATAGTGAGAGAAAAGAAGGAGTGTATGAGTGGGGAGAAAAAAAAACTTGGGTGTTAGGGAGGGAGGGTAGAGAAAGGGGGAAGAGAGAGATTGTGAATGGGAGGGAGGGAGACGGTGGGGGAGGGAGTTAGGAGACAATAAATGGAAGAGAAATAGAAAACAGTGGAGCAATAGAGACAGTGGGGAGGAAAAAACAGCGTTGTAATGGGGGAGAGAGAGGATCCGTGACGGGGAGGAGAGGAAAGGAGTGCTACAAAGAATTACGAGAAAGTACAATGACCAGCGCAGAGGGAGCATGCTATTGTTTACTGTGAGACCGGTTATTGATTACTGGATATGATAATGATATTGTTGGGGTACCGGTACATGTTCTCAGACGATCATTAAGAAGTAGGAAAGCAGAAATCCCCCTACCCCCCACCCCTCCCTCTCTCCCTCTCCCCCTCCTCTCCCTTCCCTTCCCTTCCCCCGCTTCCTCCTCCTCCTCCATCTGCTTCCCCCTTCATCTGGTCACCTGCCTCCCCTTCACCACACTACCCCCTTCTATTCCTCCTCCACCTCTTCCTTCACCTCATTGTCATCCCTTCCCCCTTTCCATCTCAATATCTTTCCCTGCTCCTCCTTTCGCTCCACTTCATCACTTCCTACTCACCTCGCGCCCTCACCCTCCTTTCCTCTTAGTCATCTCGCATCCTCCACCTTCCTCACCTTTTACTCTCCTCCTCTTCATTTGCCCATCATCATCTCCCCATACTCTCCCTTCCTTCTTTTTTTTATTCATCCGTCCCTTCCCTCACCCTTCGTCCTTAAACTTCCTCTCAGCTCCTCTCCCACCCCCGCGACTCTCCATTTAACCCCCTCCCTCTCCTTCCCAGTCTACCGATCCCTCCTTCCATAATCTCCAGGATACGAGAAGGATCCCCAGGTATCATAGAAAACTGTCTTTGAAATATAATAATAAAGAGTGAAAAGAAAAAGGTACGGTGTAGTTAGCCCTTGTGTTTGAGAGAAAATGGGAGACAACGTTTAGGTATAATGCTTTAGTTTTAAGGTATATACTGCATTTAATTTCTCTCTTGATATTTAATTATGATTTTATATTGCATTAATTGTGCTTTGTTATTGGATTCATTACAGTTACATGTTGAATTAGCTGTTGGAATTCTGATGCTGTAGTTATATGCAGGTTCATATGTAGTATTTACATTTAGTAATTTCACGAGCGTTTTCATTGCGAACTATGTGAAATTTTTATATTGCTCTGCTTGACTTGCAATTTTCTTACGTCTTTTATAAATTTTACATCTGCTGTTGTATCAGTTATATGTGGTGTTGTAGGTAGTATCTAAATTATGTGTCTGAATCTTTGCCTGTTTTATGATCCTTCGTGATCTGCGTAAAAAAATAAATCGGAATCATATATATATGTGTCAGAATACTAGTGGATTTTTCACAACTATATCCAATATTATAGTAACCTGCTAACCGCAAGAATTTCCCTTGGTTGAAAAGTTCGTATTTTGATTCTCAGAATAATAATAATAATAATAATAAAAAATAGCAGCGAAAAAGTTAGTTCAGACACGAGCCCTTTGAGATGCTGTGTTGGAATTTGCCTCGGCTGAATAAAATCGTCCTATTTAAGCCTGGATGAAAGGGCTCAATAGGAGGACTGTTTAATATTCGGTCGTGAGGATGTCTGGAGTGGGGAGAAGGGGACTGGGGAGGTTGGGGTGAGGTAAGACTGGGGGGGAGTAAGAGGTGGGCGAGACTGGAGAGAAGAGGTGAGTGAGCTGGCTGGGGTGGGTGACCTAGGGTGGAGGAGGAACCAGATAGAGGAGAAGGAGAAAGAAGAAGGAGGAGGAGGAAGCAGAGGGAGCAGAAAGAATAAGAACAGGTGAGGGAGAAGTGTGAAATAGGAAGATGCTGGAGAGGAAGAGAAGTAGTGGAGGAGGAAGAGGTGGAGAGGGGTGTCCGTTGGGGAGGAAGAGCTGGAGGAAGAAAAAGGAGGAGGAGGAGGAGGAGGAGCAGCAGCAGCAGCAGGTGGGTATAAACTGGAGAAGATGAGATGATTAGGAGGGTGATTAAAACGGGAGGTAGGTGGGGGAAGGGTTATGTGAAAGGGAGGAGGAGGAGGAGGAGTCGAAGATGAGTGGATGCGGGTGAGAGTGTGGGTGAGAAGTGAAAGGGGAACAGGGAAGAGGAGGAGGAGGAGGAGGAGGAGGAGGAGGAGGAGTGGGTGGATGAGGGGTGAGTGAACTGTCTTGGGTAATTGACCTAAGGAGGGGGTGAGGAGCTGCCTTGGGGGAGAGGGAGGAGGTGGAAGGGGGAGGGGGATCAGGAGCAGTTGGAGGCGGGGAGGAGCAAAATGGGGTGGGAGAGGGAACATTAGGAATTAGAGGAAGAACTGGAAAGGATACAGGGGGGGGAGGAGAAAGTGAAAGAATGAAAAGGGGGAGGCAAGAACAGGAACTGGAAGAAGGGAAAAGCGAAGTGAGGGGAGGAGGAGAAGGAGCAGGAGTAAGAGAAGAGGAATGGGGAGAAGCAGGAGGAAAAGAAGAGGAAAGGGGAGAAACAGAAGAAGTGCAAGGGTAAGAAGGAAACAGTGAAGGGAGGAGGAGGAGGAGGCAGGAAGAAATGGTGAGGGGGCATCTAGTAGGAGGAAGGGGAGAGGAAGGAGGAAGGTGGAAGAAGCAGGAAGTTGTGGAGGAGAAATGGAAGGAGGATGTGGAGTGGGGGAGAGGGAGGAGCCAGTCCAAGGGGGGGGGGTGACAGTCAGCTTTGAAGGAGGAGGTAAGAAGGAAGGGATGGGTCAAGAGAAAGTGGAGGAAGAAGAGAGGGAAGCAAAGACAGAAGAAGGAGGAGGAGGAAGAGAAGGAGGAGGAAGCGATTTCGTTAGTGTGGGTGGTGGTGTTGATGGGGGGAGGGGGAAGAGAAGCAGATGGCGAGGAAAAAGAAGAATGCTGGAAGGAGAGGGATACTGTAGAAGTGGGGAGAGGTTGAGTGAAGGGCGGAGAGGGGGGAACGAGGAAGCAAGGCAAAGAGAGAGGAAGGGGAAGGAAAAGGAAGGATGAGGAAAGAATAGGTGGGGAGAAGGAGAGGAAGTGAGAGAACTAGAGAGGAGGCAGAGTTGGGAAGGAGGGTTAGTTGGGGAGGAGTAGGTTGGGAAAAGGAAGGGAGAGGACCTACGTGAGGGAGGAAGTGGGTTGAGGGAGGAGGATTTTGGGAGATGGAGGATGGGGAAGGATTTGAGAACAAGGAGGGGAGGAAATAAGGAAGGAAAAGTGGGTAATCACGGGCAAGGGGATCGAGAGGAGGTGAAGGGAAACTAGGAAGGGGAGAGGAGGAGGGTTGAGGAAGAAGGAACTGCGCTGGGGAGAGGAATAAAAAGGTAAAAGAAGCTGAGATTGTGGGAGTGGGAGGAGAAGGGGAGGCATAGGAGGATATGTGTGGAGTGAACGGTAGGGTGAAGGAGGGGAGAGAGTGAAGTGAGTTGGGCAAGATCAGAGACTGGGAATGAAGAGGGGGGGGGGGGTTGGAGAGTGACGAGGAGCTGGGGGGGCAGGAAGAGAGAGAGGGAGAAGGAGAGGGTAAAGGAAAGGGTGAGGGGGGAGGAAATGGGCAAGGAGCTGCGGAGGGATAAAGGAGGGAGGAGAGAAGTAAAGAACTGGGGAAGGGGGAGAAGGTGAATGGGTAGCATGATACACCATAAGTTGGGAAGGGGAGGGGGACGGGGAAGAGGGAGATCAGTTAGATGAGATACAAGCAGGGAAGAGGGGGAGGGGAGACAGTGAGGAGAATGGGGAGGGGAAGGGGGAGAGGGAAGCGGAGGGACAAAGAGGTGGTGAGGGTAGGGGGAAGAGCATGAGGGAGGAAGAGGAATATGGAGATAATGAGGAGAAGGGGAGGGGGAGGAACATAGAATCAGTGAGGGGAGGGGGAGAGGGACAGGGAGGGAGAGAAGGACGACGACCCGGCGAGGTGAGGGGTATGGGGGTGGGGGATGTGGAGGTAAGATTGACAAGATACAAAGCAGAATGGGGGGAAGAGAGAGACGGGTTGAGGGAAGGATAGGAAGGAAGAAGGGAAAAGATTGAGGAGGATGTGTTTGGGTAGGTAAGATAAAATACATACTAGAACATACGGGGGGGGGGAGGGGAAGGTAGGAAGATTGGAAAGGAGAGAGAAAGAGAGAGAGAGAGAGAGAGAGAGAGAGAGAGAGAGAGAGAGAGAGAGAGAGAGAGAGAGAGAGAGAGAGAAATGCAAGGAGCAGACTGTTTAGTGGAAAGGGAGGAAGAGAAGTAGGAGAGGAGAAACGTGGAGAGGTGAGGGAGAGGGGAAGGTAGAGGGACAAACAAAGATAACTAGGAGAGGGGAGACGAGATTGCTGGGGAGAACGAGAGAGAATGGGGAGAGAGGGGAGGGTGGAGAGAATGGATGAAGGAAGAGGTAGAGAGACAAGCAAGGGAGGGATGGGGAGGGTAGGGGGATTAGAGGTAGGGTGTGGGGGGTGAGTGAGTAAGCTGGCAAGGGTGGGTGAACTCCTCAGATGCAGTGCCCAGATAAAACCGTCCCCCTCCATGGTCCCCCTCGACTGATCTATAGCTCTGCATTCATTTGCCTTTGTCCTCCTCCCCACACATACCACTTTTACTGGACAGCGATAACGTGTTCTTTATTGTTCACATGCTAGTTTTGGGCTACAAGGAAGTTAGAATATCGACACTGATAATTTTCGTAGCATTAGCACAAATCGCGTTTAAAAGAGAGAAGTGTTCTGTGAAGATAGCTTTACTGATCGATGTTGTGCTCCCATTTCCGTAAATAAGGGAAGTGCAGTATCAGAGACTGTTCTTTTTCACAGTGTTTGAGAAATTGCTTATTATTTTCCGTGTATACGGAAAAGTCGAAGCATAGTATTTTTCAGCTAGTACAGAATATTAGGTCAAAGATATACACACGGTAATTGTCAGTGTAAATAACTTCTTTTTCTTTTTCATCATCTTCTTCATTTTCTTCTTTTCTTCTTTTTCTTTTTCTTCTTCTTCTTCATCATCATCATCATCATCATCATCATCATCATCATCATCATCATCATCATCATCATCATCATCATCATCATCATCATCATCATCATCATCATCATCATCATCATCATCATCATCATCATCATCATCATCATCTTCTTCTTCTTCTTCTTATTCTTCTTCTTCTTCTTATTATTATTATTATTATTATTATTAACCAGTATCTGCGTTCACCAGTAGTGAAAGTGCAATTATCTTTCTTAGAAACCTGATTAACTGGATGGACGGTCATCTCTCTCTCTCTCTCTCTCTCTCTCTCTCTCCTATCATTAAAGCTTTTACAATGGCCAAGTTCTTCCTTAGTATCACGTCTCACGCTGAAACCACGTTTCACGCTGAAACCACGCTGAAACCACGGTGATTATTGATGTCGAAGTTTTCCACTTCTTTGCAGGCCAAAACTCGCAAGTGGCGCCCAGCTGGACCTTTCATGTCAGATCACTTGCTAAAATCGCCTCAAAGTAACTTGGAGTATTGTTCAGAGTCCGTAACTTTTTCACTGACGAGCAGTTAGCTATAATTTATAAGAGTCATGTGCGCTGTCAGCTAGAATATTGTTCACCCTTGTAGCAAGGATGTGGAGAGGTTGCACTAAAACAACTCGACAAAATTCAGAACAAAGCTGTTGGAATTATTGATAACCCTGTTATTACAAATAAACTACCTCCCCTACAGGTAAGAAGGAATGACGCCCCCCTTGCTTTATTTTACAGATACTTTTATGGCAAATGCTCTGACGAAGTTGCGTCCATATTGCTACCTCTCCATGCCTTCCCTCGTGCTACACGGGCATCTGGTAGCGCCCATGACTAGAATGTCACACAGCCATATTGCAGAACTCTTGCCTTTTAGAATTCTTTTATTTCCCGAACTGCATCTCTGGATCCCCGGAGTTGTTTCCCCCCAAACTTCAACCCTCATCTATTCAAGTCCAACTGTGACATATTTTTTATGAATGGAGGACGCCAGTAATCTGGTGTATGGATTATTTTTTTATTCATTTGTTTTTCCTTCCTCTGTTCTGTTATTTTAAAAATAAAACAAAACTGACGTGTTTGTTGGGTTTAGGTTTCTTTTTTTTGATGTTGAGATTATTATATTCTTATTATCTTCTTTTTCTTTTTCATCATCATCTTCATTTTCTTCTTTTCTTCTTTTTCTTCATCATCATCATCATCATCATCATCATCATCATCATCATCTTCTTCTTCTTCTTCTTCTTCTTATTATTATTATTATTATTATTATTAACCAGTATCTGCGTTCACCAGTAGTGAAAGTGCAATTATCTTTCTTAGAAACCTGATTAACTGGATCCCGGTCCTCTCTCTCTCTTCTATCTTTAAAGCTTTTACAATGGCCAAGTTCTTCCTTAGCATCACGTCTCATAAATATTCCTCGTTTTTTCTTCTTTATTATTTTCTTTTTTACCAGTTTTTATCTACAGCCACTTTTAAAGCTATCTCTACGTCTGCTTTCAGTTTTCTCATCTTTCTCTCACCATACTATTTTCATTTTAAGTTTTTTACTCTCCACCTGACAAAGTCAGAGGATGGTGTTGTCATCACTGGGATCAGTAGGTGTCCGTCCGTAGAGTTGGGCACCAGGGCGGCTGGTCAGGCGTGGAGATTTTGTTTTCGGGCCAGAACTCAGAAAGTATTCACCATAGAGCCATGACATTTCACATAGTTATGTGTCATAAAGTGAACTGGTGCCTTTGATAGGTAGAATTCTGTGTCGTAAGTAGTTTTTGAAAATAATGAAACAGGGAAAGAAAATTTTTTTCCAGAGATTTCAATGCGACCTGCGCAAGGAATTTGAAGGGCTCAGGTTATGTGGCCTCATGGCGTTATCCTTAAGCCCATGCATTTGGTTAGGTGTGCAGGGAGGTGGGGGGGGAGGGTATGTCTACGGTCAGATGGAGAGTTGCAACAGCGTAGCGTTGCCAGTGTTTCTTTTTCCTCTTTTTCGCTCATGACTTTTTTTTTTTTTTTTTTTTTCAGCCAGTGGACAGCACTTTTAATTTTATTACTAATTATTCCCGACGATTACAATTATTCAGTTTTGGATAGATTGTTTTTTGAAGTGAAGGGACTAGATGTAGCATTCAGTAACTCTTGCAGTACAATGGGGCATTTCTAAGAGTAATAGAATCGTTGGTTACCTGCAAGAATGAAGTATAAGACGTCATCCTACTGAAAGGGTTAGTGTCATTTCCTCTTAACACTCTACGGGACATTACTCAGCCGTAGAAAATCGTCTGGAGTTATATGATCTACAGTAGAATACTTACTTTGTCCCGATCATGAGAGGGTTAATTGTGACTTCATTAATACTGTCAGCTGAAGAAAATCGTCTGGCATTAGTTTGATCATTACAAGACTCACGACCGGAAAGCAGTTAATGTCCTGGTCGTTATTAAATTTTACGTACTGCACACTCGACGGTTTTATTGTTCTTTATATGACAATGGAACCGTCTGTTTCATGCTGATTACTGGTATTGTGTATATTTCTTAGCTATCGTTTAATTATGCACTACTTACTGATTACCTGATCCTCCACTGAATAGGGATATGTTGCTAATGTACTTACTATTTACTGCTCCTACTTAGGTACAGTGTTGTGTGACGTTACATTGAGGTAGTTTGGCCGTGTGGAAAGGATGGAGAGTGAGAGACTAACAAGGAGAGTGTATGTGAGTGAGGTGGAGGGGGGGAGAGGGAGGGGAAGTCCGAGGACAAGATGGGGGATTGGAGTGGAGAGGTATATGAGAGAGGGGTGTGTGAGCTGGGGGGAGGGCAGCGAAATGACGGTTAACAGGGTGACATGGAGGGGATTTATTTGTGGTCACCCGTTACGCCTTATAGGATAAAGACGTCTGGCAATAGATAGATAGATAGATAGACAGTGACGTGTTAGGTAAATGTTAAGATAGTAATTTGATGTGGGGACGGACAAGGTGGAATGTATCAGTGTTTGTCGGAGGAGAGGTCGTTAATGAGTAGAGACGAAAATACTTGGGCTCGTAATCTCGTCGGTTGGAAGCTCCCCAATGCCAGTTCCTAAGCGATTTATTTTGCATTTTACATCGTAACTGTCCCATTGTGTGTTATATAAATCCTTCAGACATCGCCATACTGTACAATGCATAAATAACGTACAAAAGGGTATTAACCAGCTATACACAAAAAATAAATCGCTGTGGAAGAAGCGCTAGGGAGCTTTCTTACCCAGCGAAAATGTGGGCCTTGGATATCATTTTGTGGACACCCTTTATAGGATGGGGAGTCGGGCAACAATCAGATTAATATAGAGGTTATTTTACTCAGGAGCAACTGGTTATTTATTTATGCATTATTAACCCATTGACACTTAAAGGTTTTTCTCTGGCGAACAAAATCGTCTTTAGTTTGTGAGATTTAGTGTAGATCGTTCGAAAAATCGCTCGTATACTGAACTGAAGAACCTGGGAGTAGCAGAAACGTACGAGAGAGAGAGAGAGAGAGAGAGAGAGAGAGAGAGAGAGAGTCAGGCCTAGATAAACTCCCAGAAGTGATGTTGAAGGATTTAAGAGTACCATCCTTCAAAACAGCCTTGCCTTCAACACAAAGTGACCTTCAGCGTCAATGAGAAAATATTATACTGTATTATAGGGACTATCTTGATGGACAGGCCTGTGTATGCCATTATCTCTCTCTCTCTCTCTCTCTCTCTCTCTCTCTCTCTCTCTCTTTCTCTCTTCTACAGGTTAGTGTCGACGAGATGACAAGTAAAAAAGAAAAGAAACACACACACACACACACACACACACACACACACACACACACACACACACACACACACACACACACACACACACACACACACACACACACACACACACACACACACACACACACCACCCCCGTCCCCCTCCTGGTGCAAGTGAATGTAATGCTATAAGAGAGGCAGGATTTGATCTGATCAGGACACACGCTAAGGGTCCGTTGCCACTCCCCGGTAAAACTCTCCTGCACTAAACTCTACTTAACCTAACACACCCTGCCCAGCTCTATTCTAACCTGATCTAACCCTATTTTTCTAAGCTAATTAACCCACACTTAGGAACCCACCGTAACTTCTTTTTCCAAGCAAACTTCCCTAACCCGTCCTTAGCGTACGCCCCTAAACTAACACACACTGGCCAACCCTGTACTACTCCAGTCTAACTAAGCATAACCTATTCATTTCTAACTTTCCCCATCCCATCCTATGCTGACCCAACACACCAAACCCTACATTACCTAGCAAACCCAACCTTAACCCTATTCTAACCTGACCTAATCCATCTTAACCTAAGCTAACTTTACCCAATCCATCCTAAGCTGACCTACCTCAGTGAAAGTATCTAACCTAACAAACTGTACCCAACCCTATTTTAACCTAACCTAACCTAACCCAGTCTACTCTAGGCTGCCTTTCCCTAACCCCTCCTGACCTGACCTACCACAACGTAGTCAGGTATAACGTACACAATAATCAAAGTACGCAGTGTAAACGAAGCCTCTGGAATGATATGCAATTTTCACAGTGGTCATATTTATCTCTGAATTTTATTTCGTCCATTACTGAACTCGTATATTAATTTTGCACATTTCACACAGCCAGAGAATGAATCCTTAAAGGTGTCTCATGCCCTCTTCATTTTATTTGTTGTTGAAAAAAAAAATTAAATCGTGACTGTTGCGGAAAAAAGTGACGTCGGGTATCAGGGCCGTAAAGCACTGATTGTCGGCGGTGTAGGGAAATTATGCGAATGAAACGACCTCCTCTTCTTATAGAGAGAGAGAGAGAGAAAAAAAAAAAAAAAAAAAAAAAAAAAAAAAAACGTGCTCATTGAACTTACCCTGCTGTTCCCTACCTTAACCTACCCTACCATGTCGTAATCACACTAACCTACCCTAACCTGCCTCGCCTTACCCTACAGCTGTTCAGCTTTGTTGTACTCTTATCAGAGCTGCATCTTTTCCTCCTTTCTCCTCTCCGCCCTCCCTTACCTGGCCTTACGCTTCTCAGCACTCTTCAGGCGCCCCTCTTCTTTCTTTTACTCTCCCGTCCTCTTTCCTCTCATCTCCTTTCCTCTTCTCTTTTTCCTTGCGTCACTTTTCCTCTCCTTTCCTCTGTGCTCTCATCTCCACTTTACATTCGCTCTTCTCTAGGCATGCTCTTCTCCACCCAAACTAAGTAGGGTGGAGAAGAGCACTCCACTCCACTTTGCTCCTCTCCTCTGCCCACCGTCCTGAAATCTCTCCTCTGCCCACGGTCCTGAAACATCTGCTGCGGGCTTACTATGTTAACTAATATAATGGATGAGATGGCAACCCTGGGTGTTGGTAAAGGCGACAAATATGGACAACACAGATGGGGAAGCGAGGGACTTAAATTTGATCGCGGAATGCAACCGCACTCCACCATGTTCCACCCTCCACTTCTGCTTTCCATCCCCCACCCCTATCTGCATTTGTAGAGCCCCACCCCGTCGCATTGCACCCTCCACTCCTGCAGTACTTTTAACACTCACCCAACCTCACCCTCCACTTCTGCTCGTAACTCCCACCCAACCTTACTCTCCACTCGCGCTCGTAACTCCCACCCAACCTCATCCCCACCCATTCTTGCAAAGCACCACTCCATCACACTCCACTCTTTAATCCTATTCGTTCCCTTCCACCGCCAACGCCAACCACACTTTTAAAATCCCACCCTCACTACTTGCAAAGAATGTTCTCTGCAAAGTTGAACAGGTTACATTTGACAAGAGGAATTATTTAGTGATGTAAACCTCACTCACGTGGGTGTCTCGAAGAGTTTAGACCTTTTTCCATATCATCAGAGAAATTACCAATATGCCGGGAATCGAACCCGGGACTCTCTGGTGAGAGCCATATATTGGTAATTTCTCTGATGATTTTTTCCTGTGTAAAAATACAGGTTCTCTCTTCATTCTTTTTCCATATGTTTTCACTTAACCTTGTAATGTGAAGGTGGTGGGAAAAATTGGTCTCATGTTGGTGTGAACTTTATACACACCTGGCGAAACAGCCTTATCCCAGCTGTAGATGTCAAGAATAGTTTTTCCTCGATATATTCCTAAAAGTTTGAGGATATATGTTTGACACACACACACACACACACACACACACACACACACACACACACACACACACACACACACACACACACACACACACACACACACACACACACACACACACACACACACACACACACACACACACACACACACACACACACACACACACACACACACACACACAGGCAAAAACTTTATCGCAACAAGCAGACGGAACAGGGAGGTAACACGGATGGAGAGCGAGAACGAGCAACAGTAACAAGGAAAAATAATATTAATAATACAAAGAAAGATAAAATGATAAAAGTTTGATACTGATCCTGATTAATGCCTAAAACATTACAAAAATAGCAAGATGTTAACTTGGAAGATTTTAGACAGTTAAAGTGACGGATATGGAGAGCGAGGATGAGAGCCCGAAGAATTGTGATAATGAGAATCTGCAGCGTCTCATCCTGTTATAAGACTGGAATATCTGGATGGCAGGAACATGGAAAAACTATTATTAGACAGACGGATCAGGAGAGTAAAAAGATGGAGCAGCGAGAATTGGACTGAGGAAGGACAGCAAGAGAAACTGTAACTCATGAGAGAGAGAAGGGGGGAAGGGGAGGGGAAAGTACAGGAGGGCAAAAACATGATAAAATCCTTGGGCATAACGAAAATAGTATAGGAAACATATATTAAGCGTAAAGAGAAGGTGCTGCAGAACGAAAACGAGGTAGATTACTAGTTAACCCATTCATTGCTAATATTTTTAACTCCTGCTTCATCCAGACATTTTTATGCGACTTGGGATGAAATTAATTTGTGAAGGGATTAGTGGCCGCAGTATCTAAGTCTCACAGTCTCTCATTTTCTGGAAAAAAAAAAAATCGCTTAATCTGAAAAAAGACATCGTTTGATATTAGCAAGAATAGAATATAAAGATTTCATCATATCGCAGTGGTTAATAGGACTGTTCAGTTCTCGTCCTCTCTCTCTCTCTCTCTCTCTCTCTCTCTCTCTCTCTCTCTCTAAAATTGAACATCACAGAGATAGCAACTACGATAGAAACTAATGAAAAAAACGTGCAAACGGAGAGAGAGAGAGAGAGAGAGAGAGAGAGAGAGAGAGAGAGAGAGAGAGGGTGGGGGTAAAACTTTTGTTTCACAGAGTCGTAAGTGGGTCAGATGAATGAATTATTGTGCACACAGTCTGAAATCTTGCTCGGGGGATACACTGGTTTTGAGCCGACGTTCGTGAAGAGAGAAAATTTGCTGTATATGCACGTACACACCAAATTTGTGCTTACCCCTGACTGAAGTGGGGTCCGAGTGGGATGGAAATCTTTGTGTCCACGTAATAAACAGAATCGTAGTCTGTGGTTGTAATTTACACGGAAGAAAGGTTAGTAACGAGATGGTAACGCTTTATCCTGAAGAGCATCTCAGAGGTCAGAGACGAGGGAGGTGGTCATGGAGTGGATAGACCGGCGGAATGGGGATTGTGTGGTTGCAATTTCGATCCTGGATGTTGTAGGGAGACATCTGTGGATGAATTCGATATCACCTTATTCACTGCTCTTCCATGAAGTGCTATCAACATGTCATAATAATACCCTTACTAAAACCAAAACACCAAGCGAATAATATACTTGAAGTGGTACGAAATAATGTCTAAGCTGGTTTGTTAGCTCTGTTGGGAATTATGGAGCATCTGTTGAGGACCAGCCCTCTGTTGGTGTGTCCTAAATTGAATGTGTATGAAATCTTTAATGGAGACCAGCCCTCTGTTCCTTTGTCATGGGTGGAATACTTATCCATAGAAACGGGCGTCCTGGTTTGAACAGAGTCTGGAAAAAACTGATACCTAGAACGAGAAGGAAGAAGAGTTAATGACAAGACCGTAATCCCAGTCGTAATAAAAAGGTGTATTGTTAGAGGCAGTACGATGCACCCTGATGGTGGTGCAGTGAGGGCGGCCAAGGCTATTGTTAGCGACCATTACACCGATTGCAAGAGAGAGAGAGAGAGACGTTGGTCGTGTATGTAGTTTTCAGAAACAAGATACAGAATGCATACTTTTACAGAGAGAGAGAGAGAGAGAGAGAGAGATTTTGGTCGTGTATGTAGTCTGCAGAAACAGGATATAGGATACATACTTTTACAGAGAGAGAGAGAGAGAGAGAGCTAGCTACGTTGGTCGTGTATGTAGTCTGCAGAAACAGGATATAGAATACATACTTTTACAGAGAGAGAGAGAGAGTCTGACGGATGAAATAATGGAGTGGGAGGATGAGACAGACGCATGACACGGATAAAGAGATGGAATGAGAGTTTGAGATAGAGAAAAAAGAGGAGCATAATCAGAAAATAACAGCCCCGAGACGCCAGTGCAAAGACGGAGTGAGAGGACGATGGAAAGAAAGCTAACTGAATAGATAGATAAATAGAAATAGATATAATACACTAATGTAAAGATTGAGAGGATGTGGCAGACAGAAATAGATGGAAAAAAAAAATCATAAACAATACAACAGTGACAATGGAGAGACTAAGTATTGGACAATGCATTAAAATGAATATATAGTTACAGTAGAACAGGATTGTGAGTGTAAAGATGAAGTACAAGAACGTGTCGGAGATAGAGCGAGAATAAGAGATGGAGATAAGACGGAGAAAGGGATGGAGTGGAGAAAGAGACAGGCTAGGAAACAGACAGGGTGATGGTGAATTGGTTTTCCGTCATTGAGGTAAAAACTCTCTCTCTCTCTCTCTCTCTCTCTCTCTCTCTCTCTCTCTCTCTCTCTCTCTCTCTCTCTCTCTCTCTCTCAACTTGGAATTAGCAGGAGAATAGTTAACTTTAATCATACCTTATAATATCTTCCTTAATGAATGAAACTGGTCTCAAGAAAACGTATTAGAATGCATAACCTAAAGGCCTGTTATTGTGTGACATTTAACGCCATAATATTATCGTCTGACGGCAGTAAGGATAAAGCAACGAAATACATCATCGGGGTGAAGCGGTTAATGTTATTCCTGCAACGGTGCAACGACCAGAGTAATTTATGCAACTCGTGGGAGGCCTCGTAGTGAAGGGGCTAATGGGGGTATTTCCGATCCCTTCACCGGCGAAAAATCTACTGGAAACTGAATAAAATCGTCCAGTGGGAGGAAAGCTAAAATAAAATCCCTCGTCATCATAACTGGACCAAATATATTCAAGAATAAATTAGGTTATCGGTTGTAAGGTATCAGCATTGGGCAGGCAGGTGTGCAGTGGTCTCATAAATAATTAAAAGATAACGAGTGGGTGCATTGTTGGCTGGGGAATGTAGGTAGGTGAACGGTTGGGTGAAGTGTTCTCATGTATTATACTGTATATATATATATCTCGTCTTGGTTTATTAATGTGTTTGTTCATCTGTGGTTATGTCTTAAGAGAAGTGTTTTAATCTTGGTTGATGGGAGCAGTTTCAACTCTGACACAGTCGCTTTTGTTTTATATTTATTATTGTCCAGTCCTGTGCGTAGATTATATTGCATAAACACACACACACACACACACACACACACACACACACACACACACACACACACACACACACACACACACACACACACACACACACACACACACACACACACACACACACACACACACATTGTGAACAGCAGCTTGAGGTTATCCTGTTGACCCTTCTAGGACGAGTTTGGTTAGGTCATTGTGTACGTTCATCCGCACGACTGCATGATTCAATAAACTGATCATATTTATTCTTATTGTTGCCCTTTATTATTATTATTATTATTATTATTATTATTATTGTTGTTGTTGTTGTTGTTGTTGTTGTTTTTTATTATTGTTGTTCGTTACTGTTGTTCCCCCGAATAAGCTGTTCTGCTTATTGCAACTTTTGCATTTTAACTATATCTTCTTAGGATAGACACAGTTTGCAAATGAGCAGATGGTACGCAAAAAAAGTGGGGGTTAGAAAGAGGTGCCAGGGAGCCTTCTAAGTCCAAAAGGATACGGCGAAATAAGAACGCGCAAAAAATAGAAAATAATTACAGTAGCCTCCTTAGTACGACTACCATTGAATATATTGTTGCTGCGTCACACAGTTTTATTCAGCTCAGGGAAGATCTGTCGCATAATGAGAGGATCAGATTATAAATATTGTTGCTACCGCCAAACGGTTTGATTTAGCTTACAGGAGACCAGTAGCTGAGTGTTCAACCTCTCCAATCTTGCTACGATACCTTCAGAGAGAGAGAGAGAGAGAGAAAGGGGATAGAAACAGCACCCATTAACTGCAATAAAGGAAAATAGTGTCCTTGGAGTGAAGGGGTTAAGAACAAGATATGAGACAGGTGAGCCGGTTAGTTAGTGAGGGTTGGAGGTCAGAGGTCAGGGTAGCTCTTATTTATTGACATTTATCGATGCCGACGGATTAAAACTACACGGTTTTTAGTAGTCTTGGCATCGTTTGTTGGACGTAACCCCTGTCCTTTCTCCATTTCCTCCCCCTTCCCTCCCATCCCTCTCGCATTCTTTTTTTTCTGTTCCCTTCATTCCCTTCCCTTCCCTTGTGCCTATTCCTACTCCTATTCCTATTTTCCCCCCCCTCTTCCCCGTCCCTCTCCCTCTTTCCATCCACATCTCCCCCTTTTCCTCCTTTCCTCCTTACACCCCCTCCTTCTTCTTCTCCTCCTTCTCTTCATCTCGATCTCCCTCTCCCTCTCCCTCCCCCTTTCCCTTCCGCTCTCCAGCCCTCCCACATTACCATTTCCTTTTCTCTTATTCTATTCCTACTTAGTCCCTCACTCCACTTTGAAGGCTTGAATAATGAATAAAGGATATTAATGATGAATGAATGATGACTGAATGGATGTAAGGTTTATTTCAATACATGAGTACCCTTAAGTTTTTCGTTTTCTTTTTTCCGCCTCTGGATCTGGCTAACCCTAATTCAAGGCTGATAGGGGAAAAATAACGTAGGCTGATGATGGTGATGATAAAATACTGCTGCCGATGATGGTGATGATGATGACACTGGCGACGATGATGATGGTGATGATAACAATATAGATAATGATGAAAATGTCTGTGGTCATAATGGCGAGTTGTCGTTGATGTTGGCGACAGTAACGCTGATGACGACGACGACGTTAACAATTAAAACAGTGATGACGACGTGGGCGATGATGGTGATGATGATTATAAATGACAATTGCTTTCGTTCACCACCACCACAGACCCCCCCCCTTTCTCCCTTACACCAATCCAAGTTGTCAGGTGTAGTTGTTGGCGGCGGTATGCGCAGTCTGAGTGCGTTTATCTTGTTGAGAAATTGAATCCGATGACCCCTCCTCCCTTTTTTTAACGTGTTTTTCCAACGTTAAGACGCTTTTAGCTTGCTTTGGTGAGACTTTTCGAACTGAAGCGATTAGGTGTGTCTTACGCTGTATAACACTGATAGGAGTTTTAAAAAAAATTAAAATACGCCATCGTACTGAAAGGGTTAATATTTTAGGAGAGAGAGAGAGAGAGAGAGAGAGAGAGAGAGAGAGAGAGAGAGAGAGAGAGAGAGAGAGAGAGAGATCCTGAAATTCCAGCCCTTCCAGCCCAATCGAATTTTACAAGGTCTCATTATGTTTCTGATCCGTTTTTTAGCGTGTTTAACGAGACGTTTGACCGGAAATGAACATGCCAATATATACTTCATTCTTGACGGGTGTTAGTTTAGTTGATTATCTCTTATTATCTATTATTACTGTCGGTCTGGTGGTCTGAGTGTCGAATGGTATGTGCTGCGTGTGAGTTCGAGTTGCTAAGAGGTGGCTGTACTGTAGTTTCTCTCTCTCTCTCTCTCTCTCTCTCTCTCCTGCAACCCCTAACCTTTTCAATCCGGGAACGACTTATGTTATTCTTGCTGGCTCCAGACGACTTTATTCAGCTGGAGTTAGACTTTTAGAAATCTCTGGTGTACATATAGCCTGGTGCTGGAGAGGGACGCCTTCACGTGGTGGCGGCACCGATATAGGTGGGTGGCTCCACTACCCGGTTATCCAAGCTTCCCTCAGTTCCTTCCCTATCTCCCGCAAGGAGGATGGTGGCCAGCAGAAGAAGGGCAGCTACAGCCTGTATTCCTTTAGGTTCACATTTCAGATAAACCAGGGACTACTGCTACTACTACTAACTGTTACTACTACTACTACTACTACTACTACCACCATTACTACTCATAATCAATAGACTTCATTAGCCCCCTCAGTACGAACGGACTGTCCAAAGCTAAGCAGAGTGTTTCGGTGCAGCAAGAACAAATTACAAAAAGACGTTATTGTAGCGAAGGGGTTAAATGCTCTGGACCACGAAAGCCTAGCCCCGGGCCCCTACAACCTCGCAAGGGGTAAACTAATAAGAGACTGAGAGCTTTTATCCGTATCTCTGTCCCGTATCAGTCCGTTTGAGATTCCCTGAAAGACTGGAGCTTCGCCTGGGAGGGAGGGTTGCGGCCAAAAATATATCCTTTGTCAGAACTGTTTTTCATGACTTCGTTTTACTGATGTTATTGTTAGTGCCGGTATTTTCACTCTTATTATATGCCTGTTTTAATCATATACTTTTTGTCTTGTTTTCTTGTTATGCCGTCAGTTCGGAAGAAGGAAATAAGAGCTTTGGGGAAAAAAAAGAAAATATTGCCAGTCTAAGCAACACGTGTTTGAACCTAACGGAGGGGAGGGGAGGGAAGCAAAGGGGAGGGTTGGTTGTGGTGGTGCTGGGGAGGATAGGTTTTAATGTGAGAAACAGGGTAGGAAAGGGTCGGAAAGAAGGAGGAAGAAAGGTAGGGGAGAGGTGAGGACCGGGGAAACAATCTCACCCACGCCTGGGTAAGGGAGAAGGAGGGGAGGCTGTGGGGGGAATGGGGAGGTGGAGAGGAGAGAAGAAGGTCGGAGGGGAGGATGTGAGATGGGAGTAAGTAGGGGTATGGGTTGGGATTGAAGCTCTTCCACCACCAAAGAAAGAAAGAGAGTCAGTAGGAAGGAGGAAAAGTTAGTGAGAGGGAAAGAGGAACCGGGAGTAGTGAAAGGAAGAGGGGAGGGGGAATAAAGCAACCTCAATTCCTCACCTCTTCTGCCAGTAAAACAGACAGACAAACTCAGCTTTCTTTATTGAGTTAGCAATTATTACTCCAGAGGGCGGACAGGACAGCATGTGCACTTACGGTACCTTGGTGGAATGTCTGGTGGGAGTGAGGGGGAGGTGTGTGGGTGAGGGACGAGGGTGAGGGGGAGTGTGGGGATGAGGGAGGAGGGTGAGGGGAAGTTCGTGGGGATGGGGGTTGAGGGGGAGTGTGGGAGTGGGGGGCGAGGGTGAGGGAGAGTTTGTGGGGGTGGAGGTTGAGGGGGGACACTCGTAAAATGTCAATAAAGATTTGGCTGTAGGTAAGATGAAGGAAGTGGAGATTAGTTTTTCTTGGGAAGGGACTGGGAAGGGGTGGAGAGAAACGTGACGGGGAAGTTGTGATCTTGGGGGGAGGAGTGAAGTGGTTATTTTGGAGTGAGGAGATAGAAGAAGTAGCAAATGCAGAGGGGAGGAGGGGGAGAGACGAGGTGGAAACGGGAAAAGGGGAGAATTATGTGGGAGTGGGATAGTGATTGTGAAAGGAGTGGGGCGTAGTAGATTTTTTGGGGAGGGAAGAGTAACTGACGTTGGGGATGAGGAGGGAAAAAATGTCTGATGTGCGGGGAGAGACGAGGAGGGAGGGGGAATAACAAATTGGGGAGAGGGGGAGAGAAGGAGGGAAAAGGTGAACGGGTGGGGTGAGAAGGGAAAGGGAAATGGCGAATTTTGGTATGGGAGAGTGGGGTGAAACCAGTTGAGAGTAGGAGAGGGGAAGTAACGAGTAGAGTGTTGTAGAAGGAGGGAGGGAAGTAGCAGGTGTATGAGGGGAGGGGAGAAGGGGATGCTCGGAAAGTGGGGAACACGGGGGTGAGGTGGAATGGGAAGTAAAGGGAGGGGAATAGAAAATGTGAGACGAGAGAAAAAGAGAGGGTCGTAAATGGGGGATGGGAGATGAAGGAAACAGGGAGAAGGATATACCAAGCAGGGACGGAGAAACAGAAAAAGGGAGAGGGGTAATGGACATAAAAATTGTGTGTGTGTGTGTGTGTGTGTGTGTGTGTGTGTGTGTGTGTGTGTGTGTGTGTGTGTGTGTGTGTGTGTGTGTGTGTGTGACTGTACCCAACCCTGGTCATAGGATTGGATCTAAATTCTATCAGAGTATCAATCAGTCTTGGAGAGTGGACGATTGGACCTTTGGAATGACAGAGCGATTGGGGGAAAGGAAGGAGGGAAGGGAGGGAAAGAAAAGGTTGGAGAGAGATGGGAGGCTGTGCAGGGCTGGAGAAAAAAGATAGGAGAGAGATGAGAGGTTGGGCAAAAAGAAGGGAGGACAAGTAGGAAAAGAGGAAGAGATGAGAGGAAAGGAAGAGAGGGGGAAGATGGAGAGGGACAGAAGATGGGGAGAAGGAAGAGTGGAGAAAGAGTAAAAGAGGGAAGAGAAATAGGCTAGGGAAGGAAAGAGAGGAGAGGAGAAGAGGGAGGGAAACTATGGAAACTGAAGGAGACTTGAAAGAAAGGAAGGGATGAGAAGAGGAGAGAAAAATTGGAGGTGGAGAGGAAAGGAAGGAGAGAAAATGTGGGAAGAGAAGTATGAGAGAGATTTGACCAGTTCTAAGGCATTACTTTCAAGGGGCCTGTCAATAATGATCACATTTAACGGGTCCAGCCACGCAAATTTACTGTGTATATATAATTTACATGTAATTACTTGGGCAATAAACTAATTTGAATTTTAGGGAGAGAAAGGGGGGAGATATTATTATTATTAGTATTATTTTTTTTTTCTTTTTTAATCTGAATGAAACAGCAACGAAAGGTTAACCTTTTTGTCATGCAGGCTGTTGCCAGTGATATCAAATAATCCGGCGTTGTCTGAAATACACCATAGTATTAGCGATCTTATGCCCTACACAAGGCATCCTGATTCACAGACAAACGTACAATGATGTGTTACCGTAGCAGGTCAGAAGGGGAATGTAGTCAGGAAAGAACATTGTAAACCATGTAGTAGATGTGTGTGTGTGTGTGTGTGTGTGTGTGTGTGTGTGTGTGTGTGTGTGTGTGTATTTTGTAGTATATGAAAGTTACCTCGGGTCACTCACTCCGTGGACCACAACAACAGTGAGGATTGTTGACCCCACGCCCTCAGGCCAGGCTTAACACCTTACTTACAGGAAGGCTTTGCTGGTAGATAAATAGATACATAGATAGAGAGATATAAAGACGGACAGACCTAGAGAGAGAGAGAGAGAGAGAGAGAGAGATCCAAAGTGGCCAGTAATAAAGTCGTCATCGTTGTGAAGGGGTTGGCGATTTCCTGATCCCTTTATTACGAGCGATGGTGGTCAGGTGGTTGAACAGTGTAATGCTTTCTGATAGAGTTCGATCCCAATTTAGCGCAAGTAGCAGTTTAAGAGTTTGAGTTGCGTTAAAACAGACAAATGATTTTCCGCAAGACTCAAAGATAATACCGTCGATCGCAACACCAGTCCTGAATTAGCCAGCCTTAGCGTGTATTCAAGATGGACAGTGAGTATTAGTGCGCAGGTGGTGACTTGTGAAAGTGTGTGGGCTGTAGGAGGACAACTGGTCATCAGAGAATAGATTGTCTAGTCTGTGCCCAGAGTCGAATGCATTATAAGAAAGTTAAGCTGAAAGAGTAACGTTAAGTTGTTAAATCCTGCTTTCTCTCCCCCACCTCCTCCTTTCTCTCTTATCACCCTCACCCTCTCTCTCCCCCACCCTCACCCCCAGTCGCCATCTAATCCACTCCCACACGTCACAGCAAGGGGTGGATGTAACCTGATCCACACCTTCGACTCACAGTTTTGTTGTCTGCCTTGTATATTCTCTCAGGTCAGTCTCTTCAGCACTGTGACAGCTTGTATTGTAAGGAAATCGAACGAAATGGTAGATGCGTTTGATTAAATTTTCTTTAGGAGTTCTTGTTCTGTTTTTGCTCTAATATATGAGTTTATATGTTTATTACTTTTTTGTTATGCTAATTGATGTTATGTATTATTTATCCCCACCTGGTTTTACTGAGATTTTTATTTATGTATTTTGTATTGTATGAGTATTTTTGTTTAGTTACTGTGTTTCTTTTATAGTGTTTTGTATTTTTGTCATCCCCTCGTTGATAATATCCTTAAGTTAACACAGTAAGTCTGCAGAAGTTCCAGGTACAGGATATTGTCAGTCTTATCCTGCACTTTGTCCCTCCGCCTCTCGTTTCACATCCTACATCACCTGCATTAAATTGGGATCATATACTGAGGAATTATATATTTTCCAGTACGTGTGTTGTGTGTCAGCTTCGGAGAGAACCCTCATGTTGAACTGATTGAAAAAGGAAAAACTCTCTTAATCCCTTTAGTCAGTGCGATGTTCATTGTTATAGTCTTGCTACCGTCAGACGATTTTATTCAGCTTAAACACCCCCCCCCCCTTCTTGTACTTAGGGGGCTTGCTGGGAGAAGTCACACACACACACACACACACACACACACACACACACACACACACACACACACACACACACACACACACACACACACACACACACACACACACACACACACACACACACACACACACACAGATGACAGACTTTTGATTGCCGGTTGCACAGTCTCTTCCTCTGTGCCTTAACCTCACCAATATCCATGCAGCGTTGTTACCACCGATACAGGCCAGAATTATTAGTTTCAGAGTCATCATTTTTTTTTTAGCCTGCGAGCTTCCAAACCTGGTTCCAGTAATGAGCGATATTCTCTTTAATGCAAATTCCTTGTAGCACCGTTTAAACGTTAATGGCTGTTGGATGTTATTCGTAACTTTTGAAATCGATTTAGTCTGCATCAGTAACATACAGTAGGATAGAAAGATGTAATATATACGAAATCAGTCGACGATAAATGTATTGCGGCAGCGAGAATACAGGCTAACATGATAACAGTGGTAAGCCGCAGCAACGCAGAGAGGGGAGCAGACATCAGTACGAGTTCAGAACAAAATGATAATAGCGGCTTTGAAAGTCTCCCCTGAGAGGAGAGCAGGTGTTTGTACAGATCGGTATAAAAGCATAAACTGTGATGCTAAAATAAGAGGAAAACAGGAAATAATGCATGTCGTAATATATAGCAGAAATCAGGGGGTCAATTCTTGTTGGATCTATGCAAGTTCATGCGAGTAATTAGTTTACATAGCAGGTAATTAGGATCATAAATCATATTGCATTATTTTTATTTTCTTTCCTTCTTTCTTGCTTTCCTTCTTTCTTCTTTTCTTTTTCCTTCTTTCCCGCTTACTGTCTTTCCTTCTATCTTTCTACCTTTCTTTTACATTATTAATCACGCAAGGTAGGTTATGAGGGATTTGTTACCTGTATAAGATAAAAGAATAGGACGTCTTATACACCCTCTCAATACGTTTTATAAATCCATCCCCGGGTTTAGCAGGGGTCAGAGAAAATAGCAGCAACTGTGAAACCGGCCTAAGAATGTAAAGCCGCAATGGATGCTTTTATTCCTGTCTTCCTGCTATTGCTGCCCTTCGATGCTATCCGGTTTGACGATGGCTAAAAATACACAGACACCGGCAGTGAAAAACAAGGGGAGTTGCATCTGAATCGTTCACTTTTGTCTGGGTTCTTCGTCTTAGTCTTCTACCGTCAGACGATTTAATGAAGAAAAATGGAAAAATGCATGATGAAGACTTGCTGTAAGAAGGGTATAAACAAATACACTTACAGGCAGGCGGACAGACAGACACTGAAGACATCTGAAACCACTTAATCTCTCTCTCTCTCTATTTTTTTTTCTATTTCTTGCTACCCATCAGAAGATTTTATTCACGTTAAGAAGTACTCCATATAGTAAAGGAGTTTTATTGCCAAGAAGGTTAAAAATTTTATGGCCCTCGCAGACAGACAGGCACAAGAGATAAGAGTCACTTCCTAGAACCTGGTTGATCACTTTTTTTTTTATTTTATTTTTTTTTTTTTATTATTCCAGTTTAACTCCTACGAAGACAGGTTCCCCACAGACGGTGTCTTGTTCTGACAGACTATTTTATTCAGATTAGGGAACCACCTGCCATATGGAGACGATAGCATTGTAGTCAAGGCTGAAAACACACACACACACACACACACACACACACACACACACACACACACACACACACACACACACACACACACACACACACACACACACACACAAAGAGAGAGAGAGAGAGACTGTAGAAAGCAAAGAAGTGATTTAAAAGTTTCCCTTTGAGTACAGTACTTCGGCATCGTTGACCCATGATGATGATGATGATGATGATGATGATGAAGAGAAACGCGCAGCAGGTAGAGTATTATTTTTGTTAGCTTATTCTTGCTTTCAGACGATTTTATTCAGCAATGGGGAAGCATTTCGAACTGGCCTTCATCGGCGCCTTTAGCACTACAGTTGAAAAAAACCGTCTGGTTGGGTGTAAAATTAAAGATAAGATATGGGATGGACGGTTAATGTCTTTAGAGTGAGGACGTCTATATTGTATATTTCTAACTTTTTATCACCAGATGATTTTGTTAATCTGATATTCTCTCTCTCTCTCTCTCTCTCTCTCTCTCTCTCTCAGTGAAGAGATCCGAAGCAAATTTAATAATGTAGTGGAGGATTTTCCCAAGTCCTGCGCTATAGTGGCTCGTCCATAAGCTGAATAAAATCGCATGACGTAGCACGAAGAAAATCACACAAATCGTCACTACACTTAAGGTATTAGGAGACTGAGAAGATTGAATATTTATAAAGGAATCACGGGAAAAAATAACAGGTGACACTGCACTCGTTGAACCCTGTAAATTCACGTGATTCGTGTGATGGTGGCAGGAGTACACTGAAATACAATTCGATATGGTGATTGGATATGTATGAAGAAGGCACTAAGGAAGTATGGCCTGCGGTTCTTCTTTTATCGCTTCAGTCTCAGAGGGAATATTGACACTTTTTACAGTTTTCAGTGTGACATCGTTTTTCTGTTCCTATTTTTATTTAGTTTTCTTTTTCTTTTTTCTTTTTTATTCAAGGAAGAAGGAACCAAAGGCCAGGAGTCCGCAAACTGTTCCTTCCAAGAAAAAAAAAAAAAAACAATACAAAGGAGAGCCAAATTCAAGATCCGTTCATTTCGAGATGCCAGGACACACTGCGTTTGAAAGACTGGAGATCATAGGAAGTAGGAAGTACAGACAGAGGGAGACAGTTTCAGAGTTGACCTGTTGCATAAATGAAGGACTGGAAGTAACGGTTAACTCTTGCATTAGAGAGTTGAACAGAAAAGGGACGAGAGAATTTGTTGCTAAACGGGTGCTGCTCGCCCGTCGTAGAGGTGGAGGGATGCATTCAGTTTTAATTCGGATGATTATTGGGTTCAGGGTGTTAAGCTGTCCCGTAATAATATTGTTTAAGATGTGCAGTTCATTTACCTTTTACTTGAAGATTTTCGTTTTTTTTGCAGCTGATTTTGTGTAGCTGTGTCAGTGATGGATCCGGTTGGTATTACAGCCTTGCATCGTTTCCACTGAGTTTCTTCGTGACTAGCACCGTAATCTAGTGTTAAATTCTTGTTGTAGCTCAGTAGTTATTATGGGGAGATGACAGTTTTACGCCCAGTTAAAGTAAACAGAGAATAGACACCAAATTCCCTTAAAACGAAACAAAATCGTCTGACGGTAGCAAAAATAAATTACGAAAAGGTGTATGGGAGGAGAAACTTTGACTTTTGATAAAGGAACCACGAAGGAATTAATGGCAGCTTTGGCACCGCAGTATCGCCTCCATCTCAACGGGCAAATTGGCTCTTTTCACAACGGGAGGCGTGTAATCATTGTATACTGGTTTCTTGTATCTCTTGTGAGGGGGAGGGAGGGAGGGAGTAATAGGGAAGAGGAAAGTGGAGGAGGATAAAGGAGAGAGAGAGAGAGAGTGATTAGGAAGGAAGGTGAATGAAGGTTAATTCAGGACAGAGAGAGGGGGGAAGAGGGAGGAAGAATAAGGAAAGTGGGGGAAAATTAAGGGGCATGTTTGTATCTGTGTGTGTGTGTGTGTGTGTGTGTGTGTGTGTGTGGGTGGGTGCAGAAAAGAATAACCAGAATGATTCACATGAGGGGGAGCGATCTCGAAAGATAAATTTAGGTAGGGAAGAAAGACAGGGATTCGGAGGAGACTTAATCGAAGTGCTTAATCCAGTAAAGGTGTCACTGGTAATGGCTGACGATTTGGTGGACGGTATAAAAGTTTCAGGCGAAGAAAAATTGGCCATAATAGGAAGACAAGGAGGAACGGGTTTGGAAATAGAGTAGTGTATGAGTGAAGTAAGTCACCTGGGAATGCAGTTGGTGTACCTGGATAATAGAGTTCCAGGAAAAGGTTGGGTGACTGTATGAACTAAAAATAATCCCCGTCTCTGATGCATCCAGGACACAGTTTATTAAGTATTTTATTTATATATTTATTTAGATATTTTTTAAAGTTGTATTTTCCGGTCATCCTATCTGAAAAAATTCCTTGTCAGCTTTACAGGATGATTCTCTTTTTTCCCTGTTTTCTATCACTTTCTGCCTGGAGTGTTTGGTCGGCCGAGGGGAGAGCTTAGTAGTTTTCTTAAGCATTATTCATGAATTTAGATACAGCCCTGCTCATAGACAGTAGCCTCAGGTATGGAAGGAATGGAAGAAGAAAGATGTTGGGATGACGAAGAGAGCCAAGAATGAAAAGGGAAAAGGATGGAAGGAGAGAGAGAGAGGTGGGAGTGGAGGATGGGAGTGCCTGGAAGAAGAAGAATGAACATGAAGGGGAGAGGAGTGGGAGAGGGGGGGGGGAAGAGGAGCAAGAAGGAATGAGGAGGAGAGAGATGAGGGAGGGGAGAATGATAGGGTAGGAAGGAAGGGGGAGACTTGAGGAGGGGGGAAAAGATAGGAGGCAAGGGAGGAAGGAGGTAACGAGTGGGATAGGTGAGATAAATGAGAAAGAAGTGGGAAATATAAGTAGGATAGATAGAACTGGATAGGAATAAGAGGAGGAGGAGGAGGAGGGGGGAGGAGGAAGAGGAGGAGGAGGAGGAGGGGGGAGGAGGAAGAGGAGGAGGAGGAGGAGGAGGTTCGAGAGGGGGGAAATGAAGATGAGGGAGTAGGTGGGGGAGGGATACGAGGAAGGGAGGAGAGGGACAGGGTGGGGAGTGGAGGGGGAGGCGAAGAGGAGATACAAGATGAGTAAGAAAAAATGGCATGAGAAAGAAGAAGCTTGAGTGGGAGAGAGGGAGAGGGGTGTAAGGAGAAGAGAGGAGGGGTGAAGAGGAAGAGGGAGACTGGGGTGGATGATGAGAGAATCTGGCGAATTATGAAGGAACGAAAGCGGACTATGATTAACTGAAAGAAGATATTGATGGATGGGGAGAGAGAGAGAGAGAGAGAGAGAGAGAGAGAGAGAGAGAGTGACTGACTGACTGACTGACTGACTGACTGACTGACTGACTGACTGTGAAACACAAAGAAGAGATTTGAAAATTTCCTTTTGAGTACAGTATTTCGGCATCGTTGACCCCTGATGATGATGGTGATGATGATAATGATGATGATGGCGACCTGTACCGTGTGTTATTTGCAAGCCGAAGTAGTGTATAAGGTCATGTTTCCTCGACTCTCAAAACCTTAACTACCTTTGAGTGAGCCAAGTACAAAGGGACGAAATTTTTCAACCCAAGCGAACTCCCCCAAGCAAAGATATATAAGAAAACAATACGTCCTCTCACTTATAAGGCTGAAGCACAAACGAGAAATAAATATCAGGGTTGTTGCTTTATGCTGCGTAGGAGTCGTGAACGAGCCTGGAACGTTGTCTGTGTCTCCTTGTGTCCTGTGGTGGTGAGGTTTGTTTTGATTGAGAGTGTTGTGGTGGGTGTCTTTATTTTATTGTTGTGGTGGTGGTGGTGGTAATGGTGTTGATGTTATATCACCTCCCAAGCCCGGTATCTTGTAAGTCGAGCCAGGAATTGGTGAGAACTTAATTCTTATATTCAGCACTCTTTTCTTGGTGATTATAGAGTTATGGATGACTTTGGATACTAGAATATTGGTCAAAAGTAATGAAGATGAAGGCTCGAGTGGCATGCAGGCAAGCAAGCAAGTAAGGAGGCGAGCAGGCATACAGATGGGCTGGTAGACTAGCAGGCAGACATGCAGACAGACAGACAGACCCATAGGGGGGAAAACAGGAATGATTCGCTATAGGATATTTTTGTCATTCTTTGTAAGGCGACGTTGAGAGATTTAGAACCCTTTAATTCATCATTATTTCAGCCTCTTCTTTTCCGTGAGAGTCGGGGTTGAGATTTCACGATTCAGTATTCCAACACTATTTTGTGAGAGCCCATGTTGAGATAAGTAGGCGTTATTACTTTTATTCAGTGCGAGGTTGAGTTGAAGTGCTTGAAGTTTGCGATTCATCATATTTTTACCTTTTGTTTGCTCTGGTAGCGATGGAGTTGAAAGAATTAGTCTGCGTTCTCGTCTGTATCGGTGGCTTGACATTACTTCCTATTCAGTGTATTTCTGAGTGTCACGTTGATATTCCCTTGTATTTTATGTATGCAAGCTATGAAAACGTTTAACGGATACAAATAACAATACTGATGAAAATAATGTGTACTGTGCAAACTATATAAACCCACGAGATTTTGCACCCCTCAGAGGCATGCTTGTAGGAATGTGAAACTTAAATCAGGAGCATAAAACAGAGTGAAAAGATCGGTGCTAAAGGATGGATAGAACTGAACAGGAAACGTGCAACAGAAAGGAGTTAAAGGGATCTCGCGAGCAGTTCAGAGGAAAGAGTTATCGGATAAGAAGGCAAAAAAAGAAAAAAAATGTCTTCGAAGTGGTTGTCCCCCCTCTCTTTCTCTCCCTCTCTCTCTTGCATGTCTTAAGGGGGAGTTGACGGCGGCCTAATATTTTCCCAGGGTGTGTGTAAACGTCAAGGGCACGGGACGGTACATTGGGAGGGGGAAGGGGGGGAGGGGAAGGAGGGGGGAGTAGAGAATGAGGGGTGAAAAGGGGCAGGAAGGGGGGATACTGGAAGGAGAGTTGAAGAAGGGAAGGAGGGGTAAAGAGGAGACGGAAGGGGTAATAGAGAAAGGGGTGAAGAGGGGTATAAGGGGGGTAGAAGGGAAGAGAGGAAGGAGGGAGAAGAGGGGAAGGGATTGATTGACCCCTTCGGTACTATTATCTTCTCTTGTAACATCCAGAAGATTTTTGCCCAGCATAATAGAGGTTTATGAACTGTGGTGGTTATATGTAAATAAAACCTTGATTATCCTCACCATGTAGGAGATGACCCATGAACTCAGAAAATCAGGAGGTAGAAAGAATGAAGTGAAGAAAAAGTTGTCACCCTGGTTAAGCATAAGGTATATTACATTGACGGAGGAAGACAGTGATTCAGGGAGAGATGAAGGAGTAGATGAGGAGGGATGTGTGCAGAAGTTTTTTGGGAGGAGATGAGGGAGCTGAGGGTGGGGGGTGGGGTAGGGTGGGGAGGGGGGTAAGGGAAAAATTAAGGAGGCAGAGTGGAGATATAGAAAAGAAGTGAAAAAGTACTAAATGACTAACTAAGTAACGGCTACATATTACCTACCGATCGTTTTGATGATGCTTGCTTTAGAGTAGGCTGTGGCTTTGGTATCTGTTTTGTAAGTCTAAGATAATGATAACAACGCAAGAAGGCTCTTCTCCACCCACCGCTTCCTCCAGTGAAGCCCGGCAGGAGAAAGTGCGGAAACAGTCAGAATTTCTCTTGGAAACTTAATAGCAAATTGTGAATCGAAAGTGTGAACCACTCTTTCTTTGTATTCTATAAGAGAAAGTTATAGAATGAGCAACACCTGTGATTTGGACCAGAGAAAAATTATAGTCGTATTATATATATTTTTGTGTTATTATTATTATTATTATTATTACTTAGCCATGGACGTGCTCAGATGGGAAAGAGTATCTACGGTACTTACTCATCCAGTCGGCACTTTTTTTTTATTGTAGTAGTGCATTACGGTTTGTCGCTTTGCAGAGAGGTGTAATTTATGTTTATAATTAACTGAAGAACTGGTACTTTGCCTCACGAGATTATAAACGTTCCTTATTATGAATACACTAAAACGTTTATATCTTGGTGTGCTTAAATCAGTCTTGCCTTTTTATCGTACCCGTTGAAAATTTTATGTATATTTAGACTGGATCCCCTCAGAGAATGTGCTTTGGTAGGTTATATTAATTTCTTTTAAGCGTTCGTCCTATGATTTGTTTCTTAGTGTTTAATATTTTTTTTATTCTCTCTCTCTCTCTCTCTCTCTCTCTCTCTCTCTCTCTCTCTCTCTCTCTCTCTCTCTCTCTCTCGAACATAGGTTGCTGTTGTAAAATATTCATACTTGCTGATAAGAAAAAAAAATGGTAAAAAAAGATACACATTGACAAGGGCATGATTCAGAGAGATTGTGATAAGCTGATTAATGCGACCCAAACATAGTGTATAGATTAGGAACGTGAATAATGCGCAGTCTCTAAATTTTGAGAGTAAATTGTAGAATACGCCATGTGAACTCTGAGTGATATTTACGTTTTTGTTGTAAGCCCAGAAAAAGATTGGCAAACATTTCTAGTCGTTTGAAGTAATGCATCTTTTGTATTTTTATTTTCATCAGGGTTGTAAACATATAGAAAACACTGTCTTGTATTCTTCCTTGGTTGAATGTAAGTCAGTAGAAATATTTAAAGTTTTTATTTGTATAAGAACCTAAATTGCATTCCCCATATTGACATGTTTACTGCTTGATAATGGAAAATTTATACGAATTATATGTTTTTTTAATGCAGACCACGAAAAACACAGCAACAGCGCAGTATCGTTATACACACACACAATATTGCTTTTCCCTTCGTCAACTAATTGGAGTAGTGTAGAATGTATTTTGCATTCATCCATTCCCATGAGATTTCCACGAGGCATGTCTGTTGAGTGATAATCCTTCTTACTTTTCCTGCCAACCTTGAACGGAGGAACTAATAATAGAGAGGAACCTTCTTATTCTGCTACCTATATCGATGTCTAATAGAAATATGCAACAGCTGTACCTTATCCTGTGACACGCAACTTTACAACGAAAAGTACCTATGTTGTTATTGACTCTTTTCCGTACGCTTTATTGTTATGCCAAAAAGATGAATAAATAAGTAAATAGAACCTAAAAAAGTAAATAAAAAATAAGGAAATCAAAGAGTGGCAATGTTACGGAGGAGGTACTTATTAGGAGAGATAAGGAATGGAGGAGGAATGGCGGAGGATGATAATTGAAATCAAGGTCGACGGAGAGGAAGGAGAAACAAGCAGCAGGGAGAGGGGGAGAAAGTGGGAGGTGGGAGGATTGATAGGACGGAGACTTGTGCAATGATGAGAGAGAGAGAGAGAGAGAGAGAGAAGAGGGGGGGAGGCAGGCCGGATTGGGTGGGTGCGGTGACAAGCAACAAGAGGGATGGTTGCTGGGTGAGGGGTGTGAGGAGTGAGGGACGGGTATGAGGAGTGAGGGACGGGTATGAGGAGTGCGAGGGGTGAGGAAGGGGTGTGAGAGGTGAGGGAGGGGTGTAAGGAGTGAAGGAATGAGACAGGGGGGGGGATGTGAGGAGTGAGGGAAAGAGGTGAGGGGGCGAGGAAGGGGTGTGAGGAGTGAGGGAAGGAGGTGAGGGGGCGAGGTAGTGATGTGAAATGTGAGGGGAGGAGATGCGAGGGGTGTGAGGGGACGAGAAATGGGGGTGAGGATGGTGTGTGAGCCGTGAGGGAGAGATGTGAGGGGGTGAGGGAGAGGTGTAAGGAATAAGGGAGGAGTATGAAGGGGTGAGAAAGGTGCGTGAGAGATGAGAAACTGGTGTGAGGGAGGGATGTGAGGGGTGAGGGAGGAGTATGAGTGGGTTAGGGAGGAGTATGAGGTGTGAAGGGAGTATGAGTGGGTTAGGGAGGGGTGTGAGGTGTGAAGGAGGGATGTGAGTGGCGAAGGAGAGGAGGTGCCAAAGGGGGCGGGGGAGTGGAGGGAGAAAGCTGAGAAGAAAAATGGTGGAGGAGGAGGAGGAAGACAAAAAAAGAAGACGAGACTTGCAGAGAGGGAGGAGGAAGAGGATGACACTCGGGGGAAGGAAGGGTAGGGGTAGTGGGCGAGGGAGGGAGGGAAGGAGAGGCAAGCGCAAGCAAGGGAGGGGGGGAGAGAAGGAAGGAGTGGTGAACGAGGGAGAGAGGGTTGGAGGGAGTGAGAGAGGGAGGGAAGGAAGGAATGGTGAGAGAGAGAGAGAGAGAAGGGGGGGAAGGGGTGAGAGAAGGAAGGAGGGGGTGGAAACCAAATGAGAGGGTGTCTGCCTCAACATAAGCGCTGGTATCACGTCGGCTCCGAGCTGTACCTCAGGTCCGGGGAGGTGGTTTTGCACTCCCCCTCTCCCCTCTCCCCTCCCAGTCCCTCTGCTACACTCACCTTCCCTCCCTCACCCCTCCTCTCCTACTGGTGGGAGGAGGGGGGCGGCTGCGAGCATGAGGGACGATGATAATGCATTTTTCCCTTTCCCCCCTTCCCCAGCTCAGAGGGGGAGGAAAAGGAGGTTAGAAGATGGGAGGTGAGATGAGAGCAAGCGAAATGTTAATGAAGCTGAGGAAGACCATGTTGGGTTAGGTTAGGTTAAGGGAGGTTAGACTGGGTTATCTTAGGTTGGATCAAGGTACACATGGCTGAGGTGGGTCAAGTTAGGTTCGTTAGGTTAGGTGCGGGTACGGAATACGAAGTTGAGGTAGGTTAGGTTAGGTTAGTCAAGAGAGGTAAGGCTAGGCTTAATTAATATAGCCTAAGAGGAGTAAGGTTATAATAGGATTCTTGCGAGAAGGTTCGGCTGAAGATTATATGATGTGATGAGATGAAAGCCTGTGCTAAGTTAGATAAAGTTAAGGTACATAAAGTACAGTAGCTGAGGGGTAATGTTATGTTAGGTTAGATTGGGTCAAGTAAAGCATAGTTGTGAAAGATTAGGTTGGGTGGGGTTACGAGAGACATGATTGGGATAGGTTAAGATGGGACAAGAGAACGTGGTTGGGTTGGGTAAACTCAGCTTAGGTGAAGGGAAGTAAAGTTATGTTAAGTTAAGGGCGGGAAGATTAGGTTAGGGAAGGCAAAGAATGGTAAGGTTGGGTTAGGCATGAAGTTGAGACCAAGTCAAGGGATGATTGGTTGTTAGATGAGGTTAACTTTTCTGATATGACATTTTTATTCTATTATGATTCTTTGTACTACCAGGCATGTTACAAAGCTTAGGAGACTTCTTAACTTGTGAATGTTTTGTTGAAGGTTGTATCTAACTCCTCCGGGCCCAAGAAAAATGTCTTTGAGCTGAAAAAAAAATCGTCTGGATAGCTAGAATTAAATGAAAATGCGCCTTGAATGGGTTAAAGGAAGTAAGGCGGGGTTGCGATCAAGAGTTAGAGTTGAGTTTGGTTCTTTGAGGTTCAGGAGGCGAAACCAAGCCAAGTTAGATCAGTTGAGGGCAAGAGAAACGAGGTTAGCTTAGGTTAGATGAGTCAGAGAAGTGAAGGTCGAGCTAGGTTAGGTTTGGGGGTCCTCAGAGGGACAAGGCAGGGCACGGTTAAGTTGCCTGAGGTTTAGAGGGAGAGAGGGAGATGGGCTAGGTTAAGTTAGAAAAGATTTAGAGAGATGAGATTGGGCTGGATTAAGGTAGGGGAGGTTTAGAGAGAGAGAGAGAGAGAGAGAGAGAGAGAGAGAAGGTTATATTGGGTAAGGTTGGGGGAGGTTTAGAGAGATAAGATTGGGCTAGAGTAGGTTTGGGGAGATTTTGAGAGACAGGATTGGGTTATGTTTATAGTGAGGTGGGATTTGTCGTGAGGCAGGGTTAAGCTAGGCTGGGTTAGGTTAGGTAAAACATCACTTGGTAAGGCTGGGTTATAAATGGCAGTTTAACTTTGGCCAGGGAAGGTTAGACTGGGTTAGTTTAGGTCAAGAGAGGTAAGTTAGGTTAGTTTGGTCGAGAGGCAAAGTTGAGTTAGGTTAGTGCAAGAATGCTTAGCTTGGATTAGGTCAGAGCAATAAAGGTAGTTATGGTAGAACAAGAAAGGGAAGACAGGGTTAGGTTAGAACAAGAAAAGTAGGGTAAAGGTAGAGCAAGAGAGGTAAGGTTGGGGTAGGTTAGGTTAGAGGAAGAAAAGGAAGGTTGGGTTAGATTAGAGCAAGGGTTGTAAGGTTAAATGAGAGTAAGAGAGGTAAGGCTAGGTCAAGGAAAGTTTGGATCAGGTTTGAGGACGGTTCACTCCAGAAATCTTCAAGCACTTGCAGCAGCCGCATCCGAGCGTGTCTTCCGCGTACGTGATTGTCTCATCCTCGCCCTTCAGTACCACGACTCTTGTGTAGTTAAGTCTTGCAGTTTCCAAACAATTTATTCAGCTTATTTTGGGATGTCATGCTGCATATATATATAAAAAAAAAAAGTGAAATGTAATCCTCATAGTACGGTGGCATTTCTCTTTTTCATTCTGTATATTTTATATTTTAAGACATATATACCTCTTGCATATTCAATGCGATTGTTCTACTTTGGGGTAATGGTTGGATGTGAAGAGGAGATTTTACGAGACTGTACAGAATCAAGTTTGCACACAGTTAGGTGGAGTTGGAGGGGAGTGACATTGGCAAGCCCATCCTGATCTGGACTTGGAGCACAGCGCGATCAGGAAAAGAGAGAAGGATTTGGCCTGGCCAGTCTTAATAACGTTTTTCCTTACCCATTGTCAGGCACAAGAAGGATTAGAATTAGTGGCTATCGACTGCTCGGGGGCTGTTTATTAAGGCGGACAGTATATTACTGCCAAGTTGCGGTCCTCCCCTAGAATACGACACACAGCAGTCGAAGATACATCCAGGTCCCCACTTTTCTGCATGTTGAACAGGAACAAAAGGAAACAACTTTTGTCGGACTAACCTGCTCGAGTATCAAGGCATTTGCTATACCAGGTGAAGTAATGCTCCTAGGGTCGTATTCTGTTGTGTTTAAGAGGCTGTCTGACACCTTTATAATTATATATATATATTCTTTTTATTTTTATTACACTTTACATAGCTCAGGCTGTTTTCTTTGTATCATCGCCATACTTTCCATAAATAACGTACACTACATGTAAATATGACTGTCATATGTATAACTTGTTCTAGCGGTCATGACAAAGATCCCAATCCCCTTTCGGCTTAGTTGCTGGCCAGATGTAGTCAGACTGGAGAGGCGATTTGACTAGTGACCAAGGAGATTCATTACTATCACATTGCTAAAATTTCTCGAATATCTTGCAAACCACATCATACCGTAGAATTCAAGCTGTGTGAGCGACTCAGTTCTGTCAGGTGCAACAAACCACTGTACGCTGTGTTTACTCTAAGGTGACTTAAAATTGCCACCTCTTCATCCTGAATACCGAATTTCAACAGAAGATTAACGCTGTAATATGATGCTAGTCAAGAAGAAGTGTTACGGAAAGGATGTGGAGCCGTACATTGTCTTTTTCTGACAGACTCGTGCAATTAGCTGCAAAAGCACGAAAATCTGGGCCAAGTTAAATTAAAAGAACCATAGTCAGTAAGTGTCAGGGAGTCTCCTTAGCCTATGAGAATACAGCCCCAAAGCCATGAAGTTCAGCAGGATCACAGTTGCCATGGTGTACCGGTTTGCAATGACAGGGTTTGCTGCAGATGGAATGGGTCAGGTTAGCCCCTTTATTGCCAATAGTCCGAGGGCAGAGAGAACTCGTATAACAGTAAAAGAGATCGCTATAGATGTTTCACCTTAACTTGGTCCAGATTTTTGTCCCTTTGAATAGGTTAGGTTAGCCCCTTTATTGCCAGTGGTCCAAAGATAGAGAGAGAATATAATAGCAAAAGAGGTCGCTGTAGTTGTTTTACCTTAACTTGGTCCAGATTTTTGTCCTCATGCCATTTACTTTGTACATGCTTAATGACAGTATAAGAAAATGCTAGCCTCCTTTCCATAGCCATTCGTGACTAGCACCAGATTCAAGTGTTTATTGCTAAAACACCGCCTTGAAGATGGGTATATGGCAATTTGAGTCCAAGTTAGAGTAAAAAGAGTAGAGGATGAGTATTTCTTGACGGTAGCGGTAACCAAAACAGAGTAAAGAGATGCCATTGTGCTGAAGAGGTTGAGAGAGGAATAGTACGTGTGACTGAGACTAGAGACAGTGTTTGGCTAGGTTAGGGTAGGTGAAGCTAAGCGAGGCGGGTTGGGCTAGGCCTTGCAGGTTAGGATAGGTAACAGGGGATAAAGTTTGGCTAGAGAGTGTTAAGTTAGGTGAAAATTGGCGAAATTAGGTTAGAGTACGTTAGTTTACCTTTGATATTATTACTTTACCTCATTTGATTTCGTTCAGAATCATAGTTTTTTTGTGTCTTTATCTCGTACTTAAATCCATACTTTTTTTTTAATTTTATGTAATTTTTTGTTATTTATTTATTTTATTATTTTGTTTATTGCCCCTACAATGATTCCATCGAACTACAAATTCCGAATCGGGAGCCAGAAGTATATTTGGTTTGGTGCCCGGGAATATGAAGGTATTAACCCCTCTCCCATGGCAACTGTCACCACTCTCACCCCCTCCCAGGCTCTCTTGCTTCCCCAGGCGTTTGGAGAGTGGAGGGCAAGGTACACACACACACACACACACACACACACACACACACACACACACACACACACACACACACACACACACACCGCTAAAAAATTGATATGATAAACCGAAGAAGATGCTTGAGATATCTTTGTTTACATTTTTTCAACATTCGTCGTCGTTCAGTCTACAGCTAGTAACCCTGATGTCTTAGTCGTATATCTTGCAAAAGTGACATAATTATCTGAGATTATTTGGCATTAATATCTGGTAAATGCTGCACCGACGAAGGTCACCCTCATCAGATAGTTTTTTGTTTATTTTTAATCAGTTTTCACCTGTAGGTTTGGTAATAATTACTTTATTCCGGTGACGTATGTTTCCTTCTATTCTTGATACCTGCAGACGATTTTTTTTTTTTTTCATATATTGAGGAAAGACTCACTCCTCGTATTTCAGGAGTTGATGAAAGCCAAACATAATCCCTCCATTTCGAAATATCCCTTGTTGAGTCCAGTGAAATTGTCTTTGACTGCAAAAAGTAACCCACAAAATTCGTCATTGGATGGAAGGGGTAAACTGTAATATCCACTTTTTTCTGGTCAGACGGTTAACAGGTTCATGATACAACAGGGCTCGTAATATCTTATCTTTCATCCAACATCAGTGGTGTGTCGGTGCAGCGTGTTGCTGTTGAGTCAAGTGTGTGCATGATACTGATGAACCTTTGTCCCGTGTTCAGTGGTGACATTCACTTTGTTGCCATGAGTGAATGTATGTGCGTAACCCACGTAAATCATTTTAGTTTTGATTATTTGTTGGGATGGGACTACCATTATGATAGCAGTTAGTCAACAACAGGTTCATATATAATCGGTGCTGAACCTCACATGCTTGTATTAACCAGGGTAATGCTGTACCACCATGCCTGTTGCATGATATTATGTGCCAGGAGGATCTGCCTTAGGTAATGAACGTTCTTGAGAAATTATTTAAAAAACAAATCATTGAGGCATATGATTTTGCGTCTAGACTGCCCTCCTCCTCATCATTTTTAGTCTGTGGTGGTCGTCCGCCATATTGTGCTGGCTTAAGACTGAGTGGTAGGAGGGCTTACATTTACAGCAAAGGATCCTCGGTGGCCCAACTGATAGATGGACGCTTGTAGGTAGCGATGACCTGCGGTACTACTGCCGACGTCACTCCCTCTTGAGTAGCTGGGTATGTAACAGATGTCCCCTTCACGCACTCACAGACACTGCATTTTGAGTAGGTTCATCTTTGTTACACTGTGAGGTGCGTTGAGGTTGAGTCAAAAGTTGAATTGAGACCTTTTAGTGTTGTTTTAATTATAGGAATGTTGCCAGTACTGGTCCTTATGAGAGGAACAAGTATGAAAAGGTACTATTTTGTGTGTGTGTGTGTGTGTGTGTGTGTGTGTGTGTGTGTGTGTGTGAGAGAGAGAGAGAGGGAGAGGGGGAGAGGGGCAGGGGAAAATTCCTCTGACCGACCTCCTGAGTAAACTGAACTCTCACTGCCTATCCGAACCAGCTTATCTGCCTTACATGTGACTCAGATATCACATGGAGAGGCTGAAACTTCATCAACAATCAGTCGACACAATACCAAAACTAGTAAAGTCTACGGACAGCTTTCGAAACCTCTCATATTCTTAGCAGTGTTTATCCCGGACAATTAAGACGCATACATCCATTGCCTCACCCCGAGCCTGTGGGGTGTGGGTAAATGATCTGAATTACTTGGCACTAAGTTTGCCGAGTAAAACATAAGCGATAAATGAAGGCTACAGAGTTAACCTAGTTGCTGTATAATAAGCGATAAATGAAGAAGGCAAAAGTGGCAGATATTTTTATTCCGGAACTGTAATGATTGTTTTTAAAGATAACAGACGGAGATACATGTATCGAAGATATTACCGGTTAGAGTCACAAGTACACTATTAGCCTACCTAGCTTTAGATCACTGTGGTACATTCCAGTTTGCCATCTTTCCTTATTTTGAAGCCAAGTATTTGAGATGAGTGCGGAATACATTGCATAAGTACCGTATATTAGTAACACTGGTTGGGCAGCTGCAGAGGAGGCACACCCACACACTGAAACACACCGCTCAATGTTTCTTATAATCCTTAACCCCTGCAGTCAGGTGAAAGTTTATAGTGTATTCTTGCCACCACAACAGTATTTCACTCATCTTAGGAAGCGTCTCTGGTAATAAAATGATTAAGAAGGGCAGGATTTAATTTTTCGAGTTCGGAAAGTGGCTTCATTCTTGATTATAATCGTCAAGAGATTGCAGGAATAAATCAGAACATACGTCTTGGGACTAAAGGGGTTGAATCTGTCGACATTAAGTGGGAGAATGATGGCAGAGATCGTCAGGGATAATCCACCCCTCCCTTCCACCACACCAACATCCACACCCACACCCGCATCCATAACCGTACCTACACCCACAACCACACCCATACCCACACTCACACCAGGTCATGTTAGGGGTGGCCAAGTGCATTAACCCCTTCAGTCACAGGTAAGGGAGGGGGTCTTCTCAGTTGAATACGAATGTAATAGTCTCCCGGTGACTAGAATAAGATATTAACAACGCGTCATACCACCGAACAAATTACTGTAGATTAATTCTGACCCCTTCAGCCCTAGATGACAGTTTCTGAATTGCATAAAAGCGTCTGTCGTTAGTAAAAATACAGAAAATAAGGCGTCATCGTATTAAAGGAGTTACTTGGTATATCAGATTAAGATACATTTAACTAAGGTAGTATAAGTCAAGGAGAACTTGCGTTAGGCCCAAGTTAGGTTATGTGTGGTTATGTAGAACTTGATTAGGTGAGTGAACATGAGTAGTTTGGTGTACCTCAGATGAATCAAGACTGAAAACGAGCCTGGTGAATGAATGACTGGAGAAATGGTCCTTCTTTCTCGGCCTTCAGTTGAATTAGTTCTCATAATTCTGTGTTCTTCCTTTTTTTTTTCTGTCGATGTTACGTTCTCCACTAATTGTTGTGTAAGCTGTCAACATGATGATGATGATGGTGATGGTGATGATGATGGTGAAGAGAGAATGCAGTAGAAATGGTTACGTGAGATAGAAGAGATAGAAAACTACACTGCAAGGACTTTTTTTTTTTCTTTTAATAGACTGTTCTTCCTGTCTTTAGACAGATTTATTTAGCTTTGGGGAAGCTTTTCGAACAGGAGGGGAAAGATAAGTCCTTCATAAAGCCCTTCATACTAGAGGATTTTCAAAGCTGAATAAAATCGTCTGGTTAGATAAAAAATTGCCATTATACTAAAGGAGCTGAGAAACACGTTGGGAAGCTCACGTGATATGTACAGTAAGCTTAAAAAAAAAATCATTGATAAGCCTATTTCATTGACGTCAGAACAGATTATCTTCACCTGATAGTCCTGCTTTGTCAGAGAAGATAAGCTTAGTAATGTCAGGTGAATATTTTAGTTACATAGTCTTAGCTGTCGTGTATTGCAAGTTAATAAAGCCATTTCAGTAAGCCCAGGACGAATACCCTTCTCTGATATCCCAGTAAAATATTTCAGTAAAGTCCGTACGTGATTATATAGCCCGATATTCTAGCAGTTTCCGCGAATATTCAAGCCAATGATGCATTTCTTTTTTAAGGTTAAATCAGAATATAGGGACCCAATATTCTGATTATCTCCTGGAAATAACTCGATATCTGTAAGGTTAGATCGTAACAGGTCCGCCCGATATTCCAACCTTCTCCAAGAATATTAGCCGATAAACTATATCCGTAAAATCGGAAAATATTTGGCCCGATTTTCAAAGTCTTCAAGAATCATCGGAAAATATTTAGCCCGATTTTCAAAGCCGTCAAGAATCTAAGCCGATAAACCGTTTCAGTAAAGTTAGAACGGAATAATAATGTTCTCATAGCATTCTGATGGCCGTTGTGTTAGGGTGGATTGACTCTTCTAACTTTCTTATAGGTTGTGTGTTAGGATGGGTCGGGTTGGCTTGAGATGATGAAGTGGTGCCAATGTGATGACCTGTTCAGTAGTGCCCCCGGGATGATTCGTGTTGTGACTATTTTGCAAGAGAGAGAGAGAGAGAGAGAGATTATGTAGGTAATTTCAAGATCTACAAATGCATGGTCTGCTTGGCCGTCTCCCACCCAAGCATGTCTACTGCTGACGATTTCTTAGCTGAATAAAATCGTCTGGGGTTAGCGCCAATAAAATGCCTTTGTGAGCCCATACAGTAGAATCGGAAAGGTGACTGCTTCCGTAGGTCATACACTGCGCTGTTAATCGTGAGTGAAACACGTATACGCAAATGAAACCTTGGTGTAAAATAAAACAGAAAGTGGTGACAGAAGAGCTTGGAGGCATTTTGGCAGCAGTTGCCGTGGATGAGCTGTAGGGTTAGACTTATAGCAATAAAGAGATAGGAAATATACAGATAGATATATAGATACACAGATAGACGGATTTATAAGACAGCACATGAAGAAACATATCAGTATATTCATTTTTAATCGATTATTGTCATGCAGTTTGAAGAATTAAGTGATTTTTAAATTTTAGTCCCTCCCCCGTCTCTGTGTGTGTGTGTGTGTAATAAATAAATAAATGTTTATAATTATATATGTATATACAGTATATACACATATATATAATTATCTATCTTTCTCTGTATACTGTACATATATCTATCTCTATACACATAATATTATATATATATCTATCTATCTATCTATTGCCGGACGCCTCAATCCCGTTTGGGGTGGCCACAAACAAATCGCCTCCAAGTCGCCCTGTCCCCCGCCATTCCACTGCCCTGCTCCCAACTCACACCCCCCTCTCTCATATACCTCTCCATCCCATATATATATATATATATATATATATATATATATTATGTGTGTGTGTGTGTGTGTGTGTGTGTGTGTGTGTGTGTGTGTGTGTGTCTCCATGTGTCCACCCACCTCTGTCGCCAGACGCCCAATCTCCCCCCTCCAAAAAAAAAAAAAAAAACTCCCCCGCAGGCCAGCAGTAAAATAGTGGTGAATGACTTACACCGCCATTACTGCCACACATAAAACCTTGTACACTCTCCTCAAGTTATTGCTGCCTGCCATTAACCACGTTGATTGCGGAGATTTTTCTCGGTTGAAGAATAAAATCGTGTGATGTTGATCTGGATGAGATGCTTTCTAGATAAAATGTCTGTAGTTAGTTTCCTCTAATTTGACAAAGGCTCCTAACCTGTTTCAGTTCTCTTGATACATAAGTATAATCAGATTGCAGGGTTGATTTGTCTAGTAACCAAGGAGACTTAGCCCTAAGGTTCAGTGAATTTTGTGCAGCTACGACTTAAAACCTGTATTTAAGTTTTGGGAGTGGCCTGGTTGTCAGTGGAAATCAAATTGACTATACAGTAGTGTTGTTAACCCTATCATTGATCCGACTCTTCTTAGGGAAATATAATGGTCTTGTAATAAACTGGATAATGCGATTTAGGTTTATTTACCATCTGTTATGAATCCTCTCAGCTGAAGATAATCTGATATTAATGTGGATAAAAATCTTTGGCACTCAACCCTCTAAATGGAAAAATTATACACTGCTTAATGAAATCGTCTGGTGCCAGCATGAATAAACTAGAAAAAAAAATATTTTAGTCGGATTTATTCCTGTGTGTGTGTGTGTGTGTGTGTGTGTGTGTGTGTGTGTTTATTATTTGACCACATGGATTTCCCTCAGCTGAAGAACAGGATAATTGTGTGGCCTGGTTGTGGTTTTTAGCCATTAAGACTGGAAAGCTGATAAACAGATTACCATGTGCCATTATCGCTTTTCATTCTTGTGGTTTCCTTCAGCTGTAGAAAAACCGTCGTCTGGTGAGAGTGTGGATAAATTACTCCAGTTTTTATCAGTAGTTCTTTCGATGCTAACATCTCTTAACTGGAGAACAAAATTGGACGGTATCTGTGTGAGTACAGTGGTTTAGTTTTTATCATTGTTACTGCGGAAATTTTTAGCTAGGCACAGTCGTCTGGTGTTGGCCAGTAACTAAATGCGTCCTTAATAGGGAAAAGGTTAATAGGAAGTTGTAATTACTTTGACTTTTAGGATATCAGTCACGTGAAGGATCATGTGGTGTTAGTCGAAATTGAAATCCTAAGTGAGGCGGTAGCAGTGAAAGTGTATATCTATTTTTATCCATCTCTGTCCCTGTCTGTCTATCTCTATATTAGTTTTGGAATATTCTTTAGCTTAAAAAATGAAGAAAAAAATAAAGCATGAGAAGAGCAAGTGCGTCCGTAGCAGCGAAAGGACTGATACATAGAATTTTCAACCTCTGCCTGAATTTCCCTCAGGTAAAACAAGCTCATAAATATTAGCCTGAATGAAATGTCTAAGTGCGTCCAGAGAAGTCACAGCGATGATAGTTTAGTCATGATTAGAAGCGATATCCCTTAGCACTTTAGATACCATTTTTTTTTTTTAATCACCTCCTGGCAGTTATATATTCAGCCGCGCAAAGACTTCTCGTAATGGAGGAATTGAATTGTACCATGATGTAAAGTGTAGATTACACTTCATTACGTCTTGTCATTATGTTGAATTCCATTTGTTTAAGTTGTAGTAGGGTTGATTATGTGTTAGACTAGGTTGTTTAGGCTGAATTGGGTTTATGAAATTGGATTCACTTAGGCTAAATTAAATTGGATTAGCCCGAGGGGAGACCAAGAGGACAGGAGTGTTATTTCTGAGGCCACTTGCGTGTGCACTTTTCTAACTTTCCTGTGAGTCGCTTAGGTGGCCCTTTTGCGAGCTTTGGCGTTTTTTTTTTTTTTTTTTGTTTGTTTTTTTTTTTTTTTGAGTCTAGACGAGGTGCATGCAAAATTCTCTGGGGGTAGGGGCGAGAGGGGGAGGTGAGGGAGGGGGGTCAGGAGGGGACAGTGGTCGAGGTGAGGTTTTCTTCTGGTGACCTGGCTTTCTGTCTGGGAATGTTGGCTTGGGTTACCTATGCAGGGGATGGGGGAAGACGGGTCGTTCATGAGCAGGGATAGAAGCGCCTGGGGGTTCTTTTTGTCGATAACACCCTTCCCTGGCTACGCTCTCAGGCAGTAGATAGATAAATAGACAGAGGTTTTCCTTGACTTTTCCCCACACGTCGTTTGTGTGGGTGTTGAGTGATTGTAAAGCTTTTATATTTTTTCCTCATATTAAGGAAGTGTGCTTGATTATGTGTTTGTTTACAGAAGAAGGGAAAATGCTTGGGTGTATTTAATTGACAGGAGAGTGACAAGTGGACGCTGCGGCACATAGTCTGATTGTAGTAGTAGTAGTAGTAGTAGTAGCTCTTGTTGTTGTTGTTGTATGATCGTCTGATTGTGAACCCAGTGGACTGCAAGTTGAAGCTGTCCCTCTCCTCCAGTCCACCATCCTCCTTTCAGGGGGATAGGAAGGATGATGCGGGATATGACGTAGGCTGTGTAAAGGGAAACTGAGAGGAACTTAAGGAAAAAGGGCAAGAAGGCTGCTCATAGTGAAAGAATATTGGTGAAAAACAAGTTGAAACTGAACAAAAGACCGAGGAGGAGTTAGTGTCATTGAACTGGGAATGCATGAATTTAGAAAGTTTGTGGATTGCATACGAAGAGTGTGTGGTTATGAATGCTGAAAACGCTCCTGGTGGTGCAGGGATATCAGCCGGCAAGACGGGAATTACGGTGGGATATGGAAGGAAAAAAAAAAGTAGAGGACAGGGGAAAGAAGTGGTTGAGGTTAATGCAGGAAAGAAGTTCAGAGGAAAGAAGAAAACTGATTAACCGATAGTATTAAGAGATATCGAAAGAGATTATTGCAGAAAGAAGGAAAGGATTACTATAGTGTTTGGAAAAAAGAAGAAGAGTAAACTTTTACGAAAAGCAGAAACCAGTGATGAGATATTCCCTTTTGTTTTGTCCACCATTCAAGTACATTTTCGAGGATGTATCTCTATTAGTTCATTCACTTTAACTTGGCCGAGGTTTTCGTCCTTTTGCGGTTGATTTCACGTACACCTCAGTGGGAGAAAGTGACAGTTTTATGGCTCTACATCCCTTCCATCGCCCTTCTTCATAACTAGCGCCATGTCCCTATGTTGATCTCGCGTTACAGCTCAGCATTAGAGATGGAATGAAGGCAACTTTTGGCCAAGTTAAAGTGAACAGATTATAGTACCAGGTGACACAGAATATATAAGCTCGCTTTTTTTTTTTTGGTGTGTGGGGGGGGGACCTTTTGCAGTATATGTAAGTAGAAAGGGATTTTTTTTTTCTTTTTATTATCACACCTTTATGCCAACACCTACTGCTGTGAATTGGGTAAAAGCTGGTAAATAAGGTAAATACATAGTGAAAAGAACTTAATACTCACTCTTCCGGGGATTTAAAGTCGACTTAATTGCAAAACAGAACTTCAGAAATCGGGATGCATAAAGAAGACTTAAAGCGTCGTTATTTGTTTACGTTTATTTATTTATTTATTTACTTATTTATTAGTTATTTATTTTTTTATTTATATAGCTCTGCTCATGAAATCGTCTGGGGGGGGGGGTTGAATAGCACAACTAGCCCGTCATCATAACAAAAGGGTCAGTGGAGAGTGTTCCTAACCTTTGACTACAAGGGATCTTTCCGATGCTGACTAAAATCGTTTGTCGAAAAAAAAAAAAAAAAATGATGGTATCGTGTTGAGTGTGTGTGTGTGTGTGTTTTAGGTTCTTTGTTTATGTATATGTGTATGTATATACCGGTATGTATGTACACTGAACATAACACTTTACAGTTTTTACCAGCCTTGATAGTGATACTGGTATTGTTTTCAGTTTGTCTGTCTGCCTCTGTGTGTGTGTGTGTGTGTGTGTGTGTGTGTGTGTGTGTGTGTGTGTGTGTGTGTGTGTGTGTGTGTAAGCACGATAACTTCGCAACCGCTCAAGATATCATCACAAAATTTTACAGGTGTGTAGTAGGGATGAAAATCTCAGACGAGTTCGAAATTAGTGAAAGTAGGTCAAGGTCAAGGTCATATTCCGAGCCGCGCTAGAAATGTATCGGCTTGTAGTTGGTGTGATTCCATCCTTGGGGGGGCCTCTAGTTTTCTTATGTGCGATTTATTGTTGTGTGTGTATTTTTCTTCTCTGTCTTCCTCAGTGCTTTAACGCTCCTCGTGTGTGTTGTATGTTTTTTCTTTTTGTTTGTCGTTTTATTATGCCATTATTATTATTATTATTATTATTATTATTATTATTATTATTATTATTATGGTTGTTATTATTATTTTCTTTACTTTTTGACACTTGAGCGGTTAATTAAACATGCCTCTTAAGTGCTAGGGAAACATGTAGTTTTTTCTAAGGTTTTCCATTTTTTTTTTTTTAATTACTTCATTGGTTCTAACTTAACCAGCTTCATAAAGATGCTCTCCAGGTCTGACCGTCTATTTTTGTCATTTTTCTGTCTGGTATTCCTTAATTTTTTCTTTACTTTTTTGACCCCTCACCTCATCCTTAAGTGGGGTCAGGTTTATGAGCATCATGTTGACTTTTATATTTTCTTTCTCTTAAGTGGTGGTGCACGATAGCCACATGCAGCTTAGAGTTCTGTTAAATTCTGCATGTATCTTTTTTTTTGGGTGGTATTTTTTTCCATAGTTCATTTTTCACTTTCTCACTTTCCGGATCAAACATCAGCTACTTATATTTTCTTTATTGTTCAGTCCAGTCTCTTCTTTCTCATTAGTTGGGGAGCCACTTTTTACTTCCTCACATTAGTAATTGTTCAGATACGAATTGTATGTGTAATACATATATGAACTTGTATTTTATACCAATCTTTGTGTCTTTCTTTGTTATTTTTGAGTGTTGTTATTTCTTATCCTCCGTCAAGTAGGTAAGTTGCTGTTTGGAGATGTCCTTCTAGTGCTTGCGGAACATTTTATTATTTTCTTCGTCTTTTCACTCTTTTATTTACGTTTACTTACCTCTTTTGTTTTCCCCTCTTTCCGTCTTGCAACTTTTAAATGTGATCATCAAGCTTTAACTACATCCCACATTTTTACTGTTTTTTCCTTTTCTTTCCACCTTTTGAGTTTTTGGTTCTTACTGTATATTTATCTCATCAGTCGGTTGTAAATATTCTCGCTACCACTTATTACATATTTTTTTCTTTCTCTTCCTCTTCATTTTTCTCTTCTTCTTTCCAAGGCATGTTAGCCAGGCTGCCTTTGAAAATATTGGTTGTTGCTTGAGGTTTGTATTTATGTTTTGCTGTTTACTTTTCCGTGCATGCTTTGGGTTACTGTTTGTGGTCACGAATCTTTTAAGTAAGTTATCTGTTATTGGTCTGTCTGTCTGTCTGTCTGTCTCTCTCTCTCTCTCTCTCTCTCTCAAAATGACCTTGATAAAATTATCAGCTGGTCAGAAAAATGGCAAATGCCCTTCAATGTAAGCAAATGTCAGGTACTGCAATGTGGGAAGAAAAACAAAAGGTATGATTACGAAATGAAGGGCCAAATCATTAGCAAGTCCTCACTAGTTAAGGATCTAGGCGTACTAATTTCAGACGATCTGAAATGTTCGAATCAATGTATCTCTGCCGCCAATAAAGCCAACAGGACCCTAGGCTTCATCAAAAGACATTTTACATATAAAAGCAAAGATATTGTAATCCCCCTATACAAAAGCATAGTCAGGCCACACTTAGAGTTTGCAGTGCAGTTTTGGGCGCCTCACCTAATTAAAGATATAGAAATACTGGAAGCGGTCCAGCGTAGGGCTACCAAGTTAATCCCGTCCCTGAGGAATAAACCATACCTCGAGAGACTCAAGGAATTAAACCTATTCTCCCTTAGAAAACGGAGACTCAGGGGACAACTGATTGAATGTTTTAAGATTCTAAAAGGCTTCAGTAATACTGATTCAATCAAGCTATTCACAGTAATTGCCGAGACTGTAACTCGAGGAAATGGTATGAAGTTGCAGGCAAGGAGGGCTAATCTTGATACAACCAAAAACTTCTTCACTTACTCTGTTGTAAGCGAATGGAATAAACTCCCTGGGAATGTAATTGAAAGTGGTACCATAAATATGTTTAAAAAGAGACTGGACATGTATCTCGACGCAATTGGTATCGTTTAGTTAGGATGGAGCAATTATTGCATATTCGCGTCTGCATTCATGTGTCTATTAGACACAGACAATATTATAGAATATAAATAATAGATAAACATTCTATTCATCTTTTGATTAACAAAAAAAAAAATTCATGCATAGAGTAAGTATGTGGCTGTATGCCCAAATTTTCCTTTTCCATATTATTCTACTTTCTGCCGATCCTATAAAATTCCTTTAGGTTTTTCATTCCTGCAAGGTATTACTTCCTCTCTTGTTTCCTGTACGGCAAATGCCGGAGGGTCTGGAGGGTGGGGGAGAGAGCCTTCTGCTGTGCTATCCTTTTCTCCTGCTCCTATGCACTATATTAGGATTAAGGCCGGACCACCTCGTAGGGACCGTAAGGTCTGTGTGGTCTGTGTATCTATGTAACTCTATGTAACTCTCTCTAACTTGGATATACTGTACATACCTGTCTCCCTGTATCAACACAATGATCATCGGTCATGTCAAAGTCAGAAGTTCTTTTAGGTGGACGAGTTTGTACAGCTGAGACAACCACTGTTATTAAAAGTTAGGGTTGGGTTAAGTTTGGTATAGTTAAGTTGGATTGAATTTTGTTTGACGTAGTTTAGTTTAGTTTGGCAGAGTTATTTTGGGTTGGGTGGGGTTAGGTCAGTTATGGTTGGGTTTTGTTTTCTTGGGTCAGATTTGTTTAGGTTAGGGTAGATATTGTGTGTTAGGCATACAATTTGTCTGTCATTCTGTTTGGTTTGGTTAGGTATTATCTTGGTCAGGTGGGGTTGGCTTGGTTAGGTTGGGTAGGGTTAGGTTGGGTAGGGTTAGGTTGGGTAGGGTTAGGTTGGGTAGGGTTAGGTTGGGTAGGGTTAGGTGGTGTTGCTTTGGGTTGGTTACATATCGTTGGGTAGGTTAAGTTCGTATTTACTTTTTATTATTATTGTATGGTTATTATTTTTTTCGTAGTATCAGTGCGTATCCGTATTTTTTCTTTTAATTTTGTACTGTATTTGAGTATGTTTTATTCTTTGATTTTTAATTATAATGATTAATATCGAAGGCAGATTCAAGAATTATTATACATTACAGATTTATCTGTAGTATTTAGTGCACTCGAGCTTTTTTTTTTTTTTTTTTTTTTTTTTTTGGCTGAGTACGATTTGAGCAAATTTGTGGTCATATCCTTCTTTATGTAGAGTATGCGGTTCATAATATAGTTTTTATTTTGTGTGTAATAATTTTATATATTTTTCATTATCTGTAACATCATGCAGAATTTATTTGTGTTATTATTTATGCATATTATCTGTCTACATTCACCCCGTCTATATATCCTCTCCTCCCTCGCCCTCTTTCTGTCTATACACCCCCTCCTCCCCCCTGTTTACACCCCATTTCTCCCCCTTCCCTTGTCTAAGCTCCTTCCTTACCCCTGTCTGCACCCCATTCTCCCCTCTTCCCTTGTCTGCACACCCCCTCTCCTTTCGTCCCCCTCCCTCTGTCTGCACACCCCCTCCTGTCCCCCTCTCTTAAGCAGGAGTCAGGGGGGTGTCAGCAGGGTAGAGATATGGCCTTCGTAAAGTTGAGGCTACGGGAGTCATTGTCCTCTCTCTCTCTCTCTCTCTCTCTCATAGTGATATTGTGTATTATATTTTTCCATTAACCACGTGGTGTTCCAGGTCCATTTTTCTTTCGTTTTTTTTTTCTCTCTCCTAATTACCAGCGATTTTCTTAATGTGATGGAAATTGTGGCGTTTGGAGTTTTATAGACAGTCTCACTCTTATCTGCTTCGTGCCCACTTAAGTGTTTTTATTCCCATTAACGTCAGGCGATTCTCTTCTGATAAGGGAAATGAGAGGGCTAAGGGGGGGGGGGGTTTGTATGAAGGCCGCATCGCTTGGTTGGAACCCCAGTGTGTGTGTGTGTGTGTGTGTGTGTGTGTGTGTGTGTGTGTGTGTGTGTGTGTGTGTGTGTGTGTGTGTGTGTTGTCTCTGTATAAGCGCACACACACACACACACACTTGTTCATTTATCCACCAACACCCTAACCCTCACTCTTACCCACACCAAGTCCCTCCTTGACATGGACCCAAATTCTTACACCACATCGAAACACAGTACTTATAATGCCTTACCTTTGTCCCAACACCAGCCTTATTCATGTACCTCCCCCCTTACCGAGTTCCTCACATACCCTACACCCTACCTACCACAACACCCACACCCATCCTGCCCTCACACACTCCTACTGCAACACCCACACCCACCCTTTTCCCACATCACAGCTTAGTTCCACACCCACATCCACCTTTCCTACACCCATCTTAAACTCCCCACCTCCCTCTCCTCCTCCGCTGCACCCACCGTACGACGAAGGCCCCCCCCCCCCTTTTTTTTTTTCTATATAATATGAGAGTCAGCTGACAACACTAAAATTTACAACCAAGGAGACCCATCCGCACATTGTCAAGTGCCGGTAAACTAAAATCATACCTGGGTTAAGGAACAAACCTAATTAAGGTACTGTGAAATACCAAAGTCTCATCGGTTCATCAGAATGTGATTAAGAAGGGATTTAATGCAACTAGAGAACATTTTCATCGGCTGTGATGGTATGCTTTGTCATCTACAAATTATTTCGTAGTTGATCAGTCGAATTCTACCGGAAGAATTGATTATAAAAAAGTTTGCAAGCATTTTCGGTCTATAAAACACGGTCTTTCATTGTAAACCGTTAAGTTATGTAATAAACTGCTATACCCAGTTGAAGATAGCGGCCCTGTGTTGCTTGTAAAAAAAAAAAACATAGTAATTTAGAGAAACATCTTCCTTTGATTCCCAAGATGAGCATGGTTGCGACCATACCACTGACTTCATCCTCAGTAGAATTGGCAGTCATAACCTCTTAAGGTATTTGGTACGTTCTCAGTATTTTCTTTTGAACACTTCAAGATGTATGCAACGACAAGGTGGTGCATTGATTTTCTTTTCCTTACTCTGTACGAGACAATAAATGGTAGATATTCATTTACTCCTGAATACTTCATAAGGAATAAACGGACAGGCGTATGGGGTATTGTCATGATGATGTCTGGCTAATTTCCCCTTACAGTTTACGATATAATAAATGATATTTTCCTCTAATCGACTTCGCATGTAAACTATCCCTGACATTCTTTTCTGTGTTGCTTGGCCGTCTTTCTCACTTTTTCTAACCGGTTTCAGCTCTAAGGTTTAAACGCCTTCTGATTTACAGTGCGTTTCGAACTCTATTATAATAAATACCTTACTCATGGCCAGCTTTTGTAGCGAACAACCTTGGAAGGACCAGTAATTTTGTTGATGTTTGCGCCGCTTCGTCCTCAGCCGCACCTCTCTTTATCCCAACTCCCACATCCACACCCACTCACATCCACACTCACAAACACACATGAATACCTTACTCCTTCCCTCACACTCGTTCCCACACCCACGCACTCACACTTACCGTACTGTACCTCCACGCCTACAACATATCCTGATCTTCACTCCCACATCCAGAATACTCACGTCCACATTCACACCCATCTCTTCCACTATCCTTTCCCTTATCTCCCCCTCCCCCCCACACTCTTTCCTAACACCCACCTCACCGTCACCCGACATCCACAGTCATCCCCAGTTCCTTCCTAACCCCCACCCCACACCCACGCAAACACCCACACTCACACTTACCCACACCCACGCAAACACCTACATTCGCACTAACCCACACCCACGCAAACACCCACATTCACACAAAGCCACGCCCACAACCACTCTTACTTCCACTCCCACTCCCACCATTTCTACTATCCTCCACCCACATAAGCACCCCCACCCCTTTCTCCTCCCTCACCCCGACCCCCTCCTCCTCCCCCACCTCCGCCCCCACATGCCGTCGTCTATAAACTGGTGTACATAACCTCACTCAACTGCAGGTCATCGCACCCAG
>NC_137047.1:12516351-12533851 GCF_032717465.1 Coenobita brevimanus
GAAATTGGATACAAAACCCCACACTGGCAGACGAAAAAGATGCATTTCCAAACAGTTTTGTCGACAGCTGTCGCCCACTTCAGTGAATTTACTGACCACTCGTAGTCTGTAAACCCACTGAAGAGGGCGACAGCTTTCGCCGAAACTATTTGGAAATACATCTTTTTCATCTGCCAGTGTGGGTTTTTTGTATCCTAACTTTAAAGATAGGTGAAAGAGAGAGAGAGAGAGAGAGAGAGAGAGAGAGAGAGAGAGAGAGAGAGAGAGAGAGAGAGAGAGAGAGAGAGAGGAAATGTTAAAGCAGGAAGTGATAGCTTTATGCGAAAGGAATAAATTGAATAAGTTCGCTTGGAAAGATTGCTGGAGGAAAGAGGGAGAGAGAAAAGAGAGACTGAGAGTAAGAAATTTTATGAGACTGCTTGGAAAATGAGAGGAAAAACGGAGGAAGGGAAACAGGGAAGAGAATGAAATAAGACCTACGGAGGGAAGGATAGAAGATGGCGATTGAGAGAGGAGGAATATGCCTGGAAATGAAACACACGAACAAAATGAAGCTTGCTGGGAAAATAGAAGGAAAGTGAGGAAATGAAAGCAACAAAAGAGGGAAAGAGAGAGAGTAAGAGAGGGAATGAAAGCGAAGCGAATGAAAGAGGGAAAGAGAGAGCTTAAAAAGAGAAGGAATTAAAGGAAAGATGGTAGGAGGGAAAGAGAGAGAATAAAAGAGAGGGAATGAAGCGAAGAGAGTGAAAGAGGGAAAGTGAGCTTAAGAGAGGGAATGAAAGCGAAGAGCATGAAGGAGGGAATAAGTGAGAATAGATAAAGCATGAAGGAGGGAATGAGTGAGAATAGATGAAGCTAAGAGAGTGAAAGAGAGATTAAAAGTGAGGGAATGAAAGTGAAGAGAATGAAAGAGGAAATGAGAGCGATGGGAGTGAAGGAGGGCAAGACATAGAATTAAAGAGAGGAGAGTGAGAGAGGGAGGAGTTAGTGCAGAATGAAATAAGAGTTATGGAGGGAAAGTTGATGGAGGGAGAAAATAGAGGAAGAATGAAGGAGGAAGAAATAAAGCGAGACGACTGAGGAAAATGGGAGGGGAATAGAGGGAGGAGAAAGACAAGAAGAGGGGGAACAAGATAAAGTCAGAAGATAAAGAGGAGAAGGACCAGGAACAAGAGTAAGAGAGGAGGAAGATAAAAGAAGGAAACAAGAGAAAGGACAAGAGAAAACGCTGAACAATAAATGAAAGAGAAAGAAAACAGTTGACAAGAAATGAACTTTATACGAGGGAAAAATTGCCCGAAGAAGAGAAAGATCAAGAGGAGAGAAGAAGCATTATAAGAGGAAAAGAGAGCACGAAGCAAAATGACAAGAAAGAGGAGGAGGAGAAGGAGGAGCACACACACGAGAAGTATCAAGAGATGGGAGGAGGATGCATAGACAAGACTGAGATAAGAGGGAGGAGGAAGGGAGGTGGGCAAGAACTAGTAAAGGATCAAGTGAAGAAAATGGAAGGCATAAAGTAAGGAAGAGGAAGGTTAAGGAAAGGAAGGAGAGAAGGAGGTTGCAGAACAGTATAAGGAGAAGGAAGGAGTGTATTGAGGAGGAGGAAGAAAGAAAAAGGAACAAGAGAACGTGCGGAATGATGAGTGCATAGAGGGAGAAGAAAACAGAACGAAAGAAAAAAGAGGAAGGAGAAGGTATAGACAAAAAGAGAAAGAAAAGGAAGGAGAGGAGAAGAAAACACAGGATAAGGAGGAGAAAGTAGGGAAGTAAAAGGAGGGAGAATGCCGAGACAGGAGAGAGGTAAGAGACGACACACCAATCACTGTTCCCAAGCCATCTCGTGGTGATAATGATGGTGGAAGATATTATTATTATTATTATTATTATTAAGCTCGATGTCCCATATTTTAGTGGACACGAGGAGGACATTGATGATAACTATAACTCTTCTAACCAGCCACCATTTTTACTTATTTATTTTTATTTTTTATGGCATCATGATTTTTACACCGCTAAGGAGAGACTTATGGGAGTGAAGTGGTTTAATGCAGCCGTTTATTTAACCCTTTCACTGCTATATGTCCTCCGTTAATTAAAGGTAATACTGAGGGTGGAGGAAGAGTAATACAAAGATAATGTGGTCTGCTAGGATAAACACGAGTTCCTCCCCCCTCCTCTCTCTCTCTCTCTCTCTCTCTCTCTCTCTCACACACACACACACACACACACACACACACACACACACACACACACACACACACACACACACACACACACACACACACACATTCTTTCAGCTGGTGTATGTGTGTGTGTGTGTGTGTGAGAGAGAGAGAGAGAGAGAGAGAGAGAGAGAGAGAGGAAAAATTTCTAATTGGCAAGAAAACGAGAATAGTCAGAAACCCGACGGTAAAAGTTACGAGGCATAAAGAAAGCTTGAATAAGGGAGAGAGAGAGAGAGAGAGAGAGAGAGAGTTTAACGAGCGGAGAATACGAGGGCAACCGAATGAGATATTGAGGAAGACGTTAACTGGCGAAGAAAGTAAAATGAGAGAGAGAGAGAGAGAGAGAGAGAGAGGCAATCTGTGAACATCTACCTGCTTAATGAGTGACTAGGTGTGATGGAGGGGATGTGGCTGGATGGTTATACTAGCTTTTCTTTCCTCTTTATTGTCCTTTATTTTTATTTTCCTTCAATATATGCGTCTTTTCCCTCTTCATTTCCCCCTTCTTTTAATTCTTCTTCAATATATGCATCTTTTCCCTCTCCATTTCTTCCCCTTTCCCTACTCCCATTATCATATTCCCTTTCCCTCACCCCATTTTTTTCCCTCCCTATCCTATCATCCTCCTTTTTTAAACTTTTTTTTTTTTCATCCGTTTTTCCAGTTTTCAGTGCCCCCCATATCCTTTTTTCCCCCCTTCCTCTTCATTATATATTCTTGTACCCCATTTTTTTCCTCCCATTTTTTCGTTTCCGTTGCCTCTCATTTCTCGCTTAATTTCCCCTTCTCGTGTCTGAAAGTACCTGGCATTTATATTTTTTCCTCTTGTCGGCTTCCGTTTCTGGCTTTTTGCATTTTTTTTTTCCTACTGGGGTTTCATTGCTTCTGTTTCCATTATTTTTTTCCCCGCACGTATTTTATTCTTCGTCCTTGCAATTTCCTTTTCCTTTCTTCTCTTTCCCTTCCTCTTTTGTCTTTCCCTTCCTCTTTCTTCCTCTTCTCGTAGCTAGGTACTCTTATTTACGTCATTCCTTTTGCATCACTTATTCAATTTTTGTCTCATCTTCCCTTCCGTCTCCTTTTCCACGCCCTCTCCTCCTACTCTCATCATTTTTCCTTCCACCTCCTTCTCTTCTTTTTCATTGTTTTCCCCTTCCTTTATATTTTAATCCCTTGAATTCATGACTTTTTTTTTATGTACTCTGCCCGACGATTTTACTTGACTTTAGAGAGAGCCTTAACAATCACCCCTCAGTGCAGGTCCTCACAACCCAGGTCTCTCTCTCTCTCTCTCTCTCTCTCTCTCTCTCTCTCACACACACACACACACACACACACACACACACACACACACACACACACACACACACACACACACACACACACACACACACACACACACACACACACACACTTTTCTTGCTTACTCTCCTGGATACTGGCTCCTACCCTTCCCAGGCTTCCCTATACCGATGACTGTAGTAATGATTATTATGACAGTTATGAGTTAATAATTATATTCATGTTACTTTTGGTTGAGTAAAATTAGACTGTAGATATTATTTTTAATTTATATGTATGTATGCATGAGTTTTTATCGGTGTGTGTGTGTGTGTGTAGAACTATATAATTTTACATAAGTCTATAAAAATGTGTAGATATATAAAGACACAGCTTATAAAATGAAAAATATTGTACTCTGTGTAACCAGTTTTTGGTGTCTGCCTGCTGAATGTTTTTAAAACAGGCTGACTGGGCCGGCTGTCACTAGATTCGACGGCTCTTGTTTCAGCTGTCACTGCAAGGGGGGAGGGGGAGAGGGAGGGGGGAAGGGGGGAGAGGAGAGTCAAGTAGAGGATGGAAGAGAAGGGAGAAAAAAGAATGAGGAGGCTACAGGAAAGAGAGAATGGGATGATAATGGTGTTTAGGAAGATGAGAGTTCAGAACTAGTAAAACATGGCTCAGAGACGGAAATGATTAAGAGAAAAACAAAGGATGGGGGATGTTAGAGGCTGAAGAGAGGAGACAAAGGATTGAGGAAAGAGAAGGAATTGTGCAAAGAAAGGGCAGTTTGTAGGGAGGTGGAATTAAGAGGAACCCCATGATTGTGAAGGGAGAAGAAGAGAATTGAGAGAAGAGGAAAGAAAGCAAAGATCAAGGGCGAGGGAAAGCAGTGCCTGAAGAGGAAGGGAAGGAAGAAAGAGGAGGAGGAGGAGGAACAGACTCTGGCAAAGGGAGAGAAGTGAGATATGAGAGAAGACAGAAGAGGGGACGGCGGTAGAGGTAGAGAGGAGCTTGGATGGAAGGAGAGGCAAATATTTTTAGTCGTGGATAGAAAGACTCTGGGCGAGAAACTTGTACGCAACGTAAGAGAAGAGTGGGATAAATTAGAGAGAAAACAGAGACTTTGAGAGAGAGAGTGGGTGGGAGGTCTTGAGAAGGGGAGGGAGGGAGGGAGGGGAGTTTTGTGGGGTGGCAGAGAAAAGGGGTAGGGGGGGGGACAGGAAACTGATTATTGAGCGAGGTAAGAAACATGGAAAAATGATTGGAGGTGGAGAGAGAGGAAGAGGAGATAAGAAAAAAGGTTTTATGAGGAGCCCGAGAGTGAAGGAAGGGCTAACAAGAACTTGAATATAAAGTGAGAGAGAGAGAGAGAGAGAGAGATAGAGTAAAAAACTTGAATGTTGGGGGTGATGATGATGAAGCAGAGGAGGAGGAGTGAGAGTCAAGGAGAAGAAAAGAAAAGTAGTGGAAGGTAGGGGGGAGGGAGGAAGTAGAAAGAAAGGGAGATAAGAGGAGGAACACTATAAAGTTTGCAATACCAGACACCATTTAAGGCCTTCAGTACGGTGATCCAGCCTTCTAGTGTGTTCTGACCGCCTGTAGAAATTTGTATAAAAAATGAAAATAAATACAAAATTAAAAGCATACATTGAAGAATTTAGCCATTATTCCCATCAACACTTTTTCATATATAGCATTTTTTTTTTCTTCCTGTTATCTCCAGACGCATTTTATTCGTTTTTTTTTTTTTTTTTAAACTTCGGAAGGGCTTTATGGCTTTTTGTGGAGCAGAGAAATTGTTCGTAGCTACTTCCGTACGAGAGCCGTGTCCTAAGGTAAATATAATCGCGGGTGTCAGAAAGAATGTAAAAAAAAAAAGCAAGGCGTCAGTATAGTGAAGATCATAAGCCTCAAACTGCTCTTTCCTCCCAGCCCTCCCCAGAAAAACCTCAGCCAGAAATCGGAATAAGAATGTGATGGCGAGATTAAAATATGCATCAGAGAAATGTGTGTGTGTGTGTGTGTGTGTGTGTGTGTGTGTGCGTGTGCGTGTGTGGAAATAAGACTGAGATCCCACTAATTAATGTCCAGCCACACGAGAAGAGGAAAATTTTCAGGCTTTGCAAACTGGCGCTGAGGAGGAACGAGGAGAGAGGGGTAGAGTTTTGAAGAGAGAGAGAGGAGAGGGATAGAGTTTTGAAGAGAGAGGGGAGAGGGATGGAGTTCTGAAGGGCGAGGGGAGAGATGGGTGGAGTGTTGACAGAGGGAAGGAAGGTGGATGGAGTGCTGAAGGGGGAGGGGAGAGGTGGGTGGAATTTTGAAAGGGGAAGGAAGATGGGAAGAGTTTTGAAGAGAGGGGAGAGGGGTGGATTTTTGAAGAGAGAGAGAGAGGGGAGATGGGTAGAGTTTTGAAGGGGGAGGGGAGAGGTGGGTGGAATTTTGAAAGGGGAAGGGAGATGGGTTGAGTTTTGAAGGGAGTGGGGAGAGGGGTGGATTTTTGAAGAGAGAGAGAGAGAGAGAGAGAGGAGATGGGAGGAGTTTTGAACGGGGAAGGGAAGGTGGGTGGGGTTTTGAAGGGGGAGGGGAAGGTGGGTGGAGTTTTGAAGGGGGAGGGGAGAGAGGTGGAACTCGAAAGGGGTGGGAGTGGAGTTGAGTTTGAATGGGGGGGGAAGGGGAGGAAAAGAGAGAAGGAATATAATAATACAAATTTACTAAGGTTCAAAGGAAAGCAAGTGGCAACAGATAAAGACAAGGATAGCAAAGCAGGATGGGGAGGGACACGGGGAGGGGTGTGGGAAGGAGGATATGAGAGGAGGAAAGGAGATGGAGAGAGGAGGGAAGGGAAGGGGAGAGGACAGAAGGGAAGGTGTGGTAAAAGGAGGGAAGAAGAGAGAGGGCGGGGGGGGGAAGGGGGAGAGGGAGAGCAAGAGGAGTGGTGTAACCTGTCTGCGAGAGGAAGATGAAGGAAAAATGAAATACTCAAACTCTATTTTCTCCGAGACAAAGAAAATGTGGTAAGAGAGCCGTGAAGAGTTGTAAAGGGAGCTGCCCCTCACATGAAACTAAAGGAACAAGTAGCTGTGTTTTGCACGGGTAGCCCATAAAAATAATGCTTTTTTTTTTTTTCCTATTCTTTTAAAAATTCACACCTCCTCGTTTCTAAAAGGATAGATTTCGTACTACGATGTTAGATGTAAGTTTGGTATAATGATTAGAAACTCTGTTTGGTATTTTGCTGGAGTATACCTTAATAGTATCCTGATTTTTTCCTTATATAAATAAATAAATATATATATATATATATATATATATATATATATATATATATATATATATATATATATATATATATATATATATATCTTTCTCTCACAAATTCGTCTAGTTCTGAGTCAGAAACGAGGTTCTTTGTATTACAAGAGTGGATGGGAGTTTTGTGTGTATCACGAGGGTGGATGGGAGTTCGATGGACTGGTTGGATATTCGGTCTGTGACGAGAAAATAATACCCATAAGGGTTATACCTCCCCTCCCACCTAAGACTCAGAAATTCTTGCCAGAGCCTGATTTGCAGCGATAACAGATTCTTTATGGGCTGGCTTCCCGTGGGCTTAACACTTTGTGCCCGGAAATGTCTTTAAACTTATTCTTGCCCTTTCCTGACGGTATTATTCAACTAAAGACAGACTTTTCGAAGTGCAGGGATTACATATAGTCTTAGTAAACCCCTTCGATATGAGTAGGCCCTTCCCGAGCTAAATAAAATCGTCTGGCAGCCGCAGGAGTAGGTTAACATAGACGTCACCTGGATTCAGTGTTAAGAGGATCCCAAAGGTTCTGTACGTGGCCAGTCGGTGTAGTCCTCTATGGCCATTTCTGTAACTGTCTTTCCCTCCGCCCTGACCTCGTGTTACCACCCTTATTTTTTTATGACTGACTCGCGGCTAAATGAAATCTCGTGGCGGTAACTGGAGTAAAAACCTATATGTGTCCCGAACGTGAGGACGAATATCGACACTGTGAGTTTCTTTTGATTCACTGAAATATAATCATCTGGCGTTAGCTGTAATAGAACAGTGGAGAATACATGACCATATTAACCATCTTTATGAACACTTTCAAGCTATGGACGTCTTTTGTGTTTTATTCTAATGACAGACGATTGTACTCGAGAGAGACACCCAAGAGCAGAAAAGGAGTATTTCTGAATCCTAAACCTCCCCTGGCCCGCAAGATGGAGAGAATTGCATGCCGGCAGGATCACGGAACGCACTTGAATCATTAATTTGTTCAGTACGGTGACCTCTTTCTGTTTGTCATTGTTTATACCTCACACGATTTTTTATAGGTTTGGAGAGACCATGTTGTGAAGGAGTGAATGGAACTATATATATATATATATATATATATATATATATATATATATATATATATATATATATATATATATATATATATATCATTATAAAGAACTTTTTTGTAGTGAAGTGGTTAAGAATAAAAAGTCAACCCTTCCCTGCTCTGTAAAGTCGAGAGAACGCGAAGCCTAACTTCAATCTTGCTGGCAGGATCACAGAACGCACTTAAACTTCCTCAGGTGCCATTACAGCACAGAGTTTACTGCAGAGTTTTCAATCCACAGCCTTCAGCAGAGTTTTGAAAGTAATTTTTTATTTTTACAGGTATGGAAACACAGGCCGTCTACTACATACCAAAGAGCAGAGACGAAGAGGTGTTGACTGACCGACTGACTACGATGCCAGGTATTACATCAGTCAGTTATGTTCAGTTTACTTTCACCTGATACAGATCCCTAACCCCTTTCAGCTTAGTTAATGACCAAGTGCAGCCAGATTGCAAGATCACTTCGACTGGTAACCAAGAAGACTCATGCCTACCTCATTACTAAGGCTTATCGAATTTCACGCAACCACGACTCAGTATTCAGGTAGTGAGAGTGGCCCAGTTCCGTCAGATGAATGCAAGGCGAGTATTATAGCTTTTACTGGATCGCCTCTAGGTTCAAAACATCAGAACTCAGTAATGGCATTTTATTATATTTTATTGTGCTTCCTTCGCATGAGAGACCTACCATGACGAGAGCGAGAGAGAGAGAGAGAGAGAGAAAGGGGGGGCGGCGGGATAATCAGTATAAAAAGGAGGAGGGTCGCTAAGGCGAGAAGGTTTGGATAGAGAGAGAGAGAGAGAGAGAGAGAGAGAGGATAATCACTATATAAAGGAGGAGGGGCGCTGAGGCGAGAAGGTTTGGCTAGAGAGAGAGAGAGTGAGAGAGGGGGAGAGGATAATCACTAAATAAAGAAGGGTCGCTGAGGCGAGAAGGTTTGGCTAGAGAGAGAGAGAGAGAGAGAGAGAGAGAGAGGTGAAGAATAAAAGGCAATGAAGAGATGATGATGATGATGATAGGGAGGAGGTCACAAGAATCATTAAATGAACAAAGGAAGGAACCAAGAAAAATGTCGAAGAAGAAGGAAGTAAGAAGCAAGGAATGAAGGGCGGAGAAGAGGAAGGAAAAGGGGAAAGACAGGAGAAGAAAGGGACAGAAGGAAGATAAGAGGTACAAGAAGAGCGAAAGAAAAAAAAAAACATTAAAGATAGTGAAAAATCTTGCTCATAATCGTTGTTGTCACCCTGAACAAGGAAAACTGGCTGAAAATTCTCCTCCCCCCTTCACTCTACCCCTCGGAGGGAGTAAAACATGAGGCGGAGGAAAAAAAAGGTATACTGGATTCCGGAGAGAGAGAGAGAGAGAGAGAGAGAGAGAGAGAGAGAGAGAGAGAGAGAATAATAATCTGAGAAAAATATCATCTGAATTCCAGTTACCCTTATGTGTGTTTGTGTGTACGTTTGCTCGAGAGAAAAAAAAAATGCGCTGGGAAAAACACGAGTTATTTGTGTGTGTGTGTGTGTGTGTGTGTGTGTGTGTGTGTGTGTGTGTGTGTGTGTGTGTGTAAAAATATATCTATCAAGAAAAATGTATACTGAGTTGTTTTTGTGTGCTGAGGGAAGGCATAATATCTTAGGGGAGGAGTTACGATAATGCCTGGATTTGTGCTGTGGTATGGAGAGAGAGAGAGAGAGAGAGAGAGAGAGAGAGAGAGAGAGAGAGAGACTGAAGTGAAGGTGAGAGACAAAGAAAAAGAAGAAAGACTTAAGACGCATGGGTAGAAGGAAGCAAGAGGGGAATACGGAGGAAGAAAGAAGAGGGATGGAAAGGAGATAGAGGAAAAAGAGTTTAGGTGAAATAAGGAATTAAGAGGAAGAGGGGAAGGAGAGAAGCAGGTGAAAGGAAGCAAATCAAGAGGTAAAAAATGGTGAATGCATAAATGAAGAGAATAAAAATGTACAAAGTAAAGGAGATGGAGGCAAAGATGATTGCAAAGGAAAAATGACGAATTGGAGACGGGGGAATGAAAAGGGAAGAAACAGAAGCGAAGATGACAAGGACAAAAGCGGTGTAAAATAAAAACTATGAGCATTTATAAGTAAGAATGGAAAAAAGGAAAATGCATCAGTCATATAACTTTAAAACTGGCATTAAATAAAACCGTCTGATAAGACCTCTCTGTTGCAGTGTATACAAAGTTTTTGTGAAAGCCCTTACAACTCATATTAATCGTACTTGTACTTTTGCTGACGGTCAGCCAAGAGAACAAACCGGGTTTCGCTGTGGTTATTCAGCATCAAACCTAATTGAAAAAACGTTAAAAAATATAAGAAGACTCTGTGTACGCTATTTATTAATTAAATAAAACACGTAGTTAAAGTGAAACTGTGACGGTAATTTGAGCAGTTGGAAGATTTGATGTAGAATTATAACCTTTGTAAAGATATAAATATAAGAACACGTTAATAGGGACGGCATCGCTACCGTGTTAGCAGTAATTGTTGTTGTAGCCCCTGGTTCATCTGAAATGTGAATCCGGTGGACTACAGGCTGAATCCTTCCTCCTTCTGCAATTCACCATCCTCCTTTCGGGAGACAGAAAAGTAGTTACGGGACTTGTGTATAACCTGGCAGCACCATCATCATGTTATACTAGCGCCCTCACGTGAAAGCGCCCATCTTCAGCAGCGCCAATGTTACTATAAAAGTCCATAATCACAAGCAGACAAAATTCTGCAAAAATGGTTGACAGCATGGCTGGATGACATTTTCAGAACATTAAACTGGACTTGCTTGGGAACTGTAAGAAATGGTGACCGACCAGATTATTTTTACTGATGATCTGGTTCTTTTATGACTTGAATCCACGGAAGAGGTACAGGAAATGAATGCTGAGCTGAACTGGGAAATCTTGTGGTCGGTTTGGAGATAAATACGAAAGACATGTTCAGTCCCTTCCAGTAACAATTTAAAAGTACTACATAGATATGGCTGCGTAAGGACAGTAATACTGGGCTTCACTTAGTCGCTAAACTCGACGCGTGTGAAGAAGGAGAATCAGAATTTCAGGGCCCTATTATGTGGCTTTGCTAAACTCCTTGAAGTCTACGGGAATGAAGCATATTGTTTCAAAAAATAAGAAATTCAGATATACGGTAGACACACAGAGTTGCTCCTTGGGATGCACCCGTATATAGAAATTAGATATTAAGTACAAGAATTGTTAAATGTATGAAAGGGACACGCATTTCAGACAGTACCAGTTCATGACGATGAAATGTAGCGAAGGGCTGAAGAATAGGGATGGGAATGGTGAGGGTGAAGGAGGTAACGTCATGATAAGAAAGTACTCGTATATGTGTCAAAAGGAAGTTGTGCGATTAGTTTGTCTTTCCTCTTTCAACTTGTGGATCACAAGCCTGAAATAAAACAGTATCTTTAGAGCATGAAGTTAGGAGTCCTACGTGGATTGAGCTTCATGGCCACGAAAACGTAAAATTAAAAGATACAGTCACTACGACTGAAATGCAGAAATATACAGTTAACAGCTACTAGTCCTTCTACATTGTCCACGAACTGTGCAAAGCAAATGAAGGTCTTGCCAAACTAACCAGAAATATTTACTCACCAGATATTTACGCGGAGTGGAATCGTTGTTATCTCATTTCACTAGTTTGGATTCCTAGAATGAAGGGAAGAGTAAAGTTATGGTCTTCGAGAGAAATAGAGTCACTGGATGTACAGTGAGGTTGGATGATGAGGAACTGGAAAATGTGAGTGCATCTAAGTAGTTGGGTAGTGAGATGAGTAAGGATGGAATTTGGAGGATGAAGTGCTTGAAAGGATACAACAAGGAAGAAAGGTTGCTGGTTCTTTGAATGTAGTGATAAGAAGCAGGGGAGTGAGCATGGAAGTAAAAAGGTCGCTGCGTGACAGTATTGTGATACCAACTCTAACATATGGAAGTGAAGCTGGGACCTTGTGGGAAGGACACAAGTAAAGAGTGAGAGCAGTGGAAATGAGTTATTTGAGAGAGTGGAGTTACATGGAAAGACAGGCTGAGAACTGAGTAAGTGAGGGAGCGTTATGGTGTGGATGTGGCTGTAACAGAAAACTTTAGGAGAAATACATTGAGGTGGTTTGGCCTTGAGGAGGGGATGGGGAGCGAGAGACTAACGAGGAGAGCGTATATGAAAGAGGTGGAAGGGGGGAGAGGGAAGGGGAGGACAAGGATGAAATGGAGTGATGGAGTGGAGAGGTATATGAGAAAGAGGGGTGTGAGCTGAGGGGAGGGCAGTGAAATGGCGAGGGACAGGGCGACATGGAGGCGATTTGTTTGTGGCCACCCCTTACGGGATTAAGGCGTCTGGCAGTAGATAGATTGATAGATAGATAGGATTCCTAGACGTGTCGACTGAAAGGGTTACTGACAACACCTGTACATGCACTGGAAAAAGAAGAAAGAAAAATGGGCAGGAGTGGTCCGATGTATTTCGTAATGTTTCGATGCCACCGTAGATATCCAGCATGCATTCGTCGTCCGTGTCATACAATTTCGAACAAATTCCGCTCGATACTGCTACCTTCATTCCTTGCTTGCTTCCTTTACCCTGTGTACATGGGCAAGTGACTTCTTCCATAGAGCACGTAACAGATGGACATTCGGAATAACAAAGCTGTGTCAAAGAGAAGGAATGAAAGGGAGAGGCTGACAGAACAAGACTGGGAGATGTTATCCGCATATTTGCTGGGATTGGAAGGTAGAAGGCCAAATGAATAGACCTTGGGTTCTGACCGTGAGATTAGTTCCGACCGCGAGATGAGTTCTGGGCATAAGATTAGTTCGACCGTCAGACGAGTTCTGGCCGTGAGACAAGTTCCGGCCGTGAAATGAGTCCTGGCCAAGGTCTTGGGATGGAGTTGGCTAACGTCCAAGAAGTGGGAAGGGAGAAAGATGGGTGAAGCATTTATCAAACAGTGCATTGTCTTAAGATGGTGGTGGTGGCGGCGGCGGCGGCGGTTCTGGTGACGACAACTATTGAAATATTGAAAGAAATGAGGAAATTAGACTATATATATATATATATATATATATATATATATATATATATATATATATATATATATATATATATATATATATATATATATGCTGAAGTTGTTGTGTTTGAAAATTGCAGCAACTTCTGCATTTATGATCTTCCAAATTTTGTCAACTTTCTGACGATGCAGCAGGTTTAATAATACTATACTTCTACCAAAAGGCATTGGTGAATCATGTAGAGAAGGTTATTTCTTGTATTCATGTATTTATGCATTTCGGTAGAAGTATAGTAGTATTAAACCGGGAACAGAAGTCAGCCGTCGGGAAAGTTGACAAGTATTTGGATGATCATAAATGCGGAAGTTGCTTTTTAGACTCGTCTGAAGGAAAATCTGCTGCCGAAAGATACGAATGGAAATATATATATATATATATATATATATATATATATATATATATATATATATATATATATATATATATATATATATATATAAATAAAAGGAGAGAAAGAGAGAGAGAGAGAGAGAGAGAGAGAGAGAGAGAGGTTAAAATATACAAGCTGAAACAAGATAAAGAAAATGATGTTGAATAGAAATGGAGAGGACACAGAAAAGGAAAGAGAGAGCGAGACTAAGGGAAGTAGAATATGAGAGGCATTGAAATATGTAAAGAGGAGAGAGAGAGGAAAAAGATCCGAGGAAAAAGAAAGTGGAGGGGGAGGAGGGAAAAGGGAAGCTGTAGAGGAAGAAAACGGACAGAGAAGAGAGAGAGAGGAATGGAATGAGGAAATAGAGAGGGGGAGGAGGAGAGGATAGGGAAGGACGAGAGGAAGAGAAGGAGAACAAGAGGAGGGGAGGAAAGACAAACGGAGAAGGGAGGGGGAGGAAACAGGGTAAGGGGTAGCAACATGAGGAACGAATGAGAGGGAGGGGGGATGGGAAGGAGAGGGGTGGGAGATGGAAGAGAGGGACAAGAGGAGGGAGGGAGAGAGGGTTAAGTGATGAGAAAGACGAAGGGAAAGAGAAGAGGAAGGGGCGAAGTAGGAGAGAAAGAAGGGGGAGAGGGGTAGGAAGAAGCGTGAATAATCTAATACTCTATCTTATTAAATGAGCTGTCTGAGGGAGGGGGAGAGGGAAGAGGGAGTGGGAGGAGGGGAAGAGGGAAGAGGGAGTGGGAGGAGGGGAAGAGGGAAGGGGGAAGTTGGAAGCTTGTTGAGGATGACAGGGCAAGTACCTTTTGATGAGGGGGATGGAGGAAAGGTGGGGGGGAGGAGAGAGAGGAGAGGAGAGGAGCAAATGGGGAAATGAGGAGGAGAGAGCGGAGGGGAAAGGGAGAGGAGCAGATGGAGAAGTGAGAAGAGTAAGGGGGAATAGTGAGGGGAAGGGAAGGAACTGGAGGATGGAGGGGGGGTAAGGGAAGGAAGAGAAGATATAAGGAGAGAAAAAGGAGAGAGTAGAGAGAAACGAGGAAAATAACACTTAATGGAGTGGAAAACAGGAGAGGAGAAAGAGAGGAAAAGGGAGAGTAAGGAGAGGAGAAAGAGAGGAGGGAAGGGGGACGAAGAGAGGAGGAGGAACAGAAGGAGGAAAGCAAGGAGGGAGGATAATAGAGAGCGAGAGAGAGAGAGAGAGAGAGAGAGAGAGAGAGAGAGTTGGGGGCCTAATTCATGGGTCCCTGCCAGAGCAACCAGGATATAAAAGACAAAGAAACGAGAGAGAGAGAGAGAGAGAGAGAGAAGTTGAAGAGGAAGGAAGAGAAAGCAGAAGGGAAATTGAATATGCAGAGAGAAGGACAGAGGGAGGAATGGAGAGAAAGAAGAGAGACGAAGGAGAGGAACGAGAATGGAAGGAACAAAGAATGAAAAGATCCACATAAGAAAAGAGGAGAGGAAGGGAGAAGGAAGGCGAAGAGAGGAAAATATAGAAGTGGGAAGGAAAGGGAAAGGCATACAGGTAGGGTTACGGAAAGACGAAGGAGAGGATGAAGAAGAGAAGAAGGAAGGGAGGAAGAATGAGAAGAAAAGACACAGGAAAAGAGCCGAGTGAAGGAGGAGGGAGAAAATGGAGTGAGAAGAGTGAGAACAAAGTAGAAGAAAATAATGGAAATTGAGGAGATGGAAAGAAAAGGGAAGAGAGAAAAGAGGGGAAGAATGGTAGAAGAGAAAGAGGCGAAAAGAAAGAAGGAAGGAAGATCGAGGAGAGAGAAGTGAGAGGCAGTGAATGAAAGTGAAAGTGGAAAAATAATCGAAGGAGGAGAAAAGAAGAGGTAGGAGACAGTAGAGGAGAAGAATAAAGAAAATGGATGGAGAATGAGAGAAGGAAGAGGGGGAGGTGGAACAATGGAAGAGAGAGGAAAGAAGAGGAGGGAGGAAAGGAGAGAAGAAAAAGGAGGGATGAAGAACAAGAGAAGAAGGAGATGGAAGGAGAGTAGAGGATCGAGGGAAGAAGAACAAGAAATGAGAAAGGAGATATGAGAGAAGAAAGGAAGAGAGAGAAGGGGCAGGGAAGGAGGAGAGGGAAGAAAATGAAGAAGGGAGGGGTAAGAGAAGAGAAAAGGAAAGGTGGAGTTGAGGGGAAAAGGGAGGGAAGGGGAGGAAAGAGAAGAACAGAAAAAGGAGAGAGAGAGAGAGAGAGAGAGAGAGAGAGAGGGAAGTAAGAGAGAACATGATTCTTGTTGGGGTAGGTTGTAGAATGTGAATAAGATAGGAAGTTTGTGTGCCAGGAAGAATCGAGGGGGGGGGGAGAAGGGATGTGTTTGGGGGAGGGGGGATGTATAATAATGGGTTGGTGAATAACGGCCAAAAATCCTGTTCTGCTTCACTCGCCTCACACCATCGTCACTCGTCATACTTACACCCGTCCTGACACTCTCCTCTCTCCTCATACTTACATCCTTAGTTTCCACACTCTCCTTTCTCCTCATCCTTACACCCTCAGTCCTCACACTCACCTACATTCCTCACTCCTCGTATTTTACACCTTCACTCTTCATACTCCTACTCACTCAGTCCTTCACTCACGCTTTCGCTCGCTCACTCTTTCACTTACTCATTCACACTTTCACACCCACACTCTGCACACCCTCATGCCTTGCACCCTCACGCTTCATAATCTGACTGACTCACATCTAACACCCATTTCCTCGTATCTTCACACTCTCACCCCACATATCCTCATGCCTCTTTCTCATCCCACGCACCCCACGCCTCCTCTCTAACCCTTAGAGGCAGATCCGTGCAGTCACCCCTGGTGGTACTAAAACAGTATTGGTTCCCAGACTACCCCCCACCCCCCCGTTCCACATGACTTCCCCCTTAACAGCCTCGACTCTGCAACAAGTTTTTAATATTTTAACTCCCCTCTTGCTTCAGAATTACACACACACACACACACACACACACACACACACACACACACACACACACACACACACACACACACACACACACACACACACACACACACACACACACACACCGTATGCCTCATTCATACTAAATTTCCCATTGTCTCATCCCCAGTGTTCATCATTTTGTTCTGCGCTTGAAAAATAAAGTTGATAAAGCAATACCAGAGAATCCACAGTAACAATGTTGTGAAAGGCAACTGAAGGGTGATGCTGAGGACAGAAACTCACATGAGGCGATTACACCCCCCAGCACTCCTGTTGTAAACAGCCTCGTACCATCTCCGACACGGGAAATAAATGGGGTTCGGGGAAGAGATTGGATGAATTTTTTCCGTTTTTTATATCTCTGTTTTCCCGCTTCACGCAGTCCTTCCCTGTCCACCTGTTCGTTCCTTCCCTCTTCCCTTCCTCTTTCTGTCCTCCTCCCCTTGTCCTTTTCCTTCCCTCCTTCTTCACCCTCTCATTCCCCCTCCCCCTCTCCTTCCATGCATATATCTGTCCCTCTGCCTCTCCCTTTCCTCTTCATATAATCCATCCTGTGATCTACGTCCATAGTGAAATTAAATAGCTGTTCTGAGCCTCCCCACCCTTTGTAATAACCTGGCTTTGAGGTAAAGATTATGAAAAGTTTATTTACTTTATTTATTTACTTTTTTAGAGTAACACACACACACACACACACACACACACACACACACACACACACACACACACACACACACACACACACACACACAAATGCCCTAGCGAAGTAATTTTACCCTAGTTTGGGAACGACTGTGAAAGAGGAACTACCTTATCTTGGGGTAGCTGAGAGAGAGAGAGAGAGAGAGAGAGAGAGAGAGAGAGAGAGAGAGAGAGAGAGAGAGAGAGAGAGAGAGAACAACGAAGTCCTTGAGGGATGATGAATACGAATCATATCGTGATATTGGTGAGTCCCAGTTACTACTGTAGATGTTATGTAAGATTGAATGATATGATTGGGGAGTTTTTATTTCCAAGAGATACATATAGTAATGCCGGCAGGATGGGCGAGAAAGTGGGAAAGGGATCCAGCATTGCAGGAGAATGAAATAATTTCTGAAAGCATTCATCAGGTAAGCAGCTTGAGAAATGGAAGTAGCTAAAG
>NC_137047.1:12538851-12648851 GCF_032717465.1 Coenobita brevimanus
ACTGTAGTTCCAAACCCAAACTGTGTGGAATGTTTTGTGGAGGATTATCGATCAGCTGATGTTGGGGTGGAAAATAACCCTTTCCAGATCTGTTTCTCATGTGTTGTATCAGACGGCGGAGGGGAAGGGCTTTTATCTGACAAACTGTGACACTTGCAGGTGGCAGCTGATTCATTCTCACACACCTCACGTCGCCTTCTGCCTCTTCACACGTGCTACGAAACCTTAAGAGAGAGAGAGAGAGAGAGAGAGAGAGAGAGAGAGAGAGAGAGAGAGAGAGAGAGAGAGAGAGAGAGAGAGCAAAACTGAAACAGCACGTTAAAATGAGAGTGAGAAGGCGTCTGAGTAAACGGATATGAGAAAGAAAAAAGTAGTATGGTAGGGAGTAAAATGGATGAGAGAGAGAGAGAGAGAGAGAGAGAGAGAGAGAGAGAGAGAGAGAGAGAGAGAGAGAGAGACTAGGTGGGGTAGAGTGAAAAAAAAGTGGAGGGGTAGGGAACAGGGCGAAAAAGTACCAAGGAGGTCATAAGAAGGCAAGCAGTGATCGAGTTATTGGTTCTTTCGAGGCTGTTTCCTTCTGATTATGATTGTGTGTAATTACCGATGTGAGATAAGAGCATGCAGAGTTACAAGGCTTCCCACACCACTCCGTCCACTCAGAACAGGAAGGAAAAAGTGAGAAGGACTACCGTGAAACATAAAAACACAGAGAAAGTTTATATGGCGAGACAGATTGACCGACAGACAGAGCGAGAATGCTACCAAAAGGCCAGGTTGCTAGTAAATACAAGTGACCTTCCCCTTATATTGTCCAGTGAGAGAGAGAGAGAGAGAGAGAGAGAGAGAGAGAGAGAGAGAGAGAGAGAATCAACCTCATTGAAACAAGGGGATGGTGGAATAAGAACACTCAGCTTCAGGTAAGTCCAAGTACCCTTCTTTATGTTTTGTCCATTGTGCCTCGCGTCAGTGGCCCGTCCCATTTACTAAGGGAATATAACCTCTTGACCCTCAGTGTAGCCCACTTCCGCTCCACCTGTAGGGCTGAGGGGAAGGTCGAGAGTTGTTCTGGACCTCTCATCTCATTTTTTCCTCCTCCACCTCCTCCTCCTCCTCCTCCTCCGTATTGTCTAGTGATCTTGTATATATACCATTTGCTAAGGGTATTTACTCCTCCGCCAGCAGAGATGAGTGTTGTTCTGGAGTTCTTCTTATTCCTCCTCCCCTTCCTCTTCCTACTCTTCTTCTCTTACTCGGTGCTGCACTTCTTTTACCACATCTGCATCCAGTTGACTTTTTCTGTATCAGTTTTGTCATCATCATCATCATCATCATCGTCGTCGTCGTCGTCGTCATATTATTTTTATTATTATTATTATTATTATCAATATTGTTGTTGTTGTTGCTGTTGTTGTTCTTATTATTATTACTATTATTACCGCTGTTGGTCGATTTTTTCCCCACAACTCATACTGGCGTTTAGTCCGTTTCTCTCTCTCTCTCTCTCTCTCTCTCTCTCTCTCTCTCTCTCTCTCTCTCTCTCTCTCTCTCTCAGATTAGTTTAGTATATTTTTTAGTCTCCTTTTCATTCTCCTGTCCCCTTTTCTGCCCGTCTCCATTAACCACACCCTTCAACTCTTCCCCCTTCCCTTCCTCTCCCCTCCCGTAGTCCCCCTCTCTTTCCTCCCCTTCCTCAATATACCTCTGTACTTACATATTCTACTTTTCTTTGCTCCCTCCCCCTCCTCCACATCTCTCTCTCTCTCTCTCTCTCTCTCTCTCTCTCTCTCTCTCTCTCTCTCTCTCTCTCTCTCTTCGTATGCCCTTTCTGCTCCCTCCCTTCCTCCACCCCTCCCCAGAAATGACAGAGTTTACGCAACGTCCCCCACCCCCCTCCAACCCCCGCCAAACCTAAGCCGGGAAAAGACGTGGCCGGTAAATACTATATGGGGATCAGGCCAACGCTGTAAGTAGGTCGGTAAGTAGGTAGGTAGGCAGGCAGGTAGTAGGCAGCTAAGTAGGTAGGTATGAGGATCAGGTGAGCACAGTGAGTAGTTTGGTAGGTAAGTAGTTGATTGGGTAGGTGGGTTTGTAAGTATTTATTGGGATTAGGAGAGCACGGTAAGTAGTTAGGTGGTCTAAGTTGGTAGGTAGATAAATAGGTAGGTACGTAGGTAGGTATGTCTGGCAGGGTAAGGTTAGTAAATTGGGGATTACGGTAGGGAGATGTAATGAAGAGAAGGGTAGGTAGGAGGTCATCGACTTTGTAAATCTGACTGGTTAGGGTAAGAAGGTAGGACGATAGGCTTGGGAAGGTCAGTAATGGAAGTGGTAGGTAGTTGGGTAGATCAGGATAGGTTAAGGTTGAAGTTAGGTGGATAGTTGAGTTGGTGGGTAGGTAAGTAGGCTGATTTAAACGGGTAGGTTGGTAGGTAAGTAGAAAGGCTGGTAAGAAGGTAAAGGAAGTAAGTAGGTGGGTAGCGTTGGAGATGGTGCGAAGATAGTAGATAAATAAATGGATTCGTTTGGAAGCAGGGGAATAAATGTGTTTATAGTTAGGTATATAAATGGTGGCTCCATCGGTAACGTATTCGTCTCGCGATTAACGTTCTCCGAGTTTAGAGCTGGAACCCAAATTGTAGCAGATATTGGAAATGTGTGCTGGTAATCTGGCCTTCCATACGCTTGCATGTACAATCACCCTGTCTGCTATACCTGTGACATATACAAACTAACGCGCGCACACCACACACACACACGCACGCGCGCACACACACACACACACACACACACACACACACACACACACACACACACACACACACACACACACACACACACACACACACACACACACAAGCATATCTAAAACTACACTTAGACTTTCACTTGCATCGTTTCGTACAGACACCCCTTCCCTATTCGTACCTCGCTAGTATGAGTAGTGTTAAATATGGCATTCACTCTCCTTCCTCGGAGTAGGTCCGGTCCTATATTGGACTAATGAGGACCGATACAGATAGACACAAAAGTAAATATTTAAATACTGCAGGTAAATAGGTGGCCGGTAGGTAGACAAGTAGGTAAATGGGATGGTTGATGTGAAGGTAAAAGAATTGTTAGGTAGGTCGGTAGGTCAAAAGTAGGTAAATAGGTAAGTGATTTAAGAACAAGGAAATACAATACAGCATGCCTAAGTCGAAGTTAATGCGCGAAGTGGAAAGATATATGAAGGAGAGCGGGTTGTTTTGACGTGGGGGAGTGGTGATGAATTATTGTAAAGGCTTAGAGGCTTCAGTGTTGTGCCCTCCCCCTGGATTAACTTTGGAAATAGGCAGATTACGTTGACAAATGAGTGGATTGAAAGATAGACGGGTAGATTGACAGATTGACTAATAGACTGATGGGTAGATAGACGGATAGAATAGATACAGAATTTGATGAGCATAAAATATATGTAGAAGGTAGATAACCAGACATACCGACAGATTATGTTAGGTCGGCTGAAACACAGAGAAGAGCAAGGTAGATCGAGTGATAGATAAACAGACAGACGCCTACAGCATCGATCGTTGCCTGTTGATTGCCTGGAAAGGAACTGTGATCATGGTTTCATTTAAGGTTCAGAATTGCTTTGTTCACCTTGGAAACGAAACTGTAAGCTCGAGCCTATTCAAGGTACGGAACTGCTTCGGTTGTTCCTTTCTCACGACCAAAAATTGAACTGGGATTTATGAGTTCATTGTAGGTTTGGAGCTGGTTCTGTTGCTGCCTGTTTGTTCATTACCCGGAAAATGAAATGTGATCTTGAGTTAATTGTCGGAACTGCTTGGTTGCTGCCTGTTCACTGCTCAGAAACGAAACTGTTGACTCTTGAGTTCATTTAAATTTCAGAACCACTTGATTGCTGTCTGTTCACTCCCATAAAATGAACTTGTGATCTTAGGATGATGTAATGTTTTGAAACGGCTTATGTCCCTGTCTTTTCAGTGTTCACTCCCGGGTTAATGTAGACAGTGTTTTATATATATCTGTATCTATCCCTCTCCATCTAACTATATTATACACAGACATTATTTTATGTACATCCATACGGCAAGTAGACGTTAATAGTCAGCTTCCGGGAAGGTTCGTGAACATAGCGTAACGAAGGAGTCGGGAACATTCTCCATTAACTCCATCTGTGCGGTGACGTCTTTGTTATATTCTTGCTTCGGCCAGATGATTTTATTCAACTTAGGGCAGTGGTCTCATGTTGAAAGGGCTTATCCGTCATAAATTTAGACTGACATCTTACCATATAGTTGTGAAAATGACATGACAGAAACCAATATACGCAGGAATATCGAACCATCCGAGTAGCTGTGCTGTGTTTCATCAATTGTAAATCATTGTCGTAACAGCAAGATATGTGGTAAAGTTGAGGTCAGTAGTTTTTCCTACGTTGCATCAAAACAGTGTCAGACCCTATCGATATACAACTAAACTAACAGGTAAGTATTGAAGGGTAGTAGTCCGGCTTCAGTAGTTCGAAACCCTAGAGGTGTAACTGGCTTTGTGACCTTGATTATATAATGCTTCAGAACCTTTCATCTCTTAATGATTCAGAATGTAAAACCCACGAGATGACCGAGACATTTCTTGCTGTTTAGTGAGGTGTTGGTGATGATAAAGGGTGTGTGTGGAACATATCGGGATGTCAGGAATGTATCTTTCATCTCTTAATGATTCGGAATGTAAAACCCACGAGATGACCGAGACATTTCTTGCTGTTTAGTGAGGTGATGGTGATGATGAAGGGTGTGTGTGGAATGCATCGGGGTGTAAGGAATGCGGTGCGTAGGTAGATAAGTTCGTGAGGGTGAAGCGGATGGTGGAATAATGGACGGAGAGAAGGGACAATTGAATAGGGTGCTCGTGTTGGTGGATAGAAACTTAGGCTTATCTCTGCCCCATCCATTTCCCGACCTAGCATTTATGGGGCTGGTTTGGGATGGCTTCGGAAAATTAAAAATTGAAATAGATTAAGTACTTAAATAAAATAGATAAAAAGGAGGATAGGAAAAGCACTTTGGGAACGGAAAAGATGTTATGTAATTCGCAAAGGCTCTAGATTTAAAAAGACTATCGATACTAGGTTAGATGGTGTGTTTCGATGATACGGGCATATGAAGAGAATGGATGAAGAGTGGTGTTGAAAGAGTTATATTTGAGTGAGTTAGAAGGTGGGAGGGAGGCGTGGTAGGGCAAGAAAGTGGAAGGATATGGTAAATGAGTTTGTAAGAGAGCGGGAGGTATAGAGGTTGAGAGAGCTAAGGAATTCACGGGGGACGAGGTAGCTGAATGAGTTATATACAGAGAAAACCACCTGACACGACTTGGGTACCACTTCTTTCTTAATATCCCCAGCGGACCCACTCTGTTAGGTAGATATACATGAAGCGCATCCAAATAGATAAATGCATAAATAAAATAGAAATGTGTACAGATGTTTAAGCCACTGGGATGGAGTCTGGATTCCTGGGGTTTGAATGATGTATGGATGAATGTGTGGCCCATTTCACTGGTCATGCTGTTAATAGTTCCCCCAGTTTTATTACTATTTATACTTCTTTGTTCCTGATCCTGCCTCACTCCATCCATAGGTGAGAAAAAAGGTTAAGATTGATATTAATGATGATATGGCATAAACTTCGTCGCACTTCTTCCTTAGCGATTTATTTTACATAACACACCTAATTATTTTCTTGGATGTCATTTATGTCATTTTATATGGTTGATGTCAGTAACGTGAAAGATGGAGTTAGGGTGTGATTGGCTGAAACAAGTCGCAGAGGAAGAGGTGTTACGAAGTCTTTAGTTCCTTTGCACATACCGGAGATCCAAACAAAGGAAAAATGAGATACCAGCCTGCGTATTACCCCTTCACTCCGATGATTCATTTCCACTTTATTCTTTTTAGCTTCAGACGATTTTCCTCAGCTTTGGAGAGACAAGGGGGCTTAGTTACAGACTCCATTAACCCATTCAGAACGAGAGGGCTTTATGGACTTGAGTAAAATCGTCTGGTGGGAATAGTCTTAAGAAAAATGCGTCCTTAGGTTGAAGGGGTTGCATTGTTGACTAATTAAGCAAGATTTCTCGGTAGGTTCAGGCGTACCTGTCCCTTCCCTCCTTTGTCTGAGACCTGACACGCACGGGACCACATTGGGATGGCGCGCGCGCGCACACACACACGCACACACACACACACACACACACACACACACACACACACACACACACACACACACACACACACACACACACACACACACACACACACACACACACACACACACACACACACAGATTAATGACAGATGAGGCGTCCAGCACTGGCCTCCCCTTTTTATTCAACCCTTTTCATTCACTTAACCATTCACATTTATTTATTTATTTATTTATGTATCGTATTAACCAAGGGAAGCATGCAGTCCAGCCATCATGACTATTAATTTTATTCTAGAGTTTACATAAGCTAAAGAAAGGCCCCTTCATTTACCTCTTCACTGCGAGAGGTTGACCTATACATTTCATTCATCTCCTCACTACAGTAGACCCATCAGTGTATAAAAATCGTCTGGCGGTAGCAAAAACAAAGTAATATAACACGTTGGTACAATTCACTCGACATTGTGTTCACTCTTGGTAGGCGTAAACTTATTATTTCCCCGTCTTGAATGCTGAGCTAAAACAAGAGATTATCACTAGAATGAGGTGTTAGTCACGAAGATGAAAGGCGATGGGAAAAATGGCAGGGCTGTAGTTGCAATTGTCTTATTTGTCTTTTTCCATCTTTGGGCTAAAAAAAAAAAATTGTACAAGGACGAAAAGTCTCAGCCAGGATAAAGTGAATCGACCATAAGAGTCTGAGAAAGCACGCACGCCCATTCAGCCAACTCCTACCTTGCCTGCCTAATCAGAGCCTAACACAGTGATGGATGCGGTGAGGCGTGTGGCGCTCGTGTCTCACCGCGGGACATCCCACCAGTCCAGTTAGTTTACGAGGCGGTCGCGGGGGGAGGTTGTATCTTTTTTGCGGGTGGGCTGACTGTAGTCCTTATTGTCCCGTAAAACTGCGAACGTTATGGTAGCGAGGCTGTGGCAGTGACGCGTGAAGGTTGCATAGTTGTGGTACCAAGAGAGTAAGTAACCTTCAGGGCTAGGATGCTGACCTCAGTTAAATCTTGTTAAGACTATAAGGTGGGAGCTTGTGCCATGAGGCGCTTAGCTACGATGCTCATCTCCGTAACTTGCCTTTGGGCCTGTGGCGGTCTATTCACCTACTATGCCGGGATTCAAGGGCACTGCATCATCTACGATACTACTGTTACCTTCCTTAGAGGTTACTCTAAGTATTCGATTTCACCTAATAACCTACGAAGGGTGGGTAGACACGTGAGTCGAGTGGTTCCAGTCGCCCACAACAGTTTGAACCCTGACGCTGACAAGTCGGCAACTTCGTATCTGAGGGCACTAACCACTCAGCTGCTGGCCATACAGCGTGATTAGCGACGTAAATGGACCCTCAGTTTTTTTTTAAGAGTTACCCCCCTTCTCCCCATCTCCTTTTCCTCTTCCTCTTCCATACCCTCCTATCTCCTTTCAAGGCATCTTTTCGTCCGTACTGTCATTTTTTTTTTTCTTGCTCACGTTCTTCCTTTTCGTTTTCTTGCCTTTTCTCCATCTTCTTTATATGAGCCATCTCCTGCAGCCCTCCTGCAGCCCTTTTCTATCTCTCTTTACATTCATCGTCAATATTCTCTCTCTCTCTCTCTCTCTCTCTCTCTCTCTCTCTCTCTCATCGTCATTATTATTATATCCTTCCGTCGTTGTCTCCCTCCTCTTCCCCCTCCCCCTCCTCCTCATCCTCATCCTCATCCTTCTCGCCATTTCCCTCTCTTCTTTTTTTTTCTTTCCCTTTGTGTGTGTGTGTGTGTGTGTGTGTGTGTGTGTGTGTGTGTGTGTGTGTGTGTGTGTCCTACTCAGGGCAGAGGTTGGTATTTCACCCCAGCTTGGAACGTTTACTAATGCTAAATCGTTACAACTTACCAAAGCTCAGACTGCGAGGAAATATAATCCAAAACATTAAATTTTCAAAGACATGATTGTATGGCAGGTGGTAAATGCTCCCTGATAGACCGTTTGAATTGCGCTGTTGGTGATGGTTGTAAGATTAATGGCAAACGATTCCAGTCAAGGGAAACGCAACATTTCTTCTTCGGTGTATCTGTTGCAGCGGCCGGTTTGCAGAGGCTTAGCATGTGCGGATCTGTTATGCACGTCAACTGTATTATAAGATCCTGAAGGACAAGTGATCCGTACGGCGGGGGAACACCACTTCCTGTAACTAGAGAAGTCACTCGCCCCCACCCAGTGTTTCACGCCATGGGTAAAGATGTGGAAGACATGCGGAGTATAGGGTGAGAGGTGCAGTTCGGTCGGCGTTGTGTTGGAGTGGCTGTGGGGTTATAGATCGGTACATACTGAACGAGTTGCATTGTGGTAGAGTGTAATGCAATACTAACATAAAAAGTTCTTTGACTGAGAATGAGTTTTTAATCTCCAGGTAGCAGGATCACGGCTAAAAAATAGATTTTTAAAAATTATTGTTTTCTCTTACCCTGATCATAGAGGATACAGCAGGAGCGCAATATTACTATTGTATTTAATGTCACTCTTCTCTGCAGATTAAGAGTGTAAAATATATTTTTTATTTGCTTTTGCCTATAAAGTTTTTATTAACTTTCTACGACAGTTTTTCTGTATTAGATAATAGTCCTAAATTTTCCTGCCTGCTTCGGTTGAAGGGACTAGTAGGTCGGATGAGCCATCTTGGTTTGTTGTAGAATAGATTCCATAACATCCTGTATAACAGATGGTCTTGAAATGATCAGTGCCTCATTTGCACTTGGCTCTCCTAAGTACCTCTCACGGTGTACTTTGCACTTACCTATATGTACTCTATACCCACCTCCCCCTCTGTCCTGTCCTCCCTTGTGTCTTCCTCTCACCATCCCTTGTCCATTTCTCTTGCTTTCCCCCACTCCCTCTCCCATTTAAGCTTCTTCCTCGTCGCCACCTGTATCTTCCTTCCTGTCCCTCATGCCCCTCTCTTCTCTTGTATCTTGGTCCCATCCCCTATCCTCTCACTTCTCTTGCCCCTTCCTCCCCACCACTCCCTGTCTTTTCCTCCCCTCCTCCCTCTCTCGAGCCCCTTCCTCCACTCCTCCCGCTCGCCACCTCCATCCGAGCCAGCCTTCAACACGGCCCACACTATGTTGTGACCTAAATACTGTACCTGCATGGGAATCAGGCCAGGGGCGATGGGCAAAACACACACACACACACACACACACACACACACACACACACACACACACACACACACACACACACACACACACACACACACACACACACACACACACACACACACACACACACACACACACACACACACACACACACACACACACACACACACACACACACACACACACACACACTACACACACACACACACACATTTAACTAGGTCAGGGAAGTCGTTCTTTAGCTTAAATAACCCGCTTGGTGTTAGGACAAAATATGATAAAAGCGTCATCGTATTTTTTCCAATCTGGTTATTAACCAACCCTATATTGCACCATGTGGAGCGTAGGGGCCCGGGCCAAGGCTGCTTAGTCAAGAAATTTCATGTGAGTGAGCAGTTGCGTGCCCCTGAGCGGTATTATGTGAATGATAACCCCCAGCCCTCCCTTTGATGTAAAACCTTATGGACCACATCAGGTAAGTGCCCATTAACTCACTAGATTACCAGGCGTCCATGTAATTATGCCAGTGTAACAAATGGTTGCTTTGGTTTGTCACCCACTGTAGTCTAACCTGACAGAAACACCGCATAAAGTGAGTGAATAGTGTGTAGCCTATCCCCACGTGCCATAGTATTAAGTAGAATAAATAAGGTCATATTTCAGTTTCTGTGATAATAATAATAATAATAATAATAAAAATGATAAAACAATAACAACAACAACAACAATAATAATAATAATAATAATAATAATAATAATAATAATAATAATAATAACAACAGTAATAAAATAAAAATAATGGTAATAACATCAACCATGTATTTGAATCATCTCCATTATGTACCTGTAGTCTCAAGTTGCTCCAATTAAACCGCTTAAAAATTCTCATGATGACTAAATAGCTTCCCAGAACTGGACAATATACATCTCCAGCCAACCTTTTTAGCTTTACCTGTGATTAGGTAATTGGGCTGTTAGTGGTGACCTTGGGGGGCATGTGTTCATTATACATATGTTCTAAGCTGTCGCCTTGGTGTGGAGGTCTGAGGTTATGTAAGACGTGTGGAAAGTGAGAGAGAGAGAGAGAGAGAGAGAGAGAGAGAATTTTTGTGACTGAGTTTAAAAGGATTTAATGAAGAGAGAGAGAGAGAGAGAATGTTTTATGATTGCGAATTTTGTAGACTTTTATGAAGTCTTAATGAATGTACGACCAAAATTTCCGGCCACTGTTGATAGTTACCTGCTGTGATAAGTCTGAATTCCACCTGCTATTTATTTTTGGATAGGGTTGGTTAATACCCTTTTGTATGTTGTTTATCCAGAGTATGGCGAGGGTGGAAGGATTTATGCAACAAAGAAAAGGGAAATAAAGGTGAAATAAACAAGATAAATCGCTTAGGAAAGGGTGTCAGGGAGCTTCCTCTACCGTCGAGAATTCGGGTCTTACAGAAAGTTAGTCTGGGTCGGAACCAAAACAGCAATTTATCTCTAGAAAGCTAAGAGAGAGAGAGAGAGAGAGAGAGAGAAACTATATTTGTGGAGAGAAATCATCATCATCATCATCGTCGTCGTCGTCGTCGTCGTCGTCGCCGTCTTCTTAAAACTGAAGCTTTCTCTGTTCTTAGCGAGGTGAGTAGCGTCCAGTAACACGAAAGTGGGAGCAACTATAGGCCATCATCAGTATACGTGCACAAATCAGCCACACCTCCATTCATTCATCATGTAGGTGTTCCAGATTCTTGAGGAACACGACCGTAGGAAGAAATAAGGTCTTAACATAGGGCATGCCAGTGATCAAAGTCATTAACAACTTAAGTAAGAGATTAGTACTTATTGGGCCAAGAAAGTGTAAGAATTTATGTTTTTTTATACTTTGGTCAGTGTTAAATGAAAATGTCCAAGTCTGCCACTGTACTGCCATTTTCTTCCTCCTCACTCGTCCCCCTCCCCCTGCCCTGCACATGCAACTATGCGCCTCCCCCCTCCTCCACCACCCATCTTCCACCTAGTAACAAGCATCACCTTCTCCTCGTCCTCCTCCTGCTGAGCATCACGATCAATGTAATTTTATAACTAATGCTACTGCTGTCCACATCACTAACCTGTACAGTATTACTCTACTACGTTCCTCCTCCTCCTCACCACCACCACATACAACTTTCCTCTTACTTCTCATACCACATTCAACTCTCATTTTCCTCATTTCTATTTTTCTCAGCTTCTTGTTTTTCTCGACAATATTTTTATATCCCTCAGATTCTCTCTCTCTCTCTCTCTCTCTCTCTCTCTCTCTCTCTCTCTCTCTCCTGTTTTTCCTCCTTCTTCTCAGTACCTTTCACCTCTTTCATCAGTCTTCTCTTTTTCTGTCCTGTCTTTTCTCTCCTTATTTCCCTCTCTCCTGTTTCCCCGTTTCTTCCTCTTGTCTTCCCACTTTTTCCCCTCTCTTTCTCTCTCCTCTCATTTTCCTTCACCTCTTTCAGCCGGTTTCTCTTTTTCTTGCCATTCCTTCCTGTCTCTCCTCTCTCATCTCTCCTTTGACCGCCCAATTCATCCTGCCCTCAGCGTTAACAAGACTCTGAACTCTAAGGAAATTACTCGCCTCATTCCACATCCAGTCTCCCCTAGTCAGCCTGCTCTACAGTAGTCTAGGTACCTCTCTCTACCTGCTCTAATCCACGTACATAGTATACCTGGTTTAGTCTACTTACTTTAATCTATTTTGTATACCTGGTTTATTGTATCTGCTTCAATCTACCTATATAGTATACCTGTTGTAGGTTACCTTCTTTAGTTTACTTGCTGTAGTCCACCTGTTGTAGTCTAATTGCTTTAGTCTAATTGCTCTAGGGCACTTGTTCTAGCTTGATTCTATAGTTTACCTGCTGTATATTATGTAGTCTGCCTACGTAATGTACTTGCTCTAGTCCACCTGTATACTCCACCTCTTCTAGTCTACCTTTCTCACTACAATTGAAGTCTGCGTGTTCTCTCTCTCTCTCTCTCTCTCTCTCTCTCTCTCTCTCTCTCCTCCTATGTATTCCTCCTCTTCCTCCTCCTCCTCCTCCTCCTCCTCCTCTCGTTTACCTGTGCACCTGCTCAAGCCTCCTTCCAGATAAAGAAATGTTACAGCCAGGATCTTCAGTAAATGTAGGTCAGGTCTACTAAACCTCTCTCTCTCTCTCTCTCTCTCACACACACACACACACACACACACACACACACACACACACACACACACACACACACACACACACACACACACACACACACACACACACACACACACACACCATCTCCATCCTTGTTTCTCCCTTTTTTTCCGCTCCCCATCTTCCGTGTCCCACACCCACCCTGCTTCCTGCTCTCTTTTCCTGTTTCTGCCTTACCCTGCCTCCTTGACCTCTCTGCCTCTCTTTTTCTGCCTTACCATGCCTCCTTTTTCTCTGTACCACTTTTCTCCCTGCCAAACTCCTTTTCTACCTTTTGCCTCACCCTGCGAAACTCTCTCTCTCTCTCTCTCTCTCTCTCTCTCTCTCTCTCTCTCTCTCTCTCTGTGCCGGTGTCCGTGGAAGTAAGTGCCTCTCCCCTACTTACAGTACCTTACCTCCTTTTTCCCTATGCCAGTGTGTGTCCTTGTCTCTCCCTGTCTCACCCTTCCTCTGCTTAGCCTCTCCCTGCCTTAATCCTCTTCTCCATAATCTCCCTTTGCCTCACCCTTCCTCTCTTTAGCCTCTCCCTGCCTCACCCTTCCTCTCCTTAACCTCTCCCTGCCTTACCCTTCCACTCTTTAGTCCCTCTCTGCCTTACCCTTCCTCTCCTTAACCTCTCCCTGCCTCATCCTTCCTCTCCTTAGCCTCTCCCTGTCTCACCCTTCCTCTCCTTAGTCTAGCCTTAGCCTTCCTCTCCTTAGCCTCTCCCTGCCTCCATTCTGTGTATACCCCATTGCCTGTCCCTGCCTCAGCATGCCTCTCCTTCCTGCCTTCTGTCCCCTCCAGGTCTCTCTCCTCTGTCTCCCCTCTTTCTTTCCCTCCTCCCTCCCCACCTCTCTCTCCTTTCCCTCTTCACCTTCTCCTTGTTCCTCCCTCCTCGGTCGTTCTCACTCCCTCCTCTCTCCTACCTCCTTCCTTCCCCTCTTTTTCTCTCCTTGCTTCCGTTCCTTCATCCCTTCTCTTCCCTGCGTCAGAGAGAGAGAGAGAGAGAGAGAGAGAGAGAGAGAGAGATGTTAAGCGAGATGTATATAATCCTTACCAAATCCCTCGTATCTTTTTCACTCTGATTACATCCCCCCCCCTCTCTCTCTCTCCATTATGTAACAAAACTGATTCATCTTCTACAACCATCGTTTTCTCTCTCATCATTAGCTATCCCTCTCCCCCTCCCTCCCTCCCTCCCTGTCTGCCTTCTTCCTTCCCCCCCCTTCCCTTCCCCCCGTTCCTATCTCCTCCCCTTCTTATCCTTCCCTTCCCTCCCCTACCCTCCCTTCCCGTTTACCTACCTGTTTTCTTCATGTGTCTTACTTCCCCAACTTTCCCTCGTTCTCTCCCCTACCTTTCCACTTCGGTCTCCCCTTCTCTCCCTCTCTCTGCTCCCACCTCCCTCTCCCTCCCTCCCCACCTGCCCCATCATTCCCATCTTTTCTCCCTGCCATTCACCCCTGCCTCCCCGTCTGTCTCTAAGCTGTCTGGGAAGGGTTAAGCCATAAAACAACAGCACTCATTCCCTCACGCTTATCCCCTACTCTCTCTCTCTCTCTCTCTCTCACACACACACACACACACACACACACACACACACACACACACACACACACACACACACACACACACACACACACACACACGTCCTTGTTTTTATTGCTACTTTCAGTGGGTTTCATTCAGACATGTAAAAATACCCCCGCTAATACCAATACACCAGTCCTGTATGAGACAGCCCTAGCATGTATTCAATATGGACGGTGGGTGTTAGCGCCGAAGTGGTGACATGTAGAGGTGTATGGTATGTAGGAGGACTGCTGGGCCTTGATAGCAGGCTGTGAAGCCTATGCCCAGAGTCGGACACATTAACACAAAAAAAAAAAAAAAAAAAAAAAGCTTAGGAGAGACTTTTATACCTGGACGAGTTACCTGTGGAGTACACTTAATGAGCCCTTTGACTATACTCTGTCCACTTTAATTTGGTGTAAAGTTGCCCTCTCCATAATGAAAGTTGAGCCTTGCAAAGAAATTAACACGAATTTGGTGCTAGTCACGAAGAAGTGCTGTGGAAAGGATATTAAGTAATTGCACTCGAATTCTGCCATTGAGCTGCGGGAAATTAATAGATAAAGGAAAAAAAATCGCCGTCTAGTTTAATTTGCCTGAACAAAAATCTCTGTATTAAATCGTCTGGCGGTAGTGCGATTAACCCTTCCAGTCTGACCACCTGTACTTGCTATCTCCAGACTTTTTTTTTTTTTTTTTTTTTTTAGCTTTTGACTCTTTTCTTTTGATACTTTTTTCTTTCTTGGAACTGGACGAGTTAGATACAGCCCTCATGAACCGTTTCACTGCTAGATATCGTTCGTGGTCTGAGAAATTGCGTGGTGGTGGTGTGAATATAGGAAAAACACGTCATCGGATGAAAAGGGCAAGTTCGACCCTGTGACGGCTTTTGTAGTTTGATAGACCACCACCTCCAGTCGATTTTATTCAGTTTCACGTCTTCATTGCAGTGGTGGCTTCGGTTGCTACCTCCATGGGATTGAATTTAACTGTCGGGATACCTAGACCAAGCAACGTCTCACCACAGCTAGTTAAAGTCGTTAGGTAGCAGCCACATCAAAAACCACGTCTTCAAAGCAAAGTGGTTAATGGTCATGTAATAGGTCACCAGACTCCCATTTACTGTATTTTACTTTCTAACTGTTGCCTGCGGTGATAGAGGGACGCCATCACGTGGTGGCACCGATATGACCCGTTCCAATATACAAACGTCCCCCAGCTCCCTCCCTGTCCCCTGGAGGGAGACTGCAGTCCACCGGGTTCATGTTCAGGTAAACCTGGGACAACAGCTACTACTGCTACTATAGCTGTTACCAGCTTTAATGTTATTCAACCACTTCAGAGCGATGAATTTTCTTAAGGTAAAAAAAAAAAGCGCCAGGTTATTGCATAAAAACAGTCGTGGTGGTCATCGTTGTAACCTAAACATACCACCTGAGAGATGCGAGGAAATAATGAATGCAGTTGTGTAAGGCTCATGAAAATCGTCAGGCGGTAACAAGAGCAGAATAAATGAAACACCATGATGACGTGTTAATATAATCTCAGTTCCGCGTCTTGAACCCACACTCCTTCCGCCATCCTTTTCCCACCCTTCTCCCTCCTTTTCATACCTCCTCACTCCCATTGAATCAAGCCTACTCCCCCCTCCCCTCCGAAACCTCCTCCGGCCTTGACCTCTGACCTTTCTTTATGGCACCCGGTTTTAATTGGCTTATTGGATTTAATACGGCTGATTATATCGGGTTACGGTTAATTTAATACGTAAGAATATGCGTAAGTGTGGTATTCATGAAGGGCCGGCAAAGTTAATGATTTCGTACGGCGCAGAATCAGGATTAGATACGACCGGTGCTTGCGTCATCGTTCAGAATGCAGCGATCATGTGATATGTTCATTATGGAAGCTTCTAGAACGAGAGAAACAGAGATGGGAGGTGAGGGAGAGAGGATCAGTTATTCCTTCCTACGCTTGACATGCAGGCCTTCATATCGTAGCATTATCATTCACAGAGTCACATTCAGGCAATGTGGTGGCTAAATTTTATGTCTGTTTTTGCACGGACCTGTCTTACATCCATAGTTCACTCTTTATTTATACTAGCTGGTATCTTCACTAGTCTACATGGTATTTAAAGAGGAAAATCCATTCACTCACCCACAAAAACAAGTTCAAGAAGATTCAGGGCAGGTAGGAGAAACGATGCACAGAAAACTCAAACGCGAACTTAAAGCGCCCACGAAAATGCGTAGGAGCGAGCGAGGCATGTGTATTCACGAGAGCTCAGTTCGCGTCAGACCAGAGTAGGGGATATACGTAATTCTCTCTCTCTCCCTCTCCGCTCCGTCTCCAAGACTACGCGGCGCTGACAGTTCGTTCGGGAGTGAAATGTTGTGATCGAGTGTCAGCAGTGATTTACCAATACCTGTAGTTCACGCCGCCCATGTGACAGTGATGAAGTGATGAGTGGAAGAGGTGGTAGGGAGGCGACTGGAGGGGCGGGAGGCAAAACGCATCCTAGCAGTGGTGGTGGTGATGGTAGTGATGCAAGTGGTAGTAGTGGTGGTAGCAGTGCCGTATCATCTCATCAAGCATCAACAAGCAAAATGGGAGGGGAGCAGAAATTCCCAAGGTAAATGTACTTAAGTTTAGCACAGCAGCTGCATGTTTTTTTTTTGCGGGGTAGCAATGTTGCCTTGTGTGCATACTACACTGTTAATAAGCACAGCACTTACGACCTGCTTAAGCAGAGATATGTAGGTCACGATGCAGATTGGTAGAGCGGGATTAATCTAATATTTAAAGCAGAAAGTTTGTAAAAAGGGATGGTAATAATTTTGTAATAGGATTATGTTTGTGGTAATGGAATTTAAAGAGAAAAACATTTAAACTAAGAGAAAATGTTGGAAAGGATGATAGTGTATTTATATGTAATTAGTTAAATATGAACAGACCTATTTCTTGGCCGAAGTTTGTGATTTATTTAATTTGTACACATTTTATTCGTGAATAGTGCAAGTATTTTAATGGCAAAGCACAGGTATATTATTATATTATTAAAGGAGGAAGGTATGTAAATGGGTGATGCTAATTTGGGAGAATATTTTTTTTGACATTTTAAACGAGCATTTAAAAGTGTAAGTAGGTTACATTAATTTACACTTTTTCGTCAGAAATATGCTAGTGTCTGTTTTTAATGTGCAGTTATGATATTATGGTAGCTAAAAACGTGATGTTAGATTTATGCCATAGATGTGTGGGGTAATTTGTACTGCGATTATGCTAATTTGTGGACAGCTTTAAGCGTGTATCAATTAAGATGGAAGTAGTATCGCTGATGAAAGTCTGAAGTTGATTTGCAGGCAAGTATTTTTATGTAGCTCAGATTACCCACTGATGAAGGAAATAATTAGGAAATGACGGCAGGGTAAATGTCTAGGTAGCGATGTATTTAAGTGCAGTGCAAACTGGTTGACTGTTTTTGAGTGACATTTCTAGCCTTTGGTTCCTTCTCTCACTCTCGTCTTAAATGTCGGGACCAACTGCCTAGCCCCGGGCTCCTACGCTCCACATGGGGCAATGTAGGATTGGATGATGGATGGTTCCTTCTTCCTTGCATTAAAAAAATATTATCATTCATCATCGCTGAGTTAGAAAAGAGGTCGGGATGATGATGATGATGATGAAAACAGGAATAAGTAACAAAGACGGCATCCTATAGTAAAGAGGTGAAGGGAGGGTGGGAAGAGGGGTAAGGGTCGATGGTCAGGTGTACGAGTAAATAATTACCGTATGTCATCATGGCCATCGTCGTCGTCGTCAGTATTAATGTCTTCATTGTCAGCAGCAGCAGCCTTTTTATGTATCATCATCATCATCACCATCATCATCATCATCATCATCATCATCATCCCATCCCATATCAACGCATCCCATCCCATCCCAGCAGCATCAGTAGTTCTTTCCACCGTTTCGTAACCGTGTAAAAAAAAAAAAAAAAAAAAAGGAAAATAGCAGTTATGAAATGGGCTGGAATTTCGCTCCATTTTGGACCCCCAGAATTTTTAACGAACTATTGACCGCCATCGCACCGTCGCTTCAGGTAACATTGGTATCTTCATTTTATCCGTCTTTACGTTCAGAAGCGGTGGATGTAACCTTAAGTTTGTAAATGGCCGTTCAATAAATTCTCATATACCTGTAGCCTATCCGTTGGTTGTAGTTGATGTGTTGAACAAAAATTTACCGTAAATATAGGACTACAGTCAGACAAACTTTCGTCCTTGATGTGTACGGTATAGAAGTATGTGTATTGTAGTGGCTTGCTTGTACACGCCTCACAAGACCGTCAGCTCTGTTGGCTACCCCTCAAGCCTTGTTTTACGGGTCCTGGAGGGCAGTAGATCCGTAGAGCCGAGGAGTAAGTCAGAGAGAGAGAGGATATCATCTGTGGGCAGAGGAATATGCCAGGCCTCTCTCAGCTTAGGAATATTAGCCAGCAAAAGATAATGAGAAACAGGTGAAATTTCAGACGAACTCGTGTCTCCGACTGTACTCTCGCCATTTTTTTTTTTTTTTTTTTAATCGTGCGACCACCTGAATGCGATTGATTTCGGAACGGTGTGTGTGTGTGTGTGTGTGTGTGTGTGTGTGTGTGTGTGTGATAAAAAATAATTCCGTACCTTAGCTAGTAGCACGTGTATTTTGCCTGTTTGGTACGTATAGTTTACTGTTCAAAGCACCATCATTTCATACAATTACGGAGTCAAAAGTACTGTTTTCACATGTTTCATTCAACGTGTCATATTGTAAGACGCTTAAAGTTTCATATATTTTTTGGCGAGTGTGCGGTGCGATATGTGTTTTGGGTTTTCAGAAAGTTACTGTGTTTATGGTACCTGAGAAAGTAAGAATTAGTTATAGAAGGACCTATACAATCATAGGTAGGTTATATTCCTTAAAACTGGTTGACATAACGAGCCATCTTGACAACATCGGTCAGCAGTATCAGGTGTTGCCGTAGCGACCTTAATAAAGATATCTTACTCATCACAGCATTGCATAAGGCGTTTATAGCAGAGGCCAAAATATGAAAGCTGATAATGCCCAGCTTCTTCTTTACAAGAGGTCTTTTGTGTTGACTTAAATTTCATGGCGTGAGCAAAAATATCATCGCTACGAGAGGTGTTCTGGGCGGAATTAAATCACCCGGAGTTGGCAAAAATATAACCTAAAAAAAATGTCGTGTTATTGGAAAGCCTAACAGTAGCCTATATAACCTGTTCATTTGGATAAGGTGCAAGGGGTCCTGATCTGAGAGAAAGCATAAGACCCATTAAAAGCTAAGCATCATGCTACGAGATTGGGTAATGAAAACAAGATCAAACTTTTAGGCCATTTACTTCTCGTAATACAAGTCGGTCTTTTTCATTACCGTACCGAAATAAAGTGCTTCAGTACAGCGCAATAGACTACTTACAGTGAGCGTAGTACAGGGGAGATAACCATAGGCTACCGGTAGAAGCAAGCCACAAAATACCCATCCTTCTGGTACCTAATAATTATATGGGCCGGACTTCCATTATAGACTACCCCTACGGCCACGGCAGTTTATACTACGCACCCTCCACACCAAGTCCAAAGAATCCACAAGCTCATAGAGAGAGAGAGAGAGAGAGAGAGAGAGAGAGAGAGAGAAGGGCTATAAGATCATCTCATTTTATCCTGTTAGGCTCGTCGGGCCTCCAGACTACACTACCATGCTGTCAACTTTAATTTTATAGGTAGAGGAGGTAGATGCTGATTGATGGCAGTGTTTGTGGGTTATCGTAAAAACTTCAAGTCGCCTGTGGAGGATTTGACCCCATACGCGCAAGGAAAGCTTGTTCCTCCGATTGTGTGTTCTGCCACCAGACATAAACTACCGGTAGATTTATTTACTAGGAGGGAATAATATATTCACAAGAAGAGAAAATTATATGCTATTAAAAGGTAGCTAATAAGTAAGTAGCCTATCGTACTTGATAAATCATACTTCCCGTCCGTCTTCACTCAGACAAGTTAATATTATTCGATATTTTGTTACTGTAACTTATTACCGTAGCGCAATACCGTACCCTTCCATGCAGATCAGTCGTCCTTTAGGCCCTTGTAACACATGGTTTTTATGTGTATAGTAGAGCTGCTCGCTAATGTCGGATATGAGCAAGCCAGCCGGTACGATTTAATACAGCCCAGTACAATATCGTCATAAATTCATCCACAGCACCGGCACAACTAGGCTATGTACGGCGCGGGAAATGTTGGCCGCTACTTTACGTTAAATGAGGACAGTAAACACCAGGAAAAATATTATCAGACCTCAAAATACCTAATGAAATTCTTTGAAAATTCACTTTGAGGTTATGACTGCTTAGCCTTCGAGAATTGTCAGTGTCGGATGTATACGAAAAATAAAAGTCAGTCTCTGCAAACACAGCTATAGACTGAGTTAACAACCTTCCCATTTGCGGTTGGATGTGTGGTTATGCATTTTGATTCAGTTAGTATTATCAGGTTATGTATTTGTTCATAGGTTAATATTCTCCGGTTATTTCTGTGCTCTGTAGGTTGATATCGGGTTATTTTTTTTTCTTATCTTGAGGTTAATATTATCCGGTTATTTCTTTGTCCTTGAAGTTAATATTATCCGGTTATTGTTCTTCTTCAGTCAGTAGTACCTGGTTATTCATTTATTTTTTACTGTTACTTGATTGTTCTTTATTATGTAAGTATTTTCATTCTCATTATCACCCGGTTATTAAGTAGGTTTTCTATTAATTTCGTGAGTGCCTGAGTATTAATATTTCATCCATTCATTTCCACCCGGCCATTCATGCATTCACCGTTATTACTCTGCCATCTCTCTCTCTCTCTCTCTCTCTCTCTCTCTCTCTCTCTCTCTCTCGTCGCGTGCAAGAGACTCCTGAATTATCGATAGGCAGGATAACGCGCCGTATTACCCCCCTCGTTGTTGTTGTTGTTGAAAGACTAACAAGCTGTATAAAGTGAACTGATAGCAAGAATAAATTAGTGATAGTGAGAATAGTGATGATGATAGCGAGAGTATAGTGAGAATAGTGGTGATGATAGCGAAAGGAAATTAGAGATAGCAAGAATAAATTAGTGATAGCGACAATAAATTAGTGACAACGAGAATAAATTAGTGATAGGGAGAATAGTTACTCTACGGTATAGCCAGAAAAAATTAGGGATGGCGAAAATAAAACAGTGTTAACGAGAATAAATTAGTGATAGTGAGAATAAATTAGAGATAAGAATTAGTGTAGCAGAAATAAATTGGTAAATGTTTCAGTGCTTTTGAAGGGGCTGACTTATTGGATAAAATCTCCCTGTAGTAGCCAGAATAAATTAGTTACGGTTATTATGCTTGAGCGGATACACAAAATTATAAAGTCGCCCGATCAGCAAGAATAAATTAAACGGCTTTTACTCTAACTTGGCCTGAAAATTGCTATCCATCTTGAATGCCAAATTGTTATATTAGATTAATGCCAGAATATGATGCTTGTCATGAAGAAGTGCTATGGGATGAATGTAGAGCTATACCCATGACTTTTTCTGCCAGTGAGGTACGTGAAATAAGCAACAAAACAGAAAATTGGGCCATGTTAACGTGAAAGACCTATAGTTGAGGGTTCTGTGGGTGTTAAAGGGTAAACAAATGGGTAAACAAATAGGTAAACAAGTGGGTAAACAAATGGGTAAACAGGTAAATAAATGGTGAATAAACCAGTGGGTAAAGTAATGGGTAAACAAATGGATACACAAATGAGTAAAATCGTCCAAAGGTTCCAGTCGTTGGGAAAATCAACTGGAAAAAAAAAAAATGGCAATAACATGAAGAAAGTAATCTTGTTCTTTGCTTATGGGGTGTTGGACAAGGCGGTAGAGTCACAGAGCGGTAGCAAGAGTATATGACTGGCTGTTATTCATTTGCTGTGAAAGAATTAGCTGCTACCGTCAAGAACACCCGGAGTAAAATGGTCCAGCAGGAGAAAGAATTAGTCCTAGTGAGGTATTTAAGACTTCCTTGATCGTGTAAGGATTGAAAGCCTGGATAAAACCGCCAGTCAGTAGCAGGAGTTAACGTTTCTGCCGTCCGCCGTTGTAAAAGGGTTAAATCAGGGTCGTATAATAGCGGCTTTTGCAGATTTCGTTAACGGTTCTTCTTCAGCGATTCATTCTGTCTTAGTATCTTCTTTTATGTCACTAATGCAGTCTGTGTTGATAATGAAACGATTTAAATAACATGCAGGAGGATGCCGAGATTCACTAAGGATAATAAATCGCAAAGAAAATGAAGCTACGAAGCCTACAATGCGACTTTAATATGGCCTCAATCCTTCTTTTAGGTGTCATAGGAGGCTTCGTAGAAAAGAACCACATCCCAGCTGTTTATTCTCCATATTACTTTTTTTTTTTTTTTTTTAAAGTCCCCATGTGCTTTACTCAGGCACCAGTGTCAGTACCAGGAATGAAGAATAGCAAGATGTAATACGAACACCCGCAAATAAATCGCTAAGGAAACGGTGTTACGAGGTCTACAGTGTCATCTACTGTGTAATAGGGACCCGATTGTCAGCAGCACCCTGCAACCAATAGTACTGTTTTATTCTTGCGGCACCGCGCGATTTCATTCAGGGCAGACAGTTCCAGCCGTAGAAAGACGTTATTTTGTTGTCTTCTTCCTAATGCCGTACGATTTCTTTCTCTTTGGAGGTGACATTTACTGTACACCAGGGGAGGTTAGCGACAGCCTTCATTGACCTTTTCACTACCGAGGGGCTTTCCGTAGTTGAAAAAATCTTATGGTAATAGTAAGAATAAAATAAAACAAATGACGTCTTAGTCTTCATCATCAGCACCACCACCACCACCATCATCATCATCATCATCATCATCATCATCATCATCATCATCATCATCATCATTGTCATCGTCGTCGCACTGTGGAATCTTATTTTATTTAGGATAATACTAGATGAATTTATTCAGACAGGTGAAGTTGTGGTTGTCTCAGGGCTAAAGTCTATCGATTTGCTTAACCATTTCGCTGGTAGGGATTCGCATGGTATTTTGTTCACGTTAATAGTAGATGCTTTTGCCCATCTCGAAGGACAAAAAAAAAAAAAAAAAAAAATACCGGTATATATTATCATTCCCTGGTATGGAGCCCGTTTGACATATTCTTCATATCTACTAGTGCCTGACGATTTTACTATGATAAAGTAAGTGTCGCTGCCAGAGGGTTAAAAAAAAAAAAAAAAAAATCGATAATCCCTCCTACTGGCATGGACTCACCTGGACCCGGATGCACGAATGAATTAATGATCATCGATTTTCTGCCGCAGTTGTTTTATTTTTATTTATTTATTTATTTATTTTTTTTTTTCGCAAGGGCAAGGAGAGTACAGTATCTTCCCTTGTCCTTCTTCCCATATAAAGCAGATCAAGTTATAAGAGGAAGATTATCATGTATTTTTTATTTAGCAAGAAGGATGCAGAAGGGCAAGTGGTGATTCTTCCCGTGTATGTTCGTCCTGCAGAAACTGGCCCAAGTTACGAGAGGAAATTGGTCGTAAGTTTCTGTGTATAGCTCGGTCCTGGGTATTTTATTCGGGTTGATCTCGTATTATTTTGCCGATGTAAGAGGTCATTGCTGTCAGAGAGAGAGAGAGAGAGAGAGAGAGAATCTAACAACACACTCAGTGGCTGTTGTAAAATGCCCGATAAATGGACCCCACGTAAGTAAATCCTGCTGGAGAGAGAGAGAGAGAGAGAGAGAGAGAGAGAGAGAGAGAGAAAATCTAACAACACACTCGGTGACTGTTGCAAAATACCCGATAAATTAACCCCGCGTAAGTAAACCCTACTGGAGAGAGAGAGAGAGAGAGAGAGAGAGAGGCTGTTGCAAAATGGTCGAAAATTGAATCCCAGGTTAGCAATCCCCCTTTTGTAATTATGCATTATGTTGCTGGCTTTGTGACTTGACCTAATTAGTATTGCTTTAGTGTAAATATTCTGCTAACAATGGATTAATTTTCTTGGGTCATCGCGAATTATAATGGTCGTTAGGGACATCATCTCCCTCCTGTGTGATGCTTTATGAAACCGGTGTACAGTCGATAAGAAAAAAAAAAATGTCATCTCGCAGGGTTATGAAGGTGTTCGAATTAAACAATATTGCCTGTTAAGTTCCAAGATTTATTTGCAATCTGAATATGTGTATAATAACAATGCCGACTGGAAACTGTCTGAAGAAAGTGATATACCTGTATTAGCTAACATTATGAAAGCAGGTGTACCAGCTTGGGGAAAAAAATGATTACCGGTACCGGTACGCATTTTCCACTAACAATCGTCTGTGGTCTCATTATTTTGCGCCTAGTGTGAACCGATTTTTTTCCCATCAAATAGAGGTTTATATATATATATATATATATATATATATATATATATATATATATATATATATATATATATATATATATATATACACACAGTATATAGCCTATATACCGTTACTGCCTGCATCAGTCTATTTTCAGCCAGCGGTAGGGCATCGATAATTGACTGGTGTCGTCCGTTAGGTACTCGTTTTTTTTTTTTTTTTTTTATAGTAAAGTATGGGAGAGGCGCATGCTTCATTTCTTGCCTTGTCCTTAGTTTCCTCCTCCTCCTCCTCCTCCTCCTCCTCTTCCTCTTCTCTCTCTCTCTCTCTCTCTCTCTCTCAGCTCAGAATGAACGTTTTCGACCTGGAAAGATTACATTCAACTTCAATTAACAGTCTTCATTATTAAAGATCTTCCCCAACCTCAGTAAACAAGAGTACTCGTAAATTACATAAAGTTGTATTAAAGTGGTCGGCGTTGCTGTGGTTACCTGCATGAACGACTGCCGCCTTTTATGTATTTGTTTATTGTCGGTAATTGTGAGTAAATAAGTAGTGCTGTATATATAGACGAAAGAATGAAGCAGCTAGTCTATACCTGATAGGCTACATTGATATATCAGTATGACTTGCGGGAGAGGGAGAGAGAGAAAATGGTGCTCCGTAAATATAACACACACACACACACACACACACACACACACACACACACACACACACACACACACACACACACACACACACACACACACACACACTTATCATTTACTGTTGTAGAGGATGTGGATAAAGATTTAGGAACATGACGCACCTGTCGCCTCTCACGTAGCCTATTACATAAATGACTGTTTGAAGTGATTGGGATGGTTTGGGGATAGGAAGGGATAGGGGAGATGGAGAATAAGAGGGAGTAAGGGAGATATTTGATAGCATGCAGTGGTAAAGTTAGTTGGAGAATAGAGTGAGAGGGATGGAAGAAGGATAGGAAGGAGTGTGGGAGGCAGATGGGTAGTAAGAGGGAGTAAGTATTTGATTGCAGAGAGTGTGGGAGGTTGGTAGAGAAGAGGAAAGGGAACGGGAGGTGTTGGATAAGAAGGAGTGAGCGAGATGGAGGGAGAGTAGTTGGGAATGCCGCATGGTAGGAATTTGAAAGATTAGAAACTGTAAGGGAGTTATTTTGAGCGAGACTGGAAGGTGTTCAGGAGGTTAGCAGGGGATGGACTTGAATAGGGAAGGTTAGTTGAAGGATTGGAAGGATTTTTTTTTTTTTTTTTTTTTTTTTTTTTTTTTTTGAGGATAGGGAGGAATGGGATAATTTGGGGGGAACGGTGTAGTAATGAAGAGGGGAGAGGAAATAGTAGAGAGGCTAATTTTGTGATAAGAATGAGTATAGGAAGGTTTGTAGGGGATAGGAGGGAATATAGTGTACGGTATATAGGCCTATATATTTTTTAATAGCAGGAGTTATAAGAAGGGCTCTAGTTTTTATTTTTACCTTAAACTGGTCCAGATTTCTGTCCCCCAGCAACCTTTTTCAAGTTCCTCATTGGCAGAAGAAGACAATATTGCTGCTCCAAATACTTTCCATAGCATTTTTTTCTTCACGACTAGCGACGTAATGTAGTGTTGATTTCTTGCGACAGGTGAATAGTCAAGATGGAGGGGTGTTTCTTTTAGGCTTAGTAAGAGTAAAACTGGCATAGTTGTGGGAAGAGGAAGAAATAGGTTATATAAAGCTTGCTAAGGAGTAGGAAGAAATAGAGGAAGCTAACTGGGCGATAGAAAGGAGGAGAGGACGCATGCATTGGGCTAGGAAACAGGATGGAGGGTAAGGCAGTGATGGTTGCAACGGGTGATGGATAGGGCAGCTGTTGCGGTTGTTGTTACGGGGATAGGGGCTGTTATGATTGGCTTTATTAGTAGGGACAGCTGGCTAGTGGGGATAGCTAAGTGGCTGGTTTAACAGCGATGGACTGACAGCTGGCCTAGATAAAGGAGATAATTGCTGTGTTGATTAGGACAGTGCTGATGGGTAATGTTTATGACCCCACGCAGTACGAGACGGGTCCAGTTCCTTTTCACGGCACGAGGCGACACTCCCTGGCTGAATAAGACCGTCTGTGGATAGAATAAACCCATAAAAGACCTGGCCTGTGTGAGGAGCTTGAGCTAGATAAGTGTAATGATGGCTGTATAGGTTAGGACAGCGTTGATGGCCAGTGTTTATGATCCCACTCACTCGTAGAGGTCACGAACAGTTCCACTACACTTTTTTGGCCTGTCTCCTAAATCATCAAGTATCAGTAAGAATAAAATACAAAAGACATATCCCCAATTTGGTGGTCATACAATTTTTTCTTCATCATCGGGGGGAGGGGTGCCCGCACTCTTCCGTTTTCGGAATCTTCTCGCACCCCTTTTCCATGTGCTAGATTTTTTTTTTTTTTTTTTCGTGCGAAACCGCATTGGATTTTACAGGTGAAATGGTACACCCACACGTTTACCAGTAGCATAGAATGTAATCGTATAGCCAACCATAAGACGGCACTTAGCATCGTATTTTACAAACTGGATAACTGTAATTAACTCTGTAGAAACAGTATTACCAAAGTGAAATACACCCAGATTGCTGCAACACACTAAGAAGTTTTTTTTTTTTGTAGTTCCATCGATGAAGTTATTGAAATGAGAAAGGAAGTAGACAAGTAACGTAATGGACTCAGACTAAGAATGTGAGAAGTATAGGCAAACATGGCAGTAACTTAAGTAGGCTAGCGTAACGACACTGCAAGCTGCTCAAAAGGTAGTGAATGGGTTGTGTACGATAGCAACCAGGAGTGACAAAAGAAGCACCAGAGTGTACAGGGTAACGTGGTAAACGTTTAGTACCGTACCGGTAACTTCGTAATGCCGGTTTGGACATATTTGACATGTTGTGTACCCCCAGAATAAGACCCCTTGTAACACCTTCACTATGAGGGGCCACTTAAGTATAACGAAATCGTGTGGCGGTAGGAACGGTAAATTACAATAAGCGTCAGCATACGATAGGAGTAATGGAGAATCGTTTAAACCTTCCCCATCGGCTGAGTAATGTAGTGGGAAGGACGAGGAGACTTAATAAATACGGTAAAAAAAAGTCATTATGCTGAAGGGGATAAGTACCTGAACAAATGACTGGAGAAAAGGATAAAGAACACAGTATTTCATCACCATCATCAATCAGTAAGTCAGTCAAACTGTTACGGTATTCCCTCTGGTAAATGGGAGCCCATGTTAAAAACAGTAATGAAGGCCACAACTATCCTCCTCGCAAAAAAAAATAAATAAATAAATAAAGTGAAATAAAAATACATTCACATCCAAATAGAATAACACGGAGGTTGGAAGGTAAAGAAGCAAAAGAGGACATCAGGATGGCGGACTTGACAAGATTGGCCAGTGATTATAAACTAAAGACTTGGGCTGGACAGATATGGTCGAGGAATGTCAGTTAAGTGGACACATTTGACGGAGGATAGACGGACGGCCTGTTGTATTTGGTCTGTTCCGGTTAGTAGACTTTGAAATCGCTTTGTTGATTAAGGACCGGCACAGTAAGGCGCCTTTGCTAGATGTGGAGGCAAGACTAGAGATGGCTAGGTTAAGCATTGTTGAGACCTGCACAACAAGACGCCTAGGCAAGATTCGGAAGTACGGTAAGGCTAGAGATGGATAGGTTATAGGTGTGATAGAGACCAAGGTGTTCTAACCCTCGAACCACCACGACGGGCATGAATCCGAGGACGTCTTGGTCGCTTACTTCCTCCTGCTACATGACGACCTTAATGAGCCTTGGGGAGATCACGGTCCAGCAAATTCATCAGTAGCAGTGGAAGGAGTTATATCGAAGCGGTTTCCAGCCCCGTCAGTGGGACATCTTACTCCAAAGTTTACTAAATCGTTTGGAGAGATGAAAAAAAATTAGAAAGACGTCATCGTATTGAAGGGGTTACTAATTTCAATCGATGACGTATTTTTTATTCCTTTTAATTACTGATATCTCTAGACGGTTTTAATCCTTTTAGGGGAGACCTAGAAGTGGTGGGCTTACGTTGCCAGTATAGTCTTCCTTAACCCATTCACGACAAAGATGCTCTCCCAAGATGAATAAAATCATCTGGAGGTGGCAAGAATTAAAAAAAAAAAAAAAAAGTAATCGTGAAAGGGTTAATTCAGTGGCTGCTGTGAATGTTTTTGTGGTGGAGAACGTAGGAATGTTAACCACTTACAAGATAATCGGCAGCTTTTTCTCTTTTATTGGTGCCTCAGGCGATCTGACTCTGTATGGGAGAGAGATTTTGAACTGGAGAGGTTAGATACAGCCTCCGTTGTGCGCTTGAATCCGAGAATTTATTTTTCACTCTTCAGGTCACCGCTAGACGATTTTGCATATTCTTGTGAGGGGATTTATTAAGTTTTTATCATACCTCCCCAGATCAGAAAGTGTCCCGTAACTAAATAAAATCATCTTGAGTTACCGTACCGTGAAACATGTTATCGAACTGAAGGGGTTAGTCTCGCACTTCTTGCCCCCCCTAAGTTCAATGAAACAACAGTAGTAGTAGTAATAATAATAATAATAATAATAATAATAATAATTGAAGTGAAAGGGTTGATGTGGAAGGATTAGAGATGTATGATGTGGTATTTTAGTGGATTAAAAGACAAGAACTATTGAAAGGGAAAGAGAAGAGAGAAGTGGTAGTGGTTATGGTAGGGATTGGTTGAAGGGAAGGGGTTGGTAGGAGTCGTAGTGGTTAAGATAGTAGGAACTGTTTAAATGGAAGGGATTGAGATGGTAGGGACTGTTTAAAAGGAAGGGATAGGGAGGAGAGGTAGTGGTGATGGTAGGGACTGGTTCGACAGAAGGGATAAAGAGTAATGGTAGCACGGTAGCTGATACGGTAGGAACTGTTAAATAGGTAGCGATAGATAGGTAAGGCATGACAGTAGTATGACATGATAGAAATCTTTTAACGGGAAGGGATAGGGAGGCAGGGAAGTGGTGGAATCGCTAGGGACTGACCAAAACGAAAAGATAGGGAGGATTGGCGGTGAATTAATCGGTAACATAAAAGGGAGGGGGGGGGGGATTGGGAGGTATGGGGGTGAATTAATCAGTAACTTAAAATAAGGAAGGAATAGGGAGGTATGGGAGTGAATTGATCGGTAACTCATTATAGGGATGGAGAGAGAGCTATGGTAATGAGTTAAATGGCAAGGACTCCTCAAAGGTCAGGGTAGAGTGGCACTGTGCGGTAGTGAGTGGAAAGATAACTTTGAAGGGAAGGGACAGAGAGGTGTAGAAGTAGAGAGGTGTAGAAGTGAAAAGTTGCGTAAGGAAAGGAAAGGGCTAGAAACAGCTGTGGTAGTTGATGAGATGGTGATAGATATAGAAAGGATCGTAATGATTCGATACAGCTATGGTAGTGAGTTACATAATACACACATGCAGGTGGTAGTAGAGACATCAGTTATGGAGGAGTAAGGATGGAGGTAGAGACGTGTTTCGGCTATGTGGAGGATGAAATTGTATGTTACGTAGGGTCTTATTTATTTTTATTTGTTTATTAAGGCTATATATTTATTTATCTTTTCATTTCGATTCCAGTTTATTTCGCCGACCGCGGTTAATCTCTTCAGGTCGAGTACGTCTATTTATTTTTTCTTCATGTAGAGTCCAGTTTATTTGGCGGACCTCGTTGAATCCCTGCAGGGCCAGTACGTATTTATACTGTACCTTTGCCTTCTCCAGGTAGTAGTATTATACTTGAGAAGGATGTGAACGGTAGTAGTGAAGGAGTTAATTAAGGCTGTACCGGTATATTATCTCCACATCGGAAAATCTCTCCTAAGTTGAATATAGTCGCGTCGAAATAGCAAGAATAGACAAAAAATTCCGTCATCTAAATGAAGTGGTTAATCTCCATTAGCCCTGGACGTCGAAAGCACTGAATTTAAGAAAGGAAAGTTAAATAAATAAACTACACCGAAGAGTTGAGATGGGTTGACTGGAGAAAAAGGGAAGTAATAATCCTAGAGTGATGATGGTGATGATGATGATGGCCAGCAGGAGGCAGGACATTGGCTACGATAGAGGACTGGTTGTGGTGATAGTGGAGATGGTGCTGTGTCGGGAGGCAGGGTGGCATTGGGTGGTGGTAATGGATGCAGTGATGATGCAACGCCGGCAGACAGAGTGATTGTACGCCAAGGAACTACTGGTGACGGTGGTGGTGGTGAAAGAAGAGAGGTTCGTCTTGAGATGGTGATACCTTGATGATAAGAACGTCAGCTCGTAAAGGTCCAGTTTAATGATAATGTGTGTTGATTTATGCACTGATGGGGAGTTGTGCGGCGTCCAGTAAACCGCTGTTGTGTCATAGGAGAGGTTATTACTGAAAAAGGATGTATTTATTTTCTATGCTGCTCATGTTGTGTTTATTTTTCAGGTACGTTCTTTCGGGCATTATGTTGACATATCGTAGGAGAGATAGATTGGGAGTCGTTACTAAGTGAGGAGGAAACTGTGTTGTTTAATACGGTACTGGTAATGCCTGGAATAGGAGCAACATGTTGATTGTCGTGGGAGGAGTCATTACTGAGTAGGGGCAGATTTTTAGGACATAATTTTGGAAATGCAGGAGGTAAGATCGGTACTGAGGATGGATAGAAGTACCCAGAATTTCAGTGAAGACGTCCCGTTATGTTGTTTTATGATGGTGGTTGGGGCTGGTAAATAATGAAGTCCCATTGAGCAACAGGTGGCGTGGCGTGGGGATACACTAAGAGGGAATCTGACTTTTGTTGTGATATCGGCTCTGGTGCCACGCGGTGTGGTTGTTACTGAGTCGGGGTAAAAGTGCATGGAAATCTTTCTGTCGAGACCGCCCTTCACAAGATGGTGCACCGTGCATCATTCAGCATCTATGTTGTCGTATGAACATCTAGGAACAACTTCCACAGCTTCATGCAGCCATGTACGGTAACAACATATACAGGTGCCAAGACGGTACTCATTCTGCAAAATAGTCTACCAGTAACTAATGTAAGCAGTGTAATAACTCTTTATCTCGTAAATCTTAACACAATAATCTTAAGTAAACCGTTCCAGCGACTCAACGTCTACCAAACCCCATTTGGATTTTGTTTTCCTTCCGTTACGTCGTGACGATGTTTTTTTTTTTTTTTTTTTCATGCAAGGAAGAAGGAACCAAAGGCCAGGTGCCTGCAAATTGTTCCCTCCAAGAACAAAAACCAAAAAACAAGACAAGAGAGCCAAATTCAAGAACCGTTCATTTCGAGGTGCCTAGACACACTGCATTTGAAAGACTGGAGATCATAGGCTGTAGGAAATACAAAGATACCTCGTAGTGAAGGGATTCGAAGCAGTTTCCATTAACTGTTAGTGCAGTTACCGTAAGTATTTTAATCTTGCTACCACCAGACGAGTTGCATCACCTTACTGTGGTAATACCTCTCATTATGCAGGAATAAGCCAAATGTATTAGCTTAACAGACCTTCCTCAATAATCAACTTCCAGCCAAATTTTCGTCCACCCATCCTACCGGGACCTCCAACTCTCTGATTGAACCCAACTATCCCTGCGCATTTTATGCATATTTCAAATCGAATCCCAAATTGACTTTAATATTCGTCTCCCGTGACTCACCGTCAGCTGAATAAAATCATCTAAGGTTGTCAGGAATGAAATAATGTACTCTGTTTGATTGACCAGTGCACCAGAGGTGTATGGGGCGATTAGGTTGTGTTTGATTCGCGGCTGCTGATTGGCCGCCGATGATGTCATTGAAGTCAATGCAGACGTGTATTATAGTGCAATATGCGAACGTGTAGGTGTACACCATGGGTGGATAATGAACTTCAAGCCTCGCTCATCGTTTTATAAAACTTTATAATCAGCTTTAATTTTCTTTGATAACTAAACTTTTAAAGCTAATTTTGGCCTCTTTAGTGTCGGAAATTATTCCATATTTAAACTGGCTGCTCATATTATAAACTGGCTGCTCATATTACAAGCAGTTTACAAATATAAATATATAAGTGTTAAAATAAGAAGAGCTGTAGATTTACATCATCGGCGGCCAGTCAGCAGCCGTGAATCAAACACACCTTACTCGCCCCATACATCTCAGGTGCACAGGTAAATGAAATAGGGTATATATAGTGTTGTTGCTGCCGTGAGAGGGTTAACCTGTAACAAGCTAACTTTTATCAGCTTAACCTTCGCCTGCTTTCTTACCAGAGCGAACCGTACGTACCCTTCTGATAAGTAAATCCAACTGAACCCATGCTTAACCTATAACAAGCTCACCGTCCTCAACCTAGCCATCACCCATTTGGTACGCTTTCAGTGAACCATATGTACCGTTACCCATTGTTTAAGGAAATGAAGCTGAACCAAAACTGAACCCTACCTTAACCTATAACAAGCTCGCCTTTGTCACCCTATCCTCCACCTACTCTTACTGAACCATATACGTACCCATCTAGAAATAACCAATAGCAACCTAACTTTTATCGTCCTGTCTTCCGCCTGTCGTTTCACTGACTCTTCAGCTTATCCGCACTTTTTTGATAAATAAGCCAGGCTGAACCTTAACTTTTGCACCTTAACAGCCTACCTGGATTAAAGCTTCCACCAATTTTAACCAGACCATAAGTACACGTCTTGCAAATAAGGTATGTCACCCTCAACTTGGGCCTACCTTAAAACATCCTAATTGACCCACGTGTCGGTCTTCCGTCATATGAGTAAATCCTAACCTAACCTAACTTAACCCAATCTAACCTAACCTAACCCAGCCCAACTTAACTTGTCCAAACCCAGCCCAATAACCTGTCCTATCCTAGCTCAACCTAACCTAGCCCAACCATCATCAGGCCAGCCGCCACCCACTGAAAGGACCCCTACCTACCCGTCGTATAAATAAATCTCCCTTATCATGTTACACCGCCTTAAAATGCCATTACAGTACTACGCACCGTGAGTGGCTGTTACACACGTCTATAATCCCATTAGGCTAACCTCTCTTCAAAGACTTGCGTGTAACTATCTCGGTTCAGTTGCGGCCCTCCTCTTCCATTCCAGATACTATCCGGTAGCAAATTTAACTGCGAGACTCATGTCCTAAGCTGAATGATATTGTCAGGAGTGGGAAGTATATGAAAAGGGAGTCCGTGCTGAAAGACTTAAAAGAGTGAAAAGGATATCCTCGTTCTGAAAGGCTTAATAAAATGAAAAGAGTGTCCTCGTTCTGAAAGTCTTGATAAAATGAAAAGGATGTCCTCGTTCTGAAAGGCTTATTAAAATGGAAAGGATGTTGTCATACCGAAAGACTTAATGGGGATTGTTTGTGACGCTCCTTCGGTCTGCATGTGTTTTTTCTTGAAGGCCGAGTTGAATATCGTGGCTGTAGAAACAATTATTAACCCAATAATAAACAAGGTGTCATAGGCATTAACATCCTTCTAAACTCTGTTCAAATTAATCTTTTTGGTCTAACATGGCTCTTTCTCCCGTTGATGTCTTTTCACAAGCTAATTTCACTCTTCTACATAGTATTCACCCTTTTCAGTACCGGTAGCGGCCCATCCTCCTTCAAGATTTATACATGCTGACCTACGCAACAAGATGTCTTAACCTCGCCCACCATTTTCTATTTCGTGGCGTAACTCTTTTTTTTTCCCCATCACTACGGTGATATATCAGTATAGTTTATTCTTGCTGCCTCCAGACGATATTATTCATGACCTCTAACACTGAAGGGGTTACTGAAGGCTGTATCGAACTCCTTCTGCTCAGGAAAAAAAAAAAAAAAAAAAAAAGGTGTACGGTTGTCTTTAGGTAGCTAGCAAGAATATAGTAGAAATGACGTTCTCTAAGTGCCTCTCTTCCGTAACTTCCAGGCTGACCTAGGGTACTCCACTTTATGGTTTACCCCATTCGCCCCTTCAGATTCCATTACCTTATCTTGACCCTGCCGCTGGCTGTTTCCCCTAAGTCCGTTAAACTTGTTAAGCCTGGGTAGGGTGTTCCGCGTATTGATCTCCCATGCTTGACCTATTACATCTACCGTACTCTGAAGTATAAGCAAACTTTCTTTCAGGACGTCAGGTAATTCAATAAACCCGTGCAGCAAGGACGAAGCTTAGATGCCCAAGGACGAAGCTTAAGGATCTAGTCTTCCAATAACCATTTCACCACGATAACGTATTTTTTGTTTCTCTTTCTGCCACCGGACGATTTTAGTTAGGGCAGACCTGTAGTAATAAAGGAGTTGATGAAGGTTTTATCGAACTCCTTTAGTTGGAAAAGTTTCTCCTTACCTAAGTAAGACTACCAGAAAAAAACAGAAATAAGATAGGTAATAAGACCCCGGTTTGAATGGGTTGACGTCTTCACAACAGTAACGTCTCCGCATAATCACCGTTGCTGGCTGAGGATTATATTTTTTGCCTTCACTTCCTAGCCATTTTATTTCTGCATACGTTACGCTGTTGCCTAGTGTTGATATTGCCAGCTGTTTGTATTCTAGAAAAACTGATGTACAAGAAAACAAGTATGTGTAATTTACAAAGTTAGTCGTTAAGGAAATGGTGTTAGAGAGCCATCTGAACCCACGAGAACGCAACCTTCAAGCAAGTCAAATAAAAACAGTTCAGTATTGCACAAAAACAACTTGGCACTGCAAAAACAATGCAGCTTAAGTAGATAACACGGCACGGAAGGACGGAGAAGAAAAATGTGATGATGAAGACGACGACTACGTAGGTGATCTAATCATGGTAACAAGTTTAATAAATTTACAAACCAGCACCACCGTTGTGAAGGGACTCTGTGTGGGTATCTGATTATCAGCTCACAACAGTTTTACGGGGGGTCAGAATTAACATGCAAATAATGATCTTCGAATGCATTTACTGAATATATTACACTTATACGAGAACTGCGCAATATCTATATATATATATATATATATATATATATATATATATATATATATACATACCGGTATGCACTCCCTGTAAATAAGCCTTTAGCCATGGTGGGCGGTGGTGCAGCAGTGGTAGTATACAGTATACAGCTTGCAATTCGAAGATTTTTCAGGTCAAACGTACGCGTGGACGAAGTTTTATCCTCTCTTGTCCCTGTTCACCCTTCAGTACAGTTGGGGACCTGGTTGTAACATCGATGGTTATGTGCGGTATTCTTGGGGAAAGTTGGACCCTAGCAGCAATTGATTATCTGCCTTCATGATCTAGTGTTTTATGCAGGCGAAGAGTAGGCGATTTTATTCACCTATGAAAAATGCCAGCAACTGAGAGAGAGAGAGAGAGAGAGTGAGAGAGAGAGAGAGAGAGAGAGAGAGAGAGAGAGAGAGAGAGAGAGAGAGATCCCCAGGGTCAGCGTGTAAAAGAATTGCTGTTTTTCTTTTTTCCCCTCTTCTTTAATCAAGGAAAAAGACGTGGGTTTTCCGTAGCAACAAGCCAGCCTATCTCGCGCGCAAGTCACCCTGTTTGTTTTCCATTTTATATCTGTATTGACGTAACGTGTTTGGGTGGACGTGGTTGTGGGCGTGTGGGTTTGAAGAGATGAGTGGGATTTTATTCGCTTTATCTTTTATTTCCATGTTATTTATGGAGATGTTATGTGTTTATGTGTAGGCGCGACTGTGTTTGGGTGTGTGAGTGTGGTGTTAATATTGATGTGCATGCAGCAGTGCTTGTGTTTAAATGTCTGTGTTAGCCATAATTGGAGTTGGAGTGTGTGTGTGTGTGTGTGTGTGTGTGTGTGTGTGTGTGTGTGTGTGCGTGTCTAGATGTGTGAGTTTGGTCTGAGTGGATGTTTGTGTTTGTGGTTGGATGCGTGTTTTTGTTTCCTGTGATTAGATAATTGAGCCGGTGAGCTTGTATGTTTTCATGTGTGTTATGAGTGTGCTGTGATTGGATGTTGTGTGTTTTCATGTGTGTGTGTGTGTGTGTGTGTGTGTGTGATTGTATGTTTGGATGTGTGATAATGTCAGAATAAGTAGGTTATTTTCTTTTGCGAGTTTCTTTGGATGAAAATATTCGATTTCTGAAGGAGCTGAGGAGGCCAGCACTTCCATATTAAACATTTGGCTCTCATTTCAGACATCTCATTCCCTTTCGTACTTTGTCAGCTTGGGAAAAGGTTAATTGTGGTTGGTAGAGTGGACCGTATGTAGACTGATTATGCTTAGAGTATTTGTGTTCTTATCTGGATGTTATCGTACGGTATGTGTTTTTTGTGCTGTTGTGTACCCTGCTGATTGTATGTGTGTGTGTGTGTGTGTGTGTGTGTGTGTGTGTGTGTGTGAGAGAGAGAGAGAGAGAGAGAGAGAGAGAGACTAGCTAAGGAGTATGCAGGGTCATAGAGCTCACAAGAAATAAAATCAATATCAGAGTTCTACTAATATCCTTGACACTAATAACACCAGTTCAGGCTCCGAGAAAAGGCATCGGGTGTAATTTTGATATAATTTATGGCGGCAAATGGGTGGACTTTATAATGCCTGGAAATTGAAATGCAATTATCCAAAGTTGCGTTGTGAAATTATTGTTATACCAAGTACTTATTTTGTTCCTCTGTAAAGTGTGGTATTAATTTCCTGCACAGCGATTTTTTTTTTTTAAATAATTAGTCTCTTCTTGTAAGCGCTGGATGATTTTATGTAGCTAAGGGGGGATTTATTGTAGTCAAAGGGTTAGAAATCTTCGCAAACCCCCTTGGCCTGTATTCTCGTCGGTTATGGAAGCACCCTAACACCTTTTCCTAAGCGAATTAGTTTGCTTATTACACCTTACTGACCTATTGTATGTCTTATAAATCCCTCAAACATCGCTATACCCTTCGTAAATATATACCAGTAACGTAAAAATGGCATTCATCAGCCATGTCCAAAAATAATTCGCTAAGGAAGAGGTGCTAGGGAGCCTTTGAGTCTAAGGCGGTATTTGCAACGATTGAAGTACCTACCGTAATGTAAATCTAGCCTTTGCGTTCCGAGTAATACCCCAAGATATTGTAATTATTTATTTATGTATTTATTATTTATAGTAAAGGGATGCATTAACGAAGAAGTTTGTGTATTCTTCAATCTGAGGAATATTAGCATTTACCAGCGATTAAAAGACAGCGCTATCGGGTTATATATACGCTAGTTTTAGGGTGAGTATAATTTGTCTCGGCATTTTTGTATTAACTTCTTCAGCTCCACTTTTTTTTTTTTCATTTGGAGATTTTGAGAACTGGGTGGGTAAGATTTAGATTTCATTAACAACATAACTGCTGACATTTTGTGAACTGGGTGGGTGAGATTTAGCTTCTATCAACTACTAGCTTCTGACATTTTGAGAACTGGGTGGGTGAGATTTAGATATTTTGAGAACTTGAATTTTTAGATTAAGCTATTATGAGATTTCAACGTTTTCAGAAGTGAGTTCGTGAGATGTATCCTTCACTAAGTCCATCGTTATACTAAAAGGGCTCCTCAGGGATACATAAAATCGCCACCTCGGTAATAAAATGCAGTTATCATCTTATCATCATCCACTGGGCAAAGGGCTTAAGGATGGTAGAGTTATACCGGCCATTTAAGGGTTATAAAGGTTGAAAGTGTGCCCTTTGAATTGCAAATAGTGGTGTTAATGGAGTCGCAAAATGGAAGGCTGAAAGGAGTGAAACCCTAACCCTTTCTCTGGTGGAGTTTTATTTGCGCTGTGTTTTATTCCGACCATCCCTAGACGATTTGGTTTGACTTATGAAAACCGGGACCAATAATCGTTTTTAAGTTTTTCTTATATTATTATTCTTGTGGCTGGTAGTAATTATGTACTGGATTTTGGCTAATTACAGAGGATTTTTTTATTTTTAGGTCAGAAAAAACTCGGCGTAGGAAAATTAGATTAAAAAGGGGTTGGATGAAAAAAAAAAAAAGGTAGCCACTCCATTGAGACTCATAGCCGTGAATATTAAACAGGATTTGCGTCTTGGCTTCTTCAGCCCTAAAACGCCATGTGTATTTTATCTTTGCAATGTCCCAACTATTTTATCCGGCTTTTGGAAGTTTCGGAATTGGAGGGGTTGGATACAGCCTTCCTTACCGCCTTCACCACGATACAGCTCTCCTTTGCTGAATAAAATCGTGTGACAGCAGAAGGAATAATTAAATAAAACAATGACGTATTTCGTGTTGATATTGCTGCCACCTGACGATTTTCTCTAGCTGCTGAGAGCACTCGGGTAATGAAGGGGTTGGTGAACGGAAGCTGCATCTAACCCCCCAAACCCGAGAAGTCTCCCCCGAGTTGAGTAAAATCGTCTGTAGGTAGCATGAATAAAATGCTAAAGGCCCGTCCTCCGTTGAAGCGGTGAAGTTCGTAGATGGAGGAGAAAAAAGAAGAAATGTACGTAAAGCGGTGCGAGTGAAAATGTTGCCAGGGAGAGCCGTGAAAATGCAGGTGGTAGTAGAGTCTGTCTTGGTAATTAATGAATGGTTTGTGCGGAGGATGGATGGGAAACGAGAAGGCTTTAAAAAATTCTTAAGTAATGTATTTAACCTGAGATTCTGGTAAGCACTGAAAGTTGTGGTTGTCGTTTATATTTATCTGTCTCACTACCTATAGCTATATCTGTATCTATCGGTAAACTACCAGACGATTTTATTCAGTTTAGCGTACCGTACAAGTAGTGAGGGGATTGATGAAGGCTCTGTCTAACCTTTCTGGTTCGAAAAGGCTAAAGGCAGCGACGTTAAAATGTAGAGGGCAACCTCGTATTGAAGGGGTTAATTTAGTGGTGAGATTAGAGTTGGTACCGTAATAGGCTAAGCAAAACGCAAGCTGTAGCTATTTATTACCCTAGCTATTTCCATGTCATATAGCCTTACAGGAAAATGGGAAAGGTTTAAAGATTTCCGAGTGATATTTTTCTTTCCTCCCACTGAGATTCTGAGAACGTAAAATGTAAAGGCTTGTGGAAAGTGGTTTGGGCTTTGTTGGCCTAATGTAATTGTGTTTGGGTTAAGAGGTGATAATAGGCTGGGCAGAAAGGAAGTTATTTTATTACGTTGATGTAGCCCGCTAGTTTTCCCACTGGACTGGCACGGAAAGGATTATGGGCAATGGTGGTTTTGGTGGTCGGATTAAGTTATGTCTGAGGAACGAGAAGGTGAGTAGAAATAATTTTTACCTTGACTGGACGATGGTTGTATAGCCTGATAACGTACCCATTGGACGGACACTTTTCCTGTTGTAGATGAACTATCATTGTCACACTTGCGAAAACAGTGATCTGGTGTGCGTTAGTTTATCTTAGTATCATACAAATTGTTAACAATAAAAAGTATTCTTACCCTCGTTTTGTATTACATTATGAAACAGAGGATGAAGTACCGTATTTGCAATATCGGAGTGTACAGTAAAGTTTTTCAGCTTTTAGAAATAATGTTCCAGTCCCCAGGTGAATAAAATTCATCTTAGGAAGGGCCTCTCCTACCAAAGGTGTTAAATGAAGACTGTATAAATATCTAACCACACTGGTTCGAAAAGTCAACCCAAAGTTGAATAAGTGTCATGAGACAGCAAAAATAAAATGTTAAATACGTCGTTGGGGTGAAGGGAAAATATCGTGAGGGCCGCTGTGGAGTGTTTGAAGGCAGGCACCATGTCTCCTTGATCAGGCTGTGGGCAATATTTATCGAAGGTCATCTCATAGCGCGCATCACAGATAATTGGTCGTGCAATTTGAAACTGGGAGTTCCTTTTTCCGTATCGTCGTTCAGCGTTTGTCCCTCTCATCCCCAGAAAGAAATTGTAAACTAGTTCTTTTCAACTCGCAGTATTTGTGGCAGGTGTTAACCTGTGCCTCGTAGTTGTCATGTGATTTGTGTAGACCAGATCAGTGTCTTTGTTGTTGTTGTTGTGGATCATAAAATATAATATTGAACCTAATGCAGAAATCACCCCGCTTCAGTCGGATACACTCAGATATCGGTATCAGTCCTAGTTATTGTATTGAAGGATAAATCTGTGTAGTAAGAGTAAGGGACAGGGTGTTCCATATGTGTCTGGCACTGCTTTATTAAACATATTTTACTTTAGTCTTTCCCTTGACCAAGTTAATGCATTATCACTAATTTAATGCTTTATCTTTTGCAGGTAAGCCTTTCATGAACTGAGTGATGGATCCATACGAAGTGCCAACCCCATTTCAGGTTCACTGTAAGTACTGTACTGGTGTGGTAGTGTTGGTAGTTCAGTCTAAGGGTATGTTCACACTGATCTGAAATCGTACATATTCTGACGCTAATTGTCTGGTTGGGTAATATGGGATGAAAACAGAGAGAGAGAGAGAGAGAGAGAGAGAGAGAGAGAGAGAGAGAGAGAGAGAGAGAGAGAGAGATGTTTCACTGGGCAGAGTTTTGAGGTAAGCCGTTTCTCACCTCTAGACATATTGGAGGTGACGGCAAGAGACGAATTATCGGGAATGTGAACCGGGTAAACGCTGTGTTCTGTGTTCGCTGAAGTATTCATACGCACACAGTCAGACATCCTGTATCGGAGTATGAGACGTTTTCTTAGTGATACTGCCTAGCGGACTTCGTAGCACCTGTTCCTCAGCGATTTGTTTTGCATTGGGCAAGTCCGACCGGCGGGGGAGGGGCGGCAACTCCAGTCAGTAAGAAGATATATAATAAGTACCAAAACTTTCTAGTCTTAATTTTTTTCCTGTGTGTGTGTATATATATATATATATATATATATATATATATACTGTATATTCTTGAAACAGGTTGAAGTTGTCCCAAGCGGTCGGATTTGTCCCATTCTGTGGTACACCATTTTATCCTTTTGTACGCAACTGAAGCAAACCACGTCGGTACAAAAAATATGTGGATAACATTAAAAACATTAACAGTGTAATATGCATAATAAATCGCAATGAAGAATGAGCTACGAAGTTTCCCTCGCCTCTTAGGATACAGCCCTTCCGGTCTTCGCGTGAAAAGGCCGTGTGAGAGTGTACAGGCGGGAATTTTGTCGTCAAGATGTCCCGTGTCTCAGACCAACACTATTCTCTCAGTACTTATGCCTTTTATTTATTCTTCAGTCTCGAGCAGATTATACTATTCTGACAAAGGACCTTTCTTATTTATTCATTATTTTTTATTTTTTGGAAAGGTAAAAAATATTTCCATCGACCTTATTTCTCAGTGAACCAGTTTGTATTTTATTGTGTTATTATGCAACGATTTTTTTTTTTTTCCATCTTAGCGGAGGGATGAAGAGGTTTCGTGGAAGGAGAAACATTTTTTCCATCCGAGTTCCTTGCCATACCTAAGACGTACCGTAGTGAGACGGGAAGAAGATATCACCGCCGTAGATAATCAGGTTCCAAGAAGTCTCTTCTGGCGTCACATTCTGCTAACTCCCTCTCGGCGTCCTCATTCCCGTCTCTAAAACTCCCTGAGAGGCAGCCATACCCTTGCTTAAAGTAGTGTTATGATGAGTAAATGTGTGGTGAGATGGATGGCATTATAGTGAGGGCAGATTTGACTGAGTGTTTATTATGTTGATAGTATGAAGGAAATCGACAATAATTCTGTTCACTTTGCCGTGGCCTAAAATCGCCATCCCTCCATCATAAATGCTGAGTTATAGCAATAGATTAACGCTAAATTATGATGCCAGTCCCGAAGAAGTGCTACAGTAAGGATGTAGAGCCACAATATTGTCTTTCTGCCACAGAGCTACGTGAACCGAGCTGCAGTGGGATGAAAATTTGGGTCAAGTTAAAGTGAATGGATTGTATTTGTCTGGATGAATATTTTATTTTGCTTTGATATCTGTGTGTATTTGTGTGCAGGTTTGTGGAGTCCTACTGTAATGTGGGAGTGAGGATATTTTCCATAAATTTCCTAGTATGCCAAGAAGTGCGTTATTTGTTTCTTTGTAGTTGGGCGAAGTGAAATACAGGCTTACAGTTACATTTGTGGGATGATCATGTGGTGAAGCAGTTACGTTTGTGGCGTGAATGATCATGTCGTTTTTGTATTTTTGTTACCTTTTGAACGTTTCTGGGAGTAGTAACAGGAAGGGGTGTATTTTTTGTTTTGAGAAACTGGTACAAAGTTCCGTTGGTAAGGAGTGGAGAGAAAGGTGTGTGAAAAGCAAATGGAGACAAACCTATCACAAAGTTTGTACTTTGACGTAGACAGTGTGATAATAGATGTTAAAGTAATCCCTCAAGCCCTATTACATGTGTATGAAGCTCCGGGAGAACTATATATTCCATGCCACATCCAGAATTACACATTGTTTCGTTGCCTCGTTTAGCTTAGGTTTGCTTTACGTAGCCTAGCTGCCGTGTATTCCCATGAAGTTTTGTTGGAATTTGTTAGTTAATGAGACCGCCTTAGCTCACCCCGTTAAATGAGTATGTGTGTGTGTGTGTGTGTGTGTGTGTGTGTGTGTGTGATAGGGCGAGGGAGGGAGGAAACTTCTGGCGTCAAAAAGGAACTGTTGACTAAGTAACCTGGTTTGTGTGGGTGGTTCTTTTCTGTTGAGGTCAGGTAGAATGTGGGACAAAAAAGACAGGGGTGAGGGAGGTCCAGGAATGGTCTGAGACAGGGAAGAAAGGGGTAAGGCAGGAACTGGGACAAGGGTGAGGCACGACCTAGGACAAGAACGACAGTAGTAAGGGAGTCAGGACCTGAGACAGTATTACAGGGGTAAGGCAGGATCAAGAACAAGGAAGGCAGGGGTGAGGCAGGATCTGGGACATGGAAAGCAGGAATGAGGCAGGATCTGGGACATGGAAAGCAGGAGTGAGGCAGGATCTGGGACAGGGAAAGCAGGAGTGAGGCAGGATCTGGGACAAGGAAGGCCGGGGCGAGGCAGGTCTTATGACAAGGTATGGATGTGGCAGATTCTTTGGCAGTGAAGGCTTGGGTGAAGTACGCTCCAAGGCAAGAAAGGAAGGCGTGATGTAGGACCTGGAACAAGGGAGACAGCAGTGTGGTAGGCACCAGGGCATAGTTATAGTGAGCAGGCCTGGGAATTAGGAAGGCAGGGGTGAGGCAGAACCAGGGACATTGAAGACTTCATTGAGGCAGGAGAGGGAACAAGAGAGGCTGGGGTGAGGTAGGACCGGGAACAAGGGAAGAGGAAGGACTTGGGATATGTAGGGTTGTAGTGAGGTAGGACATGGGACATGCAGTGATGTAGTGGGGTAGGACTGGGGACATGTAGGGTTGTAGTGGGGTAGGACTGGGGACATGTAGGGTTGTAGTGGGGTAGGACCAGGGACAAGAAGGGTTGTAGTGAGGTAGGCCTTGGGACCTCTTGGGATGTAATGTCCAAGGACTGGGAACATGTAGAATTGTAGTGAGGTAGGACCAAGGACATGTAGGGTTGTAGTGAGATAAGACCGGGGAGATGTAGGTTTGTAGTGACCGGGAACATGTAGGGCTGTAGTGAGGTAGGACTGGGGACAGGGAGGGATTTAGTGAGGTAAGACCAGGTATCTGTTAGTCTGTAGTGATAAGTGACGCTGAAGGCTGTAGTGAGGTAGGACCGAGGACATGTAGGGTTGTATTGAGGTAGGACTGGGGACATTCGGTACAGTGTAGGGTTGTAGTGAGGTAGGACTAGGGACATACTTTATAGGGTTGTAGTGGGGTAGGACTGGGGACATACATTATAGCAGTGGTTTCCAACCTGTGGGGCGTGCCCCCCTAAGGGGGCACGAAAGGCTGCCGGGGGGTGCGCGAAGGCTTGATAAAGAGGGTAATTATATTTGAAAACTATGAATTATGATGGAATTCAGTAATTTCTAAATATGGAGAAAATATTTCAAATATGAATAAGAAATCTAGTTATCTGAATAATAAACAATTTCAAAGATTAAGAATCTATGATATTTATTGACATGTGCCAACTATGCCAGTAAAATACAGTATTTGAGGAAGGGGGGCGCAGGGAACGTGTCATTCAGTGAGGGGGGGGCGAGAATTGGTAAAGGTTGGAAACCACTGCATTATAGGGCTGTAGTGAGGTAGGACTGGGAACATGTAGAATCGAAGTGAGGTAGGGCCAGAGACATGTAGGGCTGTAGTGAGGTAGGGCCAGGGACATGCAGGGTTATAGTGAGGTAGGGCCAGAGACATGTAGGGTTGTAGTGAGGTAGGGCCAGGGACATGCAGGGTTATAGTGAGGTAGGACCAGAGATATGTAGGGTTGTAGTGAGGTAGGGCCAGGGACATGCAGGGTTATAGTGAGGTAGGACCGGGGACATGCAGGTTTGTAGTGAGGTAGGGCCAGGGACATGCAGGTTTGTAGTGCGGTAGGACGAGGGACATGTAGGGTTGTAGTGAGGTAGGACGAGGGACATGTAGGGTTGTAGTGAGGTAGGGCCAGGGACATGCAGGTTTGTAGTGCGGTAGGACGAGGGACATGTAGGGTTGTAGTGAGGTAGGACGAGGGACATGTAGGGTTGTAGTGAGGTAGGGCCAGGGACATGTAGGGTTGTAGTGAGGTAGGACCAGGGACATGCAAGGTTGCAGTGAGGTAGAACCTGGGATATGTAGGGTTGTAGTGAGGTAGGACCAGGGACATGCAAGGTTGTCGTGAGGTAGGATTGGGGACGAATAGGGTTGTAGTGAGGTAGGACTGGGAACATGCAGGATTGTAGTGAGGGAGGACCAGGGACCTGTTATTCTGTAGTGAATGTTGAATAAGTGACACAGGAGGCTGTAGTGAAGAAGAGCCGAAGACATGTTGGGCCGTTGTGAGATAGGACCGGCGGCATAGAGATATGTAGTGAGTTAAGACCAGGGACATGGAGGGCTTAGTAAGGTAGGTCCAGGGACATGGAGGGATGTAGTGAGGTAGGTCCAGGGACATGGAGGGATGTAGTGAGGTAGGTCCTGGGACATGTAGACTTGTAGTGAGGCAGGACTGAGAAAAAGGATGGCGGAGGTGAGGCACTATATGGAACATGGAAACCTGAGTTTTTTTTATATTGTGAATATTCATCACATCATGAGTTTTTCGGCCATAGGCCTAGTTAGGTAAATATGTAGATGAATGTACAGCCTAGACAGCTAAATAAAACAGATAGCCTAGAGTGACGGATAGATTGATAGATAATTGGTAAATAAATAGGTAGATGGAACTTTAACTATATTGAAGCCGTGAATTTTGGAAATATGGAACAGTTTCTGTTTGATTCGGAGCCTCTCCAACTGTGTGGCCAAGGACATGAAAATCTTCAGTTAGGTAGGATTGAGTAGTGCGTGGGACAAGGGAGGCAGGGGTGAGGCAGGATCGGGAAGTAATGTAGACAGGAAGGACCAGGGACGAGGAAGGGAGTTAGCCAAGACCTTGAAGGGGATGAGGGGGGAAGGCATTGATTGGTAAGGAGTGTAGACAAGAGAGACATTGGTATGGAAGGCAAGGGAGTAGAGACTGAACCTGGAACGAGAGAGTAAAAAGTAAGGAAGACTGGAAGCGAATGAGGGAGGAAAGGGTCAGACAGGACTGGAGCAAGGGGGTAGGACCTATGGTAAGGGAGGTAGAGTTGTGGCTAGCCTTAGGGCAAGGGAGGCAGGGTTAAGGCAGGACCTGGGACAAAGGAGGCAGGTGTGCCTTGGGACTAAGAAGGAAGGATTGAGGCAGGACCTGGAACATTGGAAGGAGTGAATATACGCAATATCCTTATATGGTGCCGCTTACGTAGAAAGATAGATACCGGCACTGTAATTATACTTGATTTATGGCTTCACTATGAGGGATGGGGTAGTCTCGCACACCAGGCGGTTGCAAGAGTACATTATAAAAGGCATGTGCAGATTAAGTCCATTTGATCTTGTTTGCTTACAACTGAGCTCGTCCAATTCGAGAGGCCTACCTTGAGCTGAATAGTATCATTGGGCCGCAGCATGAACTAAACAGAAATAAGATGTTATGATACTGAAGGGGTTAACGGGAATAATTTATAACCCCATGATTGCGAGAGATCTCACCCCAGCTAAACAAAATAGTCTGCTGGTGGCAAAAATTAAACAAAAAAGACGTGATGATAGTGAAAGAATTAAATCCTGTACCTACAGTATATACAGTATATTAACCCCTTTATTGGTATTGTTATAGCCTACTTACGTTCCTTACTTATTCAGCCTAACACTACACGACTACGATACAGGTGTGGGAAACCCATATCTCTCAGAGGGTAAGGGGCTGTCGTTATAGTGCATTGATGTATTTTGTGCAGCTGGAACTGGTAGTTATGATTGCCTCGTGGAATAAACATCAGCAAAGGCGAAGATGGTAATAGTTACGAGCGTTTTTTTGTTATTTATTTATTTACTTATTTATTTATTTATTATATACTTCTCTTTATATTTTGTCACCCTTTGCATCTGCCGCCAAATATGCAAAAACCATGAGCCAGATACCACCTTCTTTCATTTTTGAGAGAAGCCTTGGTGTGCGATGACTACTGAAAGAGGAGGGAACGGTTATTCAAATTCGGATGCAGTTACCGTACTTAAATGGAGACTCCTTAAAGTAGAACAATAAATAAGTTATCTCATGATGGATAATTGGAATGATGAAAATACCGTAAAAATTTGGATGCGGTTAATGGTATCGGTATGTCTATTTTTTGACGACATTGTTATACGTGCTGGTAACTGAAGCTTATGAGAGACGTATTAGGCTGTGTTTGTTTACCGTAACAGAACTCACCGAGGCAGGAGGTGTAGCCGCCAGATGACCAGTGATAAGCAAAAACACACCGCGATTTATTTTTTTTTTTATTTTTTCCTTGGGGAGGGCGCAGCTGTTTTTCTTGCATGGTCACTGTGTTTCATTGCGTATCGTCCTACCGTGCGCATTGATCTGCAAAATCAGTTTTTTACATGTTAGGAGTGTCATTTATGAGAATCGTCTGGTATTAAGCACAATGTATTCCTTAATAGGATCCATAGCAGTAAAAGGCTGAAGTTAGTGTTCAAATGATATTACTAAAAAGTTATTTGCGGTATATGATCGTGTCCATCCCTGTGAGAAGAATAATGTATCATATAAGAGCTATATTGGTGTGTGTGAGTTGGCAGCAGTTACAGCAGCAGCAGCAGTCGGCATCAGTGTATCGAGGTGAGTGCTGTCCAGGCGACGTATTTATAAAGGATCCAGTAAATTGCAACGATAAACAAGTCTCCAAAGCTGTTTATTAATATCATGAATAATTTTGTTTGCTCAGAGTTTTGGTTTTATTACTCACCCAAATTTGGTTGTGAAATGTTTGATAGTTCTGTGAGTGAAGATTAAAGCTGAAAACAAGCGATCTTATACACAACTTAAGGTCAAGAGAGTTTGTGAATAAGCCCTTCTGTAGGCCAGCCAGCCAGCCAGGCCTCCTGCCAAGCTCCGCCCTGCACTGCACCGCCGGCCAAGCGTTTGAGATGACTCTTTGCTCCTGCTGCCACCACTGGAATGTGCGTGCAAACCAGGACAGGAGGCAGGGCCGGGGTGCAGGGGGCCTCATGGGGGTAGAATTCATATCATTAATCCCATTGTTCCCAAGTACATTATTTTTATGACATTTGCTCTCCTGATGCTTTCACTCAATTAAGATAGACTTCTCGAACTGGATGGGTTTGATATGTAAGCTTCATAGTGGGTGGGATGCAGGGGGCACCATGGGGGGCAGTACAGAGTTTGGATCTGTTCTCTGTCATAGCCTTTTTTTTTCCTATCTGTCTATCCTTATATCTGTTTATCTATCTATCTATCTATCTATATATATATATGACTGGGTGAATGGTCGGTCTTGACGACAGGATTCACTAGCACGTAGGCTGTATATCCTGTCGTAATTATACCTGGCTTTGTTTTGGAGGACGAGGTGGACTAGATCTGAGGCGCGAATTTGCTTTCGTATTAGATACCCTACTTTTTTAATACCGTATAGTAATGGGAAGGTTACCGTCTTAAGTCTTTCTTTTCCTTAATATTATGCAATCATGTAACCAATATGTAAGCCTCATCGAAGACTCACAACAACCTGTGTGCTTTCCCACTTAAGATTCCCTTGATCCCTCTAATTTTTAAGACGATACGGGATAGACGATGACTATGGAAGAGATCATGGAGGTAAGATGAAGGTTTTTTTCCCAGAAGCAAGAATCAGAGAAGAATAATCTTCGCGGGAAAATGACTGTAAACAAATCCCCAACATGCCTTCTTTTAATCCGTAGAGTCTTTATTTTCATTATGTGAAAAATTATTATTTAATAGACGTAATGATATTGTACCAAATATTTTATTTCCATCCTTTTGTTATTCAACCCACGTTTTGTATCTCGAAATGCGATGAAAAATATACTTGAATATCAAGATACCGGGTAGGAAAAGATATACGAGTAGCGTAGCTGTATCACGAAGAAGTCACCTTAGTATTTGACGATACTTCTGACACGTGACGAAGGTTAGCCTTTGTCTGTCGGTACTGGCAGCACTTCTACGTGGGATACTGGCTGATCACCTCTGACGGTCACAGGCGTTCCGTAAATGTTCGTCAGATTTAAGAGGCTTTAATCACAGGCGTTTTGTAAATGTTCGTCAGAAATTAGAGGCTTTAATCGCAAGTGTTTGTAAATGTTCGTCAGAAATTAGAGGCTTTAATCGCAAGTGTTTGTAAATGTTCCCCAGAAATTACAGGTTTTAATCACAGGTGTTCCATAAATGTTCGTCAGAAATTGGAGGCTTTAGTCATCGGCGTTTTGTATATGTTCGTCAGAAATTAAGAGGCCTGGCTCTCTCTAGTCGATTTAAGTTTGAAGTATACCGCACGACAGTAACATTCACAAACGAGCCTACAGTCAGTACAATGTCGTAGCTTAGATTTATTTTTCCTGTATGACAAGAAGGAGGGTGTCCAACCTTCCCCTGTCTACTGTAGATTTATTTGTGCTGCAAGGACAAGAGGAGAGCTTACAACCTTCCCTGTCTCGTGATCCTCGTACGAATGATAGTTATACGAAGAAAATCATGATCGTAAAGTATAATATGGCGCCACGCCCTGGTTCATGTGAAAGGAGGTCATGTTGAGGCAGGACCGCGAGAAAGGAATTTGAGTAAGGTAGGACGGAAACAAAGCGTGGACGAGTGAGGCACGACAGGATGAGGCGGAAAAGGGTGAGGGGGGGTGGTAGGGGAGGGTGGCAGGGTGAAGGAAGGCTGTAGTGAGGCAGGTAGGGGGAAGGAAAATGATAGTGAGGCAGGTACGTTGAAGGAAGGTGGTATTGTGGAAGGCAGGGTGGAGGAAAGTGGTAATGAGGCAGGTAGAGTGAAGGAATACGGTATGATTGTGGGGCAGGTAGGGTGAAGGAAAATGGTAGTGAGGCAGGTAGAAGGGTGAAGAAAGATGGTATTGAGGAAGGCAGGGTGGAGGAAAGTGGTAGTGAGGCAGGTAGGGTGAAGAAAGGTCACATTGCGGCAGGGCCGGTGACGAGGAGTAATAGGATGAGGCGGGCAGGGAAGGAGTGGAGGAATGCAGAGGGCGTGCATTAGCGGGAGCAAGGAAGAAGAGGGTGAGGCAGGACCTGGGTGAGGCAGGGCTGGGTTGAGGCAGGTCTGAGCTGGGTTGAGGCAGGACCAGGATAGGGGGAGATAGGCCTAGGTTTAGTTTAGGAGGAGGGTTGGGAGGAAGGAGGGGGGGTTCGAGGGGAGGGAAGAGAAGAGGATACAATATGTGTGAGGTTCGGGAATGGGGAGGGAGGGAGGGTGGGGGGGTAAGGGCGTGTGTGTGAAGCCAGGGAGTGGAGGGGTGGGGAAGGGAAGAAGTGTGTGAGGCCAGGCAGTTGGGTGGGAGGGGAGGGGTGTGAAGCAAGCCAGGAGGATAGAAGGGGAGAGGAAAGGAGGGGAGGGGTGGAAGGCTAGGCGGGGGGGGAGGGAGAGGGTGGAAGGCAATACAGTGGAGTGGAAAGGAAGGGGATGTGAGGCCATGCAAGAGGGTGGGAAGGAGGGGGATGTCAGGTCATGCAGAAGGGTGGGAGGGGAGAGGATGGGATGGGAAGGAAGGGAAGAGGCATGCAAGGCCAGGCAGGAAGATTGGGGAAGGGGGGAGGGATGTTTGAGAGAGGCCATTTTGGGGGTGGGAGAGGAGGGGAGGGGAGGGGGCTAATGCTAGGCAGGAAGGAGGGAGGTTGTGTGTGTGTGTGTGTGTGTGTGTGTGTGTGTGTGTGTGTGTGTGTGTGTGTGTGGAATCGGGAATGAAGAATGTTAGGGGAGGGGAAGGAGAGAAGAGGGGAGGGGAGGGGAGGGGTAGAGTGAAGACAGGTAGAGGGGGCGGCGCCGGGTTGGCTGGCTGGGTGCCGGGGTATGCACACACACTTTAAAGCTGGCGGCGTGATAGGTACCTCGCTAAGCACAGCCCGCTTGGCCCTGGTCAGTGTTGCGGCACTGGGTCAGGGGCAGCAACAAGGGTCAGGTCACATCGCGTCTCCCCGTAGCCTAACTACTTTAACCAGGCTCCTGCGAGAGGGACCCAGCCGCTAACAGTTCATACGTAGGAGCACAGCACACATTCACTCGCCCACCCCCCGGCAAGCTCGGGGCCTTATCACTGTCACCAGCTCTCTCAGCCGGCTTTCGATGGAGCACACGACTTTACTTTTGCCTCACATATAGTGGAATTTTAAGGGCTTTACATTTACTCTATGTACACACGTTTCAAGGGTGATATTTGCAGCGATTGGATAGTGTTTGACCTACTGTATTGTTGTTTGGGTGTGAGGGTGCGGCTTGGCTCACTCACTTTAGTCTAGTGGTGGGTTGGGCACCTGAGGGAAGAAGAGACAGTCAATACCGGACACCCCTGCTACACCACACCCACACCGCACCGCACGGCACCACACCACACCACACCACACCACATCGCACGGCACCACACCACACCACACCACACCACTGTTCATATCATTACACCTCTGCTGTCTTCGCATAATGATCATATGATGAATATACTTTACTTGAGGTTTATCTCTTTATTCAGAGCCAGAGGGCGTCTTTCCTAAACTGAATAACATAATTTAGCATAGCAGAAAAAGATTAATTAGACGCTATCGTGACGAGGGGTTCATATGTAGACTAGTGTAAGTCTGTAATTATTAATTCCTTTTACGATATTTTCCGTAGATATATGTGCTTTATCCATATTACAGTCTCATCCTAGTTTGTCATGCAGAGATAAAAATATTTTGAAAGTAGGTTGTTGTTTTTTTTTTTTTCCAGTGCGCAGGAAATGTAGGCATTCGTGAATAATACTGTCAACCCTAGTCGTACTTGATCTTTTTTAGTCTGTATTTTTAGCTTACAGTTGCCTAAGTCTACTACACCTGCGTCTTCCAGCAAGGGAGTATAGCCTAATTAGTGCGGCGAGTACCATGATCATGCCAACAGATGATCAGCTTGACAAAAACCTTTCGTACTGAAGAGGCTATTGACAATTTTCATTACTCTTGTTAGTTCTGGTGATTTTTTCCCCCCGGATGATTTTATTCAGCTTTGGCGGTATCTCGTGTGTTAGATGGAGTGTTAGAGACAGTTTCCACTAACGCCTTCAGTGTGTCTTGTGTTGTTTCCGCCAAGGAGTTTTATACAACTTAGGATAAACTTGAACAGGAAAGTCCAGTAGAAGGATAGGATAGCACGGTTGGTAGTTCTTGGCCTACTTTAGTTTTTTTCTTTTGTAGTTTCTGAACATCTTCCACCCTTTAAGTTATTGGGATATATGGTTGTGAAGATGAGGAGGAGAAGAATGGAAAGACATCAGTCTCAGTATAGCGATGATGATGATGATTGATAACGATGATGATGATGACAAGAGCCGTGGTAAAGGGTGTGGGTGCTCGTGTGATGACCTTATTGAGAACCTTCCGTAGTTTTCCCCACCTGGAGCATTCATGACAGTTCCGCGTCTCATGTGGTCGACTCACCCACTTAAACCCACATTCTCGTTACTTAAGGAGGCTCCATATCACCATCTCCTTAGCGATTTATTTTCGGAGATGGCTGGTTCATATCCCTTTTGTACGTTAATGATGCAGAGATTGGCGATATTGAAAGGATATTTGTGACACAGCGCAGTGAGTTGAAATAAGCAAAATAAATTATCAGGTGGTATCAGGAGTAAAGAAAGGCGTCATGGTATTGAAGATAAGGATAGCGTGTATCTTATCGCATGTTTACTGATGAACTTTTTTCCTGGTTACTGTTTCTAAGCCCTTTCATAATGACCAGTCTCACCGAAGCTGAGTGTAGTCATTTGGTGGAGAGAGAGAGAGAGAGAGAGAGAGAGAGAGAGAGAGAGAGAGAGAGAGAGAGAGAGAGAATAGTCTACAATTCTCCACCCAGAAATAGCTAGTGTACCCAAGGGTATAAGTTGCCAGAGACTATAATTAGGTGACTGGAAAACAATTAAATACTTCGCTTTAGTCCAAGGCTGTCAACCTGAAATAGAATTGTCTGCCGTAGCAACAAGAAAGGCTTCATCGTGCTAAAAGTGTTAGTCAGTGGAGATGCTAACCCCTTCACTTCGAGAGGCGTTTCCCAATTTGAAGAGAATCGTCTGACGGTAGCGGGAGAGAGAGAGAGAATTTGTTGCACTAATAATAAAAGTTGGTGCTAACAGCTGTTGCTATGGCTTCCCTTCCATACGTTGTCTTTGTCACTTCAACTGCTCTTCCTATTATGCTCTACTTTCCTCTCCCTCTCAGTAATCTCCCTCTCCTTTAGGCTACTTTCAGCTGCCCTCCTCCCTTACAACTTCGTGTTCTCCCTACCCTTCCACGCCTCCATTACCTATCCGTCCCCCCGTCCTGACATACCCCACCCATTTCTGGCTCATCCCACCCTCTCTTCTTTTCTTCTCATCCGTTCCCCTTCTCTACACACTCTCCCCCATGTTTTCCCCTTCTGCTCTTTCCCTTCCCTCTCTCGCACAGCTCCCTTCCCCTTCTTCCACCAACCCCTACATGTGCATCCCTACTCTCCGTCCCCTTCCTAATATTTACCTCACTCTCCTCCCCTTTCGTCTTTCCCCACCATCCTGTCTCCTCTCCTTTCACCTACCACCTCTCCCCTCTCCTTCCTTCTGTACCACCCATCTCCCAATTCTGCCCTTCATCCCTGTACCCATCTCCTCTCCTCCCCATGATCTATTTCCCTGTTCCCTTCCATCCTTCTTCCAAATACTTTCCTCCGCACCTAACCCCACCACCTCTCCCCCTTTCCCTCCCCACCACCCCCACTACCTCTTCCCTCCTAAGCCACCTTTTTCCTTCCCGACTCTAGCGCTGTCCACTCCTGTCCACACCACCCCTCACGCTTGCCTACTTCCCCCCATCTTCCCCTGCACCCACTCCCCTCCCAGTCCACACCTACCCCAAGCCACCATATGTTGTTTCCTTATTCCCCATTGTCCTATGGCTTCTTAGTGGGGTCGGGGAAGGGGGGTGATCAGGTATGGTCTGTTTACTTACTGGTACTTACACGTGAAACACAAAAATACACACAGATACGATAGCTAAATAGATACACAAGATACACACACACACACACACACACACACACACACACACACACACACACACACACACACACACACAATGTAAAATGCAACTGTTTCTGTATTATTCATTCATCCATGTGTTTATTTTGTGTACAGTGGGATCCAGGAAGCTAATTCACCATTCTGAGAACTGTGGAAGGGTGGCTAGGAACATCACTGGGCAGACATGGGGAGGCAACAGTAGTAGAGAGGAGTATCGTAATTACCACAGTAGCTGCCGATATTATGCTTTTCGGTTACCGGTACTGGGCCGTATTCTGGACAGCATAAGAGGCGTCGTAGCATCTCTTCCATAGCGATCCATTTTAGATATTGCATCATAACACACTCTTGTATGTATTTGTAGTGCTGTAATATGGACAGTGTTTGACATGAGTGATATACCGGAGGCTATTAAGGTGTAAAGTACGACTGTAAATAAACTTGCTAATGAGGGCGTGTTACGAGATCTCCAGAGTCGCTTAGCATGGCATCCAGTGTATGGCAGTGTCAGCCTCTTCAATCCGGTGAAGGGTTTGTCTAAATTGATACTTCCAGACGATATTATTCATCTGGACTTAACCCTCTTAGAGTAATTGAAAACTATACTTAACCACTCCAGCTCGTAAAGTCTCTCTAGAGCTGGTTGAAATTGTCAGGAGGGGTAGTACGAGTGAAGTGAAAAATACGTCATCGGATTGAAGAGGTTTATTAGATGGGAGAACATGGAGGTAGCGGAGAGAGTGATGTGTGAGCGAGATTTTTTTTTTTTCTTTATTCCACCTAGCGTCGGACGATGATACTGAAATTATACAACCAGCCTGCAGACAGCGGTTGTGATTCGAGTCAGTATTTTAGCGGCATTGTTGGCTTCGTAGCAACTGTTTCTTTGCGATTTATTATGCCTTTTACACTTTGACATTGTTTGATTTTACTCTCATCGTTTATTTTGAACTTTGGTGTCCTTTTTGTTTTTACTTAGATACTGAAGTACCAGCAAGTAAGAAGGTTAAATAAATCAATGGCGAAGCAGCATTACGATATCTCCTGTGCCACCTGGACGGCTGCCCTTTGATACGTGGAGAGATAAAGAAAACGTGAGAGATAGCAAGATATAAAAAAACACGAGAGATAGTAAGGATAGGAGGAGACAGATGTTGAACGAGTAAAAAGGCGATAGGAGTAAAAGGAGTGGATGGCGTGAGGTGGAGTGAGGGGGCGAGGAAGACAAAGATACGCTGTTTAGGGCAGGAATTAGGTCGGTAAATTCGCGGATTGGGATGGATTGGGTTGACAGCTGGGAAATGAGAGTGCAGAAGGCGGGAGAGGCCAGTCCGTCTTATCTCCCTTTCTCACTCCCCTTCTTTCTCCCATTTCTCCCCTTTTCTTTCCCGTCTCTCCTCTTTTCTCTCCCTTTTTCTCTCCCGCCTCTCCCCATTTCTCTTCCTCCTTCCTTTTCTCTCTCCTTCCACTCCCTTTTTGTCTCCCTTTCTCATCTTCTGTCCAGTCCATCTACCTATCTCAGCTCCCTATCACTTTTCTCTTCACTATTTTCCTTAATCCTTCCACTTCCTAATCCCTGCCGCTCTCCATCCCTTCTGCTGTTTCTCTCCTATACTCCCTCCCATAGATACATCCTTACATCCCTTACTTCTTCCTCTACTCTCCAGCCCCTCCTCTACCTCCCCCTTTGGTCCTCTCATCCAACCCTCCGGATGTTCTTCCCCCCCCCCCATTTCTCCCATTCTGTGATTTCTAACTGGGCCGTGGTGGGGAGGATTGTAATTAGGTATGGGAAGAGAGAGAGAGAGAGAGAGTCCACCTTCGGCACCAAAGTTACATTATGGTAGGTGAGGGAATCAGCCCAACTTTTCCTGTTAGGCGGCTAAAGGATACGGTATTTCCAGCTGTACTTAATTGGGATGGAGGGAGGGGATTTACACGGCATCATTAATCCATTCATCACGAGGGGTATCTCAGTAGTGAAATTTACCGATCTGACGGAAGCTTGTCGTCGTCGGGAAGGGGAGAGGGGAGATTGTATGTATCGGGCCTCGGTAAAGATTATTGCTCACGGGTTCAGTGCGAGAGGCTGTAGCAAAATGGTCCGGTGGGCGTGTAGGAAGAATGAAGTAAAAACACGTCGTTGCGCAGAAAGGGTTAATTGTCGTAGGTACGGTAAGGGTATCCAGTGCAGATTAAAGGAGTACTGCACATAAGCTAAGGTTATTCTCGGTGAAGGACTCTTTCCTTATTAATCTAACTAACTGACAACTAAGTAAATAAATAGTTAAATGTAATGGAATCCGAACCTTTTTAAGCTATGGGTATATAGATATTCGAAGGATAGAATGATGAATGCGTGAATGTGAGACTCATATCTCTTGGCACTCTGTTATTTTCCTGTTTTAATGATTTCCGTTTACGGTTTGAGGATTCTACCCATCTCGCTTATTATACTCCATTTGCCTTAACTTGGCCTAGATTTTCGTCCTTTTGTTGCTTATGTAGCTCGGTGGCAGAAGACAATGCTATGGCTCTACATCCTTTTCATAGCACAGCTTCGAGACTAACATAATCTTTTAGTTTTAATCCCTTATTACATCTCAGTTTTCAAGGTGGAGAGATAGGAATTTTAAGCCAAGTTAGAGTAAAAAGAGTATAGTCTCGAGTAGGGGTAAAATGATGTTTTCTTTTGTCTATGGGTTAACTTGTAGGAATCCAGTCAGAAGTATTGGGCTGGCGTAAGTTACCGTAGTAATTGAAAATTCCGCATGGGGAAAAAAAAAAAAAAAAAAGATACTGTCCCTGTACTGGAAATTTTTAAGGGGGCAGAGGCACATTAACAGTATAAAATAAATAATCGTAAGTTGTTTTACTGGTATAGATAGTGGCGAGGATATATATCGCTCTTTCCAACGAGTCTTCAATGCCGTTCCGAGAAACAGATGGGGGAACGGAAATAAACGCTGACATTAGATATATTTAGCCTCTATATCGGGGAAGAGGGGAGGGGAGAGGGGCACTTTCTGGCTGATATGATTTGCTGTATTTTTTTTTTTCTTTACTTGCCATTCCAGCTGATTTCCGTTCCAAAGAGAAATAAGATACACATACAGGGTGATGCCGTTTTCTCTTGTGTTGTGGGGACGGCTTGGTGTTATCGATATCTAACTTGCATCGTGTATTCATATCTTACTCCCACTGCTTCATCCACACCCCCAACAGCAGACTGAGCCCTTCCTTCTGTACAAAAGATAACATCAGGCGAATATCTAATGGATCGCTATTTATGGGTTACGTTATTGGTGGGCCTAGTTTTGAAAGTCTATGGGGTTCTTGGGTACTTAGGTAGGTAATTAGGGAGGTGGGTAGGAAGGTAGAAAGAATTTGGTAGGTAGATAGGCTAGGGAATGATAGGAAGTGGTTGTGTAGTACGTTAGTAGTGGTTGGTAGGAGAAAGAGGTAGGTAAGTTAGTAGGCTGGAAGGGAGATAGGAAGATAGGAAGAATTTGGTAGGTAGGTAGGAGGAAAGTAGTGTTTGGTATTAGAGGTAGGTAGGTGTATGCTGGAAGAGAGGTATATATAGGTAGGTAGGTGAGTAGGTATGCAGTGGTTGTTATGGAGGGTGGGAGAGAGAGAAATGTGGACTGAGGGTAGGTAGGGAGTAGTAAGGAAAGTGGGTTGGAGGTGTGCTTGTGGATGTGTTTCTGTCAGTTAATTACTAACATATAAAACTGGTGGTTTAAAGTGTTCGTCCAGTATGTGCTTCTCACTCTCCGTATCCGTTGTAATGGTACGGTAATAGTAGTAGTAGTAGCAGCAGCAGCAATAGCAGTAGCAACATAGCAGTAACCCCGGCTCAACTGGGAGAGAACCCCGCGAAATGCAGGCAGAAGTTTCTTGTCTCCTGCATTCCACCAGCCTCCTTTTGGGGGATAGGGAGGGAACTGAGGGACGTTTGTATAACCGGGCAGTGGAGCCGTCCAGTTAATTAGGTGCCGCCACGTGAAGGCATCCCTCACCATCACCTGGATAAACAGTAACTTTGGCTGATTATTGCCGCCACATATATTAATTGTGTGTGTGTGTGTGTGTGTGTGTGTGTGTGTGTGTGTGAGAGAGAGAGAGAGAGAGAGAGAGAGAGAGAGAGAGAGTAAATTCTTGTCAAGGTCCACTTGGTTTAATATTGCCCTTGTATGTTAAAGTAGCCCACCCCCCGCCCCCACCCCTTGTTTTGCGTTTTTTAAAATCCAGGTAGACCTGTCTGAATCATTTAGGGTTTATGGGTTGGTAGATTTTTTTTTTTCTTGTTCATAATAAGGATAGATGCTGACATAGTGGCTTCAAATCTATCCATATAATCTATCCATCTCCTTCAATGCATCTTTATTGAGAAGCGCTGGAATGTGGATGAGACGGGTAGATAGTTGAACAGATTGGGACAGGTTGGTAGTTTGGTGAATTGATGTTTCCAGACTAGATAGCTAAGTAGATATATGCTGAGACACACCAGATGGGTAGATATATAGATAGATACATAGACAATATATATAGATAGATAAAAGTAGATAGATAGGTAAATAGATCACGCGTCCGGCGGTAGAAGGTTAAGTAGCCTATCTAATATATTTAGAAAAGATGAATAGTTAATGTGAATATTGCAATCTTAGATGAACTGGGGAGGGAAATAAAGGTTAATTAAATAGAGATAGACAGACTGACGCATACAGATGAATTTGAATAACTCGTCTCTTTTTTGGGCAGAAAACTGGGAATGGTGGGGATGGGGGGAGATGTGTGTGATAGTCATTATTTTATCTTTCTGTTTTTCCTTTTGTCTTTTTCAAATATGTTTTCCTCTTTTTCCTTTCATATTTATTTATTTATTTATTTTGTTTCTGGAGCCTTCACACCTCATGTATTAGTGGGAAAGAAGAGTAGAACAATGATGATAGATGATGATGATGATGATGACGACATTATAGGAGCTCTCTGTCAGTGGGGAAGAAGGTTAGAATGATGATGATGATAAAGTAAGAGCACACTGTTTGATAGTTCTCCAGCATTGCAATGTTATTTTTACTATTTCTGAATCTCTTACTTGGAAAATGGATTGGGATGATGATAATGATGATGGTGACAGCATAGGAGCGCTTTTTTTGACAGTTCTCCATTTTTCCGTACTTTTCCTGTTCCCCTTTTTGCTCGCTAGGCGAATATGGGGAGCAATAAATACTGTAGTCGCCCGGTTAGTCGGGAGGGTCGGTGTGGCGTGCAGGAGAGGGTGGAAAATTGCATCTTACCTGACAGTCAGGTAGATGGGTATGGTTGTTGGGGAGGAGGGTGATGAGGTGGTTCAGTAGATAAGAAAGGTTGATGGCGGGATTGGTGTGGTATTGCAGGGGTATGATGAAAAATGGTATCTTACGCGGCGCCGGATTAATAGGTATGGTTGGTGGGGAGGTTGATGAGGGTCGGTTAATTGATGTACACCTTTTTGCTCTAACTTTGCTCCTTTTTACTCCAGCTTGACCTAAAATTGCTGTCTCTCCATCATGAATGCGGAGTTTCAGTAGCAGGTGATCACTAGATTTTGGTGCTTGTCACAACGAAGTGCCATGGATACGGTGTAGAGCCAAAGCATCGTCTTACGGTATTTTATGATTGAGCCATGCGAAATAACCTGCAAATGGACGAAAATCTGGGCCAATTTAAGGTAAAAGGACGATAGCTTATTTGACATAGGGATCAGTGTGGTATGCAGGAGAGGATGAAAACTGGTACTGGAAACTTTCTTTGGCAGCTGGGTAGATAGGTGGGTTTATTGGCAAGGGTTATGGGTAGACAGACAGACAGGTATAGGTAGATTGACTAGTTTTTAGGTTCGTTAGGTGAAAATGAAGTCCTTTTTTTTTTTTTTTTTTTTTTTTTTTTTTTTTTTTGATAAGGTGAGTAGGAATGTGATAAGTTAGTTAAGTCGGCTAATTCGGTTGGATTCTCTCTCTCTCTCTCTCTCTCTCTCTCTCTCTCTCTCTGAACCTAACCCCTCCTCCCGTTCCCTCCGTGTATCGTGCAGTGAGAGTGAGCAACCCATTTACACCATAATTATTGTACTTTCTATAATTGCTGCTACTAACATGTCTTCCAGCCACTATTAGTAACTTCCTCTTACACTTGCTTCTAGTTTTTTTTTTTTTCTTAGCCGATACAAATTGCTTACTAGATTTGTCTCTACAGTTGCCTTTCCTTAACTGCTGCCAACTGCCTCCTCGTACGTGCTCCTGCAGTTTTCTCTTTAACAACTACTAACTGCCTTCCCATCATTGCTCCTGCAGTTGCCTTCGTTAGCGCCTTCAACCTGACTTTCCTTCCATAAATGCTTCTTTATTGTTGCTTCTCCAGTTTTCTTCTATGTCTGCCACAAAATGCAGTTGGCCTCCCTAACTACATCTTAAGTTGCCTCCTCCCACAACTGCTTCTATAATTACAGCCTCATCTACAACCACCCTTGCTTCAACAGTTGGATATTAGACTAACTCTCCTGCAACTTCCTCCCACATCTGCCTCGCACAACAGCGTACTATAACCATCTACATTATCCCTTACAACCATCATGCCCAATATCCTTTACAGATTCCTCCTATAATTGCTTCCGTTTCATCTGACAACTTCTTTATGACTGATTTTATGACCATGTGCCACACTTGGGTCGAAAACACTAACCTGTCTGTTGAAAACGCTTAAGGGAGAGAAAGAGAGGAAATAAGAGTTAAAGTGTAGTAAATGAGAGGTATTGGAAGAAATCAGAGAAGTATATGAGAGGGAAAATAGACAAAGATAAAGTTAGGAGAAAAAAGGGAAATTTGAAAGATTAGGAGACAAAGGAAAAGAGAGGGATAACAGAGGAATTCGAAAGAAAAAAAATGCTAGAAAAAAAAAAAAATTTAATAGAGAGAGGGAAGATTCAGGATTTTTCTTTTTATCATGAATAAATTTTGTGGAAACGTGATAATTTTTAAGATGTGTCAGTGAAGGACATCCTGGATCTCTGTCCGAATACAATCGCTATTAGGTTAGAAAAGAGAAAATACCGTATGAGTCTGATCTGATAGGCTGTCATAAATGGATGGACTGGAACGTGAATGGAGAGAGAGAGAGAGAGAGAGAGAGAGAGAGAGAGAGAGAGAGAGAGAGAATGTTATGTTTTATGCATGTGTTCAGGTATGTGTGTGAGTGTGTGTGTTTAATATGATGGTGAGGTAAGGCATGCAGCAATTCCGGACATGTGGTGGTGTGTGGAGGAATAAAATAAGCCTGTGTGTGCCTTTTGTCTCCTTGTTTTCACCTTCACCGACATGTGGAAGAATTTTTTTTTTTTTCTTGGCTGTGGGTCTGTCTGTTTTTTTTGTTTTTTTTCCATCTGTTTAGCTGTCTTTTTATGTATCTCTGCCGCTTTGTCTGTATTTCAATATATATCCGCGTCCATCCATGTCCGTCTGTATCTGGCTATAGGTAAATATTAGCTCAGCGGGGCGTGACGGAGATGTGTACAGTAGCTACCTGAACACACACACACACACACACCTACACACACACACACACACACACACACACGGCAAATTACGGAGATCTTCCTTCCCCAATACAGAGACATTGGTGCGTAGGCCCAGAAAAAGAAGTGTGAGACGGCTAAAAAAAGCGGAGGTAGTCGGCGTGTTTTGGTTTGGTTAGTTGAGTGGTTGATTGTCTGATTTGATTGTTTGATTGACTGGTTGACATGGTGGGTGGGTGTTGGTTGTTTGGTTGATCCCACGTTTCCACCAGCCAGCTCTTTATTATTATTATTATTATTAGTAGTAGTAGTAGTAGTAGTAGTAGTAGTAGTATTTAATTCTAGGCCTTATATACGTTTCCATTTATTCCGTGCTTCCCCACACCCCACCCCACACTCTTCACCTGTTACCTCTCTCTCCTCCAAACCTGACCTGTCCACTTTGGCACCCCCCCTCCCACATATCCACTCACTTTATACCCGTCTGTCCACCTTCCACCCGCTTATTCACTGCCCACTCCTCGGCTGCTTCTCTCGTGTCCCTCCACTGCCATCCACCCTGCCACTGACCTCACCGCTACATCCTAGTGTCCCTCCACCAGTCTCCACCTTCTCACTTTACTACACCGTCCTCCCTGTTCCTTCACCACACTCCATCCCTTACTGATCTTTGTCCATCCATTTTTCAGCCCGTTCATTTCTCTCTCCACTACCCTTCCCGTCCCCCCACCACTTAACCCCCTACTCCACCACTCTCTTCACATATCCACTTCTTTACCAGTTCCTCCCGTCTCTCCACCACTTTACACCCATTCAGTCCTTACCACACTATCCTACCTTACCCTCCACTACCCCCACCCGCCCGTACTCATCCCTGTCTTATTCCAGGCTGTAGGAAGTTGGGGAGGGTAAGAATATGTAGGGTGACATTTTCTCGTTGTTATGATGATGATGATGATGTGGCTAGAGGAGTTATGAAAGTAGTATTAATGATCATTTTTGTTGATGGTGTTGTTTTGATAATGAGATTACCAGAGATACATGTTCCATTTGTTAATATTATCGGTATGTCACTTTGAACAAACTAAGTCTCATCTGTCAGGTAGACTTAAGCTAGTTTGCAGGCCCCAGGTGCATGTTGCCGTTAGTATTAGTATTACTACTAGTAGTAGTAGTAGTAGCGGTATTTCTTCTTCTCCTCCTCCTCCTCCTCCTCTTATTATTATTGTTATTATACAACCCAATTTGCTGCTTCCTTCCCAGGCTTTATTATTTCCTCTCCCTCGTTATCCACGAATAGCCCGTAATTGTATGTTCGTCCAGTTTATTACCGAACATATTAACAGTTAACACTTGTATATGTATGCTTTGCTGAATGTGTCCTAATTTATACCATTCCTTTCCTGGCGGTACTGCAGTGTCACCCCACCGGTTGTCATGCGGGAGTCGGCAGGCGGGGTGCTAAAAAACGCCCCTATAAAAAGTGACCCTCGTGGGGGCAGGGAGGACAGGACAGGACAGGGGACATATTCATATAGTGTTAAGTTAAAGGCGCGTCAAAGATGGTTTATACGCATTTTTTTACTCGTACCACACATATATTCTTACATTGTTGAGTTGAAGGCGTGTCAAAGATGGTTTATACACATTTACTTTTTCACTCGTACCAGACACATATTCTCTCATATATTGTTGAGTTTAAAGAGTGTAAAAGATGGTTTATACAGATTTTTTTCTTTTCACCCATACTAAATCCTTCGCAGCCAGAGTTAACGATGACGTTGAAAATACGACAGGACCAAATAATTCATGATTATTTAACTGTTGTAGGTTCTTGTTCATCGTAAGAGTTGAAGATCCTTTATGAATACAGCCCCTGGAGCCAAGCAGGTGGTAGGAGGGGCGATATGAAGAGGAGAGGAGGGTGATGGGGACGCAGGCAGGGGGGAACGAGCTTGGGAGTAGCCGAGTATGGAGGCGTTACACTTAGGGGTGGCAAACAAACAGGCAGACATTACACACGGGATAAGAGGAGGATGGAGAGGGAGAGAGGAAGGGAAGGAAGGAAGGAGGGGGAGGCTTTCCTCTTGAGAAAGGGGGGAAAGAAAGCATCACACTCGAGGGAGGGAGTAATGACAGGCAAATAGGCAGGCAAGCAACTAAGCATCCAACAAAGCAGCCAGCTAGTCAGAGTGTGAGTCATTCTTTATGGAAGGAGTAATGAGAGAGGCAGGCAGGCAGGCAGGGAAGGTGGGACGCAGGCAGGCAGGAAGGGGAGGGAGGGAGGTAGAAAGGCAAGCAGTGAGACAGGCAGTCCACTCTGGGGAAGGAATATCACTTTCTTCCTTACTTTCTTGCATAACCACCGTCACGCCTTGCTGGTGTGTGGATGAATTATGTACATATGCTCCCACATGCTCGGATTTATTGTCAACAGTGTTGTTTGTATTCATGATGAGAAGCATTTTTTTTTTTTTTTTTTTTTTTTTTTTAACGTGTCCGACTCTGGGCAAAGGCTTCAGTGCCTATTCCCAAGTCCCAGTAGTCCTCCTTGGGGCCCAGTAGTCCTCCTACATCTTCACATGTCACCACTTCGTCACTAACACCCACCATCCGTATTGAATACATGCTAGGGCTGTCTCATACTGGACTGGTGTACTTGTATTAGCGGGGATACTTTTATGACATATCGGCGGGTCATCTGATAGATCAGAAAAATCTGCTTTTTATGAAATCCAAATCCTTAGACTGTTCCCTGCCCCAGCCGGGATTCGAACCTGAGTCCATTAGGACTGCAGGCCATCTCTCTACCGATAATTTAGATTGATAGTACAAGCACAGTGGTTTTATTGTTCAGTATATCATTATAAGCCTAATATTTGTATCAGAATGGTTTTGAAGCACCATTTTACGCTTTACCTCCACCAAGGAGGTTATGTTTTACCGAGCGTTGGTTTGTTTGTCTGTCTGTGTCTGTCAGTCTGTCTGTCTGTTAGCACGATTACTAAAAAGTTATGAACGGATTTTGATGAAATTTAGTGGAAGGGTGGGCCATGGTGTAACGAATAAACGATTAAATTTTCGGCCGGATCCGGATCCGGAGTATCCCGCACAGTATCTCCAAATGTTCTCAATGAATTTCAATGAAATTTTGTGAAAGGTGTGCCATGAACCATGAAAGAATTTGTTAAATTTTTGGTCGGATCCAGATCCTATATCCACGAATCCGGATCCAGATCCTTTTTATTGACAATGACATTGGCGGAGGTATGCACTCTCTGACCGCTTTCTAGTTAATTTTTTCCCAGTTATTTAGATATACACATAAAGATCGCATAAATGTGGCGTCTCGCAAATGTGGATTCCACAAATTGTCTATGCCTATCAGTAAGTGTAGAGCTGTGCCACACAGCATACACATCATTGTTAACCATACGACCATTCGATTCACATTTCACCATTGCATAGCCAGCTGATAGCTACTAAGAAGGGGGCCACCCAGGTAGATGAGGTTCAGGAGGCCTTGAACCAAAAAAAGGTTGAGAAACCCTGGCTTCGAAGGTGGAGCAGCCCCAGAAGTGACATGTATGGGGCCTCACTTCACCACTGTACCGCATACCAACCTTCAAGGGAGGGGGGACTTGCTGAGAAATGGTGTGCAAGGTCCTAGCGTAAACCACCACCACCGCATATTCTGGTTATAAGTAGAGACTGTTTGCTAATACTTCTAATAATTAGAGTGGATATGATGTAGAAACTGAAAGAGGAAAGACGGTAGGAGATATATATGCAGGTTTCCTCCTTATGTAAACTAACGGGTAGGTTTTGGAATTGAGAGAGGAGAGCTCAAAGAAAAAGAACACCCGTATTTCCCACTTGAGAATAGGCTGAGTGATATCCAGAAACGGCTAAGAGAAGACAGCGAAAGAGAACAGTATACACATTGCATTTCATTCTTTGTAATGAGCATGATTCAGAAATTAGGAGAGGTAAGAACAGAATAGAAGTGTATTTGCCACTAATAAATGGGATGAGTAAGAATCAGAGGCGAAAGTACAGAGCAGGGGAGAGGGTGAAATGTGATGATACATAAACACGTCCCCCTCGCGCCTGTCTAGGTTAATCCGGGGTGAAGAGCAATACCGTACCTAAGCCTATGTACTGGCCGGGGAAGGTACGTGACGCTGAGAGACATAGGTTTGTGTGTGTGTGTGTGTGTGTGTGTGTGTGTGTGTGTGTGTGTATGTGTGTGAGAGAGAGAGAGAGAGAGAGAGAGAGAGAGAGAGAGAGACAGACAGACAGACAGACAGACAGACAGACAGACAGAGAGGTGGGGTGATGATAGGTGGCTTGGGGGATTACATAGGGAAATATTTCTTGGGAATATGGCGGTGCATGGAGAAGAAGTCACCGTAGGTAGGAAGATGAGGATGAAAGGGGGACAAGTGGAAGGAAAATAAAATAAAGGAAATTATATATAATTTCTCTTCCCTCCTCACGTCTCCTCCTTCCATCCTTCTTCTCAATACTTTTCCTTCCTTCCACTCAGTACCTTCCAGCTCTCTCCTTCTTTGTATTTGCCATTCATTCCTCTCCCTCCTCATCTCATTCTCCTCTCTTTCTACATTTCCCATCATTTCTAACCCTCCTCATTCCTCTCTTCCCTTGTCTCTGCTTTGCTCTCTCACTCTGCTTTCCTCACCTTCCCCCTCCCCCCTTTCCTTTTCCTCTGTCTTCCATCTTCATCCCCCCCCCCACTCCTTTCCCCATCCTACACCATTCACTCATCGTCCTTCTATTTTCCCTTGCTGAATCCCTCTCCTTTTCCCCTTTTCCCCACTCCCCTCAACAGTTACTCCCCTTATTTTCCCCTTTCTCAATCCCTCTACCCTTGCCCCCTCTTTCCCTCCTCCCTCCCTCCACAACGTTCACTCCATTTCTCTTTATAGCCCATTCGTCAGTCTCTCTCATTTCCCCCTCCTTCTCTCCCTCCCCCACTCTTCCCTCTCGTCCTTGGTGGTGTGTGGTTGCCCAGGTGACGGTCAGACTGGCTGGACAGGTGGCGCCTCTCACCACACACTCACCACACTTATCTCTCGTCACACTCACCACACACATTGTCCCATACGTAACACTCACCACATATTCATAATTCACCACAGTCACCCATACACTCACCACACACTCATCACAGGCTCATAACACTCACCACACACTTACGTCACTCTTATCACTCACACACACACTCACCACACTCTTGACTCATCGCCCCCACCACACGCTTATCACTCATCACACTTACCAGGCCCATATCACTCATTATATACTCATCACATTCATCACAAACTTATCACTCGTCACATACTCACCAAAGCGTTTGCACTCATTACATGCTCATCACATTCATCATACACACCCATCACATATTCACCATGTGCCGTTCACTCATCACATTCTTCCCACGCCCTTCACACTCATCAGTATATTAATCACACGTCCATCACACACTCATATCACACATCACACATTCATAGCCTCATAACACTCGCTGCTCTAGTTTTGTCGTTCGTACCGAGTTATCGCATTTCAAAAATTCTGCTGGCGCACACACACACACACACACACACACACACACACACACACACACACACACACACACACACACACACACACACACACACACACACACACACACACACACACACACACACACACAGCTATACTGTCCAATCAGGTAATGAGCCAGGCCAATGTAATTCATCCTATTGTAGTCAGTTTTATTTCATATGACGGAATTAGGTCATCCCCATAACTTAATTACAATGTTCCATATACTCAGTGGCTAGGGCAGCTCCTTACCTCCTCTTCCTTAGCGATTTATTTTTGGAAATGGCTGGTTAATATCTTCGATTTTTTTTTTTAACGATTTTTGAAATACGTTACGATGATGGAACGTAACTGGCCTTTCCACACGCTTGCTGACTGCATTCTGTAGTATGGGATGCAGGCTATCCATACCTAATAACCGTAGGCGTTACGTAAGTGCATCAGTAAATAGGGGTTTGAATTCCACTGTGAGGTTTAAGGTTTAAGCATACGATCTTAAGTCTCCTTGGATGCCTGTTTCATCTACCTACCAGTCTGCTACACTTGGCCATCACTTGAGCTGAAAAGAGTTAGGGATTTTTGTCAGATCAAAGAAAGTTTTTCTTTTTTTTTTTTCCCGTTTAGTTTTGCACTGTACTTATATTTGTCTCTTCTTTGGCAGGTGAGTTTTGGCAGAGGGAGGAAGACGTGCAGTGTGAGTATTGATATTGGTAGGTAGTATTGGCTGGGTTTGATATCAGAGTATAAATTTTCAGCCAAAACACTTGTTGAAATCATCTGTAGCCTTTCTGAAGTTTAAGTGAAATCCGATGCAACCCAGAAATATAATGCAGTGTTCGTAATTCACAGCCAGAACCTTAACGGAAACCATCTCCTACCCTTGGGGACTCATAAAGGATGCACACACCAATCTTCTTGTGCACACACTCGCACTCTCGTTCAGTCTCACCCATTCAGTACACACCTTACACGCCTTATACACTTGCACACCCATTCAGTATGCACACATCTCCCATCATTTCACTCTTATTGCACACTCACTCTCTTACCGCACATAATTAGCTTTAACCGCTTCACTACAAGGATGATTTTTTACTTTATTCGTGGTTCCTCAATGCGATTGTCTTCGGCTTAGGGGAGATTTTTCGAACTGGAGGGATTGGATTATGGCCGTAGTTAATCTCTTCCCTGCTCGAGTTTCATTGGTGAATAAAATGGTTTGGTGAAACTTAGATTAAAATGAGAAGACGTCATCGTAGTGAAGGAGTTTACGTACTGTAGACCCTGATGTTCTCTCACACTCACATACAATGCCCACACGCAACACCTGGTGCTTACACTCACATTGCACACAGTTACTAAGGTACACATTCACGTATACCCGGTCCTTGCACACTATCTCTGTATGCACACCCTCATCCACCATTGCACACTCACGCTCACACAACATGATCTTAGCGTAGGTCACCTTATACCCTTACTCATTCACCTATGCACACACCCATTCTACTTTGCAAATATTCACTCACCGTACACACCTAACGTACCCTATGACCTTGCACACTCGCTCTGCACACACAGCATCCCCCCCAGCCTCCCTCTGCCTACACCCAAACTGCACACTCACTATCTCCAGTGACTCGAGAATTCACTGTTTGCATATCGGGGCTTGGCTATAGAGTGACTTGGCAGGTTTTCCTTTGTTACTTCCTTCATTCCTTCCTTTCTTCCGCGTTCGTACACTTTTTCTTCCCTTACTTCCTTTTTACCTTCCTATCTTCCTTCCTCCATTACTTCAGTTTAGCTTCTTTCACCTGATGTTCCCTCCTACCACCTTACTTCACCTTCCCGTACACCTCATTCTTCTTCTTTCCACCTACTTCAGACTCTCCTTCTACCCTGTCTTCTTTCTTCTACATTCATCCTCTGTAATCTTCTCCTTTTCTCCTTTTTTTCTTTTCTCTCCTTCCCTGCACCGTCTTCTCAGCACACCCTTCTCTTCCTTTATCACCCTATCACCCTTCCCCATTTTCTTTCCAATGTGCTACCTTCCATTCCTCCCTCTTTTCGGCCTGTTTTACCTTGCTTCCTTCATCACATCCCTTCTTCCCTTCCTTCTCTTTATTCTCCCTCCATCCATCTCTCCTCCTGTCATGACTAATTTCTTTTGCTCTTCTTTTCTTCTCCGTTTTCTACTGTCGCCCTTCCTTTCATTCCTCCCATCACCGCATCTTTTCTAACATTCCTTCACCCCTGTCCCCTCACCTTTCTCACATCTCATCCCTTCATCCATAAAACACTGTCACTCTCCCTCTTGTTCTGTACTCATTTATTCCTCTTTTTTTTTTTTTTTTTTTTTTTTGTCCGCATCGCCACTTACCTTCCGCCATTCCATCATCCTCTTTCACCTCCTTCCTTCCGTCTTTCCTTCCTCCATTCCCTCCCATCCTTCCCTCCCTCCTTTCTGTCGTTTTTTCTTCCCTTCACCACATCCTTCCTTCATTCCTTCCGCTCACCACCTTGTCTTCGTCTTGTCATCCACTTGATACCATCTGACCTTCACTCACCACCTTGTTTACTTCTTGTCCCTTTCTTCTTCTTTCTCCCCTTCCCTCTTCTTCTTTCTCCTCCTCCTTCCTGTTTTCGTCTTTCTCCTCTTCCTTCCTCTTTTCTTCTTTCTCCTCTCCCCGCATCTTCTTCTCTTCTTCCCTCATCTCTGCTTCTTTCTTCTCTTCTCTCATCTTCTCTTCTTTCTCCTCTTCCCTCATCTTTTTTTCTTTCTCCTCTTCCCTCATCTTTTTTTCTTTCTCTTCTTTCCCTCATCTTTTCTTCTTTTTCCTCTTCCCTCATCCTTTCTTCCGTTCCCTTCACCCGTCTCGCTTATCATCCCTTCCTTTTCTCACTTTATTTCTCCAGTTTATTGTCTCCTTCCGGGCTTTCTTCTGTTTCTCTGCCACTTCCTTCCCTCCTTCTCCTCTTCCGTCCAACCCCCCCATTTCTCCATCCCTCTTTGCGTTCTCTCTCTCTCTCTCTCTCTCTCTCTCTCTCTCTCTCTCTCTCACACACACACACACACACACACACACACACACACACACACACACACACACACACACACCATGAATGGCCGTGTGCGTGTCCTGTAACTGCCCTCCCTCTCACGTCCTCGTCGCGGCCAGCCTCTCATATACACCTCTCTTCTCTTCCTTAAACCCTGCACTAAAATAAATCATTGGACGGTAGCGGGAATAGATTAAAAACTACACCATTATACGCAGAATTGTGTGGATCTTGATTTATATTGTTTCTAATTCTCACACGACAAAAATAAATAAATAAAAATAAATAATGTTTCCCAGGTCACCTACGCTCGTCTGACATTACCTAGAATATGATTTTTAAAAATACGTTGTCCGGAAGGGGTTGAAGTTGAAATATGTGTGTAAATGCGTTGTTATTATTATTATTACCCGGTATTATTATTTACTACTACTACTGCTGCTACTGCTCTTACTACTACTGCTAGTATTTCTATTCCATATCTCGTTTGCTCTCCCAAATTTGCATTCATTCTCCTCTGTCCTCCTCCTTTCGCCCTTCCCCCAGAATCCTCTCCCTCTCTTTCCGTCTCCCTCCCCATTCGCTGTACGCCTCTCATTTTCAACCGCTTCCCCCTTCTCCCTATCTCCCTTCCTCCATCCCTATCTCCCCTTTCCCCTCGAGATTGGGTAACCTGTCAGCGCCTAATTTGTGCGTGTCTGCTTGTCTCTGTTGAGCTGTGCATGGCTGTCTGTCTTTCTGTCTGTATCACTGTGTATGAATGTATTTCCTTTATTATGTATGTGTTTTGTAGGAATTGTGGCGAATTTATGTTTATGAATCTGTCTGTCTGTCTGTCTGTCTGTCTGTCCGTTTGTCTGTCTGTCTGTCTGTCTGTCTGTCTCTCTCTCTCTCTCTCTCTCTCTCTCTCTCTCTCAGATTTACATAATTTGCCGTGTGTGTGTGTGTGTGTGTGTGTGTGTGTGTGTGTGTGTGTGTGTGTGTGTGTGTCATTCTGTTTACCTGCCTGTCTGCGTCCCTGCCGTGTGTCGCTTACCCTGCTTGTCCGTCCGTCTGTTTGTTTGCCTGTGTGTCTGTCAGTCTGTACAGCGGGAGAGGAAGCAGGTCACTCATTGTTTCTATTTCGCATCATTTCCGGCATCGCTTGCTACGTGACTGTGTGTGTGTGTGTGTGTGTGTGTGTGTGATATGAGATAAATACACACACACACACACACACACACACACACACACACACACACACACACACACACACACACACACACACACACACACACACACACACACACACACACACACACACAGCTCCCCACATGTGAGTTACCTAGCTACAGAGCCACTCTTAAACATCAGTTGACTCGTTGCACATTTGGACTACTCTCGGGTCATATGTAAATGAGTCTCCTGGATCTTTGTGTGTGTGTGTGTGTGTGTGTGTGTGTGTGTGTGTGTGTGTGTGTGTGTGTGTGTGTGTTTAATCAGAGATACTCTCAAGCTCCTTGAATCTTTTTTTTTTATCGTTCCTACCTTCAGGCGACTTTATTGAGCTTTATTATAAACTTAACAGGAAGAATAACATTCCTTAATCCCATCAGTTCCAGAGGCCTTTCCCAGCTTGAAAAAAAAAAAATGTTTGGAGGGAGCAGCAATGAAAATTACAATCAGCATCAAATGTCCTGTTGCCTCTCCTCCTCTGTTTGTCTGTTGCCTTTGAAACTCAGTGTAGTGAATCTCTGTGCAAAGATAGACATTGGTAACAGTTTCAACGGATTCGCTACACTGTCAGTGGAAAGAGAAGCAGGTAATGCGACAGGACTATTGATGCCGATTGTACATCACCTGAATGAAGGGGAAAATTTGTACCGTCCGGTAGTTTATATTTTATTGTTATTGTTACCTATTTCACGCCGTTTAGAAAAGTCTCCATTTTGAGAGAGGGCTAATGAAGCTGTATTTAGGCCTTCCAGTTAACAGAGTGTATCGTAAGGTGAATGATATCATTTATATCGTAATGTTGACTTCAGTTTCCCTGGTTTCTGTAAATAATGGAAAAGATAATCTGAACGTGCCATTTACTAAAACAGACTCATATGGAAGAGGTGGAAGATAGCCGCCTTAGCTGACGAGACTGCGGCCAGGCTTTCACACCTTGTATATATATCATGGTGGATTACACTGATACAGCTGTTGTAGAAAGTTATTTGTTAAAAGGTTTAGGTATCACGTTTATGCCAACACCGGAGGACATTTTTCAGCTGAGAGAAGCCATCCCTCTTTGTGAGTAAACATATTTTGATCAGCAAAACCTCGTCGTTGAAAGGGAATAATTTTGTGTTTGTGTTTCATTCAAGTTAATAGATTTTTTCAGCAGGGAGAGATTATAAAAAAAGCTGAAGTCAAATGGCCTCAGGTAATTAGAAAAGAGTCGTTGGTAAACTTGGAAGAAGTGGAAAGTCCAGAAAAAGTCTGCAGTAGTTCCCAGAATTCATTTTGCTACTGGTGAGGATGGTGCGCATGAATGAATGAGGGAGGAAGATGAGGGGAAGAAGTTGTTGAAGTAATAATGAGGAGGGAGTGAAGAGAGACGAGGAGGCACGAGCAGATTCAGAGCAATACCTTTGAAATGTGAGAGGATTCAAGTTTAAAGACGTATAAAAAGCGTGAGATTATTTAAGATTAAAGTAGTCGGATTCATTAGAGGTATGAGGTGATTTAAAATTGAAGAAACACATGTGAAGAGCGGGGTGATTTAAATTTGAATATAGAGAAGGGCGGGGTGATTTAAATTTGAAAATGGAGAAGGATGGGGTGATTTAAAGTTGATTATGGAGAAGGGTGGGGTGATTTAAATTTGAGAATGGAGAAGGGTGGGGTGATTTAAATTTGAAAATGAAGGGTGGGGTGATTTAAATTTGAAAATGGAGAAGGGTGGGGTGATTTGAATTTGGAAATGAAGAAGGGTGAGGTGAACTTAAAAAAAAAAAATACAAGCGCGAGGTAATTTAAACACATTAGAAGGGTGAGTTAAGTTTAAAGAGATACTTTATAAGTGTTTAGAGACTAGGTACCATAAAGAAATACCAAAAGAGTGTGAGGTGTTTTAAGTCTAACGAAATGGTACAAAGTGTTAGGGATTTTATGGCTTTAGTACGAGAACGCTCCCCTAAGCTGAACCAGATTGTATGGAAGAAGTAAGAGTAAGCCAAGGAAGACATCATTACAGTGAAAGAGTTAATGATTTTAGAAGAAGCGGAATGTGCAGACAATAATAATAAAAAGTCCTAAGTAGTTCCTGGAATCCGAATTGCCGCGGGAAAGATGCGTATGAATGAGCGAGGGAGGAAGATGAGGGGAAGAAGTTGTTGAAGTATTAATGAGAGTCGAGACAAGGAGGGGGAGGAGGGGGGAGGGGAAAGCTGGGAAAGTGGGGAGCTAGGTTTTATTATTTTATTTTAACCAGTGCAGGAGAGGGACGCCTTCATGTGGTGGCATTGATACGATCGAAAGGCCCAGCTGTCTGGTTATACATAGGACCTTCATCCACTTCCCTGTCTCCCAAAAGTATGTCAGACTCTAGGAGGGGGTAGCTTCAGCCTGCAGCCCATTTGGTTCACATTTGAGTTGAACTTGGGGCTACATCTACTGCTTCAAGTTGGTTAAAAATTGCCACATCTCCATCTTGAATTCTGAGTTGTAACAGTAGATGAACACTGGATTATGAAATGCTGCTTAAAGGAGGTAGAACCATAGCACTGTATTCTCCTGCCACAGAGGTACGTGAAATATACTGCAAATGGATGGGAATCTGACCCAAGTTAAAATGAAAGACCTGTAGCATGCTGGTTGAAGAGTGAGGTGTTTTAATCCCTCAGACTTGGCAAAATTCTGAAGGAGTAGATTAGAAGTGTGAGTTGATTTAGCCCTTCCACTAAGAGAATTCTCCCTTAGGCTGAGTAAAATCGTCTGGTGGCAGCTAGAATTAAAAAGAAAAAAATCTTACCGATGGGATTAAAGAGAATCGGGTGTGGAGTCGGGTGAGGAGAGAGAGTGAAGGGTAACGTGCCATGCTAGGGTGATGGGCGAAGTGTTTGGCAGTTTAGTGTGAAGGATGTGATAGGGGAGGAAAGAAGGAAGGAGAGAGAGGAAGGACGTATAGGTACCGTAGTGCAGTATGATGTCAGTGTGACAGTCGTAGTATGAAAAGGAAAAGAGAGGTGGTACGGTATAAATTATTAGTATGAGAGTTGTAGTATGAGAAGGGAAGGAAGACTGGAAGAAGGAGAGGTAGGACGGGAGCTCAAGTGGTGCAATACAAGGTAATAGTGTTGGTAATTGTAGTGTAAGAAGGTAGCGCAGGAAGAACGAGATGAAGGAAGTTTAACAAGTGTGAAAATAGTGTGGTTTTTATTGACCGTGGTAATCGTCAAGTGTGAAGTGTAGCTATTAGTATGAGGGAGGAAGACGAGGGCTAGAGTGAGGCTATACTGAACCCAAATTGCCCTGCTCATAAATTGTAGATAATAAGAGTAGATGAATAAAAATCGTTCCTGCTGGTATGTAGCACACACACACACACACACACACACACACACACACACACACACACACACACACACACACACACACACACACACACACACACACACTACATCTTTTTTATGCAAGAAAGTAGGACCCAAAGGCCAGGAGGCCGCAAAATCGTTCCCTCCAAGAAAAAACAAAACCAAGATAACTACTTCAACCCTTGGACGTGAAGCTAATTTAATTCTTGCCGTTGTTACGCGATTTTACGGAGTTTACGGAAGCCCTTTAGTAGAGTTTTTTTCTCGTTTGTATCTAGTCCTTCCAGTTCCTAAAGTCCCACCTAAGATTGATAAAATCGTCAGGAGATACCACGATAAATAAGTGATAAATGAATGAACAAATAAATGAAAAAAATGAATGAATTAAAAACAGTCTTCCGTACTAATCCTCTCATGGTCTGGACAACTGGAGGTGTTCTTCTCCAGCTGACACTAGATGGTTTCATTCAGCTGGGAGTGAGTCATAGGAGACTGAGAATGTTAGTGAAACTGTCGTGTCCAGCCTCATTTATCGCCGCCACCACCTGATCTACACACACCCTCTGGATCCATCACCACCTGATCCACACACACCCTCTGCATCCACCACCACCTGATCCACACACTCTCTGCATCCACCACCACCTGATCCACACACACCTTACGCATCCAAGGGCACAGGATCAGGATCAAGGAGACCAACTTAAGACCCGCGGTGTGACCAGATCAGCGTATAATTCCCCTCTCGCGCTGATCCGCATCGCGTGGCAAGTCGTGTGCAACAGATTAGCCTAATAATATTAAGCGGGTGTTTGTTGGGTCTGGAGCAAGGGTGGAAGAATTGCGACGGGGATTTCTTAGAGATTAAAGACTTCCTGATATCAGCTCCTTTACAGATGCATATGGCTCGTTCATATGCTTCTGTATGTTGTTTACGCAGAGTTTGTCGATATTAATAAAAATACAAAAAGCATATAAGACAGTATAATCTGCCTTTATATAGGTACCCGAGGCTAGGCTGCTTTAGTCCAAAATGTCGAAGGGTTACAGTGTACACCCTTGATGAAATTACACGATCAAAACACTTCCAGCCTAGGGCGCCTCTTGGAGATGAAAACGCGTACGTAGCGTGAGTCCATCTGTACATTTGACGGCACTTAAATCACAGGAGCACCAGGTGTCATTCACAAAGGAAGAGGTATCAGGGGACTCTCACGAGGAGGTGGCCCCTGAGATTGGAGATGTAAGATGGGTTGTGTGAGTGGATGTGAAACTGCACCAAAGTCAGTGGAAAATTTATGCATTAGCCTGTGTGAGATTTTTAAGTGGATGTGAAGCTAAACCTGAATCAAAGAAAAATAAGCAGAAAAATATGTGCCTTGTGTGAGTGGGTATGACACAGATCTTTATGATTATGGATGAACTCGAAAACAGTGACCAAAAAAAAAAAAACACACACACCATGTGAATTAGGCTGTGTGAGTGAATTTAAAACCTACATAGAAACAGGGAGAAGAAACTGAAACAGGAAAATGTGTGAATTAGACTGTGAGGATTAATTTAAACTTAATTTTGAAACTCAGGAATCTGTGTGCATCACGGGAATAAATGTGAAGCCAAACGTGAAATTAAGGAAAGAATGTCAACTGGATGGTTAAAAACTCGTCGTAACATGACAACTGGGAGTGGGACCTGGAAGGGAAAGTGGATGGTGCTATTAACGTTGAAGTTTTAATGAGCCACTTTCCGCGCGGTCACCCTGGAAGAGTTATTTGATTAGGCGTTTGGCAGTAGGTTACGGACGACTTGCAGAAAAAGAAAGAACAGAGAGGAAGGAAGGATGAGCGGGAGGGAGGGAGGGAGGGAAAAGATGGCCGAGGGTTAGGATGAGGAGAAGGAAGAAAGAAAATCACAAACAGGAAGGAATATTAGGAAGAAAAAGCAGGTAGGGAAAGGGAGGGATCCAGGGAGACTTTGTTAAGGCTTTGTATTAACAGAAAGAAGGACGAAAAGTATGGAAGAAGGAATGATTCTAAGGGGGTGGGGAGCGAAAGAAGGAAGGGTGAAGGAAAGGGAGAAAGGGAGCGAGGGAAGGAAGGAAGGGAAAAAAAAAGGATAGATAGACAAAAGAAGGAAGGGAGGGAGGAAGGAAAGAAGGAAGGTTGAGAGGAAATGAGGAAGGGAAAATCCATGTTTGATATGGATCCTCAATCACACATACTCTTCACACTTGCCTCTCACAGTCACACTGACACTCATACTTTGAACTCAGACTCATCCCTAATCCTTTCCACTACAGTTCTCACGCATACTTGTTCTTCATACTTTGCACTCATACTTGCCCCTTATACTTGTCCTTAACATCTCACTCTTCTCAAACCCACCTCTTCATACTTATTCCCTCACACGGGTCGCACACTTCACTCAAATAATCTGCCAGGCAACATAATTCATAGAGAGAGAGAGAGAGAGAGAGAGAGAGAGAGAATGTAAAAACGGGTAATAAAGGAGGCCGGCATCGAGTGGCAGAAGGGAGGGAAGGATGGAAGGAAGGAAGGAAGGAAGAGAAGGGAGGGAGTGATGGTGAGGTGAGATAACCAACCTTGGATTATTTTTTTCTTATACCTGCTGAGCTGCTGAGGCGTCCGGCAGTAGATGGGAACACAGATAACGTCCATAGAGATAATAGATATGACAATTAACGGGTTATTGATATTAAGCCTTTCAGTTCTATGGCACAGTTTTATTATTATTATTATTATTATTATTATTATTATTATTATTATTATTACCGGGTATTTATTTATTTATTTATTTAACCCCATCTCTAGCTGTTTACTTATTGCTCATGTATTCTCGATATCACCGAACGATTTTTAGTCAGATTTTGAGAAACTTTTGAAAGGCGGGGGGAGGGATTAGATACAGGCTTCATTAACCCCCTTCACTTTAAGAGCTCCGTCTCGATTGGGAATAAAATCGTCTGGTGGTAGCAAGACTATAGGAAAGCGTCTTCGAATTGAAAGCATTAATTTTTTTTCCTTGTTATCTCCAAACGATTTTACTCAGCGTAGGAGGAGAACGAGTGGCAGGGGGTTTAAATTCTCGAGTGACAAAGTTTTAAATATAGCGCGCATAAGCTAAACCCCTCAGATTTCTGCGGAGAGAGAGAGAGAGAGAGAGAGAGAGAGAGAGAGAGAGAGAGAGAGAGAGAGAGAGAGAGAGAGAGAGACTATTAACGTCATATACTACAGTATCCAAGCTTTTATCTCCCTAGCCTTATGGGGGGCGCGACCAGGTAATGGAATTATTATGCCACTGACCGTCCTGAGAGAGAGAGAGAAAGAGAGAGAGAGAGAGAGAGAGGGAGGGAGGGAGGGAAAGATTAAGACATATTACCTGATGTGAAAAGTTTTTTGAAAGACGAGAGAAGCATCACAGACATTAGTTCTTATGAGAAAGTTTTGAGAGAGAGAGAGAGTTAAATTTAGCCACAGTACTAAGATTATCCGAGGAAGCCATACAAGTTAAATGTCATCGAAGTCATGAAGATTGCAAAGATGAGATGAATTCCCTTTAGGTATTCCAATTCGTAGCATAACATCATTTTATTTTCCTCCAACCATCAAACGATTTTACCCATTTAGTGAAGAGTTTGACTGATTGATCCTAACCCTTGCACACTGCTAGGGCTTTTCCTCAGCTTAATAAATCGTCTGCGGTTGAATGAAGCAAAATAATAATAGGAGTTCATTACTGCTTTCTTTGATCCCCTTGTCTGTAATTATGTTTTTGGCTGTTCATTTTTTTCCTTGTACAGTTTTTATTCGTACCTCTCAGGGTCTTGGCTACTTCTTATATCCTACGCAGTGTTTTCATCCTCTGCTCGGTTTCGTCTAGGTTTTCGCTCACTTCTTAAGGCTCAGATCACCCTGAATGCTGACTATGCTCAGTTATTGCTCATGCTTCTCAGATTCCACTCACCCTCAGTGCTCACTCTGTGCACAGTTATTACTCATGCCTGTCAGATTCCGTTCACTGTCTGTGGCCACTCTGTGTTCTTCAGTTGCTCACGCTTCTCAGATTCCGTTCACCCTCTGTGCTTACTCTAAGTTCAGTTGCCGTTCACGCTTCTCAGTTTCCACTCACTCTAAGCTCAGTTACTGCTCATACTTTTCAGATTCACTCATCCTTTGTGCTCATTTATTGCTCATAATTCCCAGGTTCTCATTACTGTCAGTGCCTACCTTTATGCTCAGTTGTTGCCCACATTTCATAGGTTGTGCTCACCATCATTGCTCACTTTGTACTCGGTGTTTGTGCTCGCATTTCTCGGGTTCTGCTCCCTCGATGTTTTGTTTGACCCATTTTGCTCACTTTCAGCTCGAGTTTTTGCTTGCCTTGCTCCCACTGCAGTGCTCTCTGCCAGGTGCAATTTTCTGCCGTCTTTATTCACTTCCTCCTGGGTGTCTGCTTACTTTGGGCTGCGTGTCTGCTCACCGTTTGCTTGTTTCTTTTTGGGTCTCCCTTCTGTGATCTCTTACTGGCCCTGTGCTTACTCTACTCACGGTGTACTCTCACTTTGTTTCCCCCCTGTGGATTTTTCACGTGTCGTTTGTTCTCCCTGCCCATTTTTCGCCCACAACATATTCCTCGCCTCTTCACTCTTATTTATTATTGTTTCCTTTACGCTCCTAATCTGGCTAAACTTCCTCTGCTTCCTTTTCATTCCTCTTTGCTCGTATTCTGCTCCTTCCTCTGCTTTTCTGCTTCGTCTGCTTACATCCTGCTCAGATTTTCCCCTCAGATAACATACCCGTACAGTTTAATCCTTTTATTGCTGTACTTAAACTTAGCTCCCTGTCTGCCCCTATTCTTCTTCCTCCTCCTCTTTTCTGCTCCGTCTGCTTACACTGCTGAAGTTTCCCTCCTCCCCAGATAACATACTCTGACAAATAATCCTTCTCCTATTGCTTTACCAAAACTTTACTCCCTCTTTCCCTCCATCCCTCTCACTCCCCCTCCATCTCTCTCCCTCCTCATCTTTTCTACTTTGTCTGCTTACACCCTGCTTTTTATAAACCTAACTTCCTCTGTCCCTCTATTTTTCTTTCCCCTGTTCTTCTCTGCTTCGTCTGCTCACACCCTGCCTTATACTTAACTTCATCTTTCCCTCCATTCTTCTTCCTCCTTTTATTTTCTGCTTCGTCTGCTCACACCCTGCTTTACTTAACTTCCACTTTCACTCCATTCATCTTCCTCCTCTTATTTTCTGGTTCGTCTGCTCACACCCTGCTCAGATTTTGCCGGCACCCAGTATTATCCTGTCAGAGGCTAATCTATCTCCATTACTCTGACGGGGTGTTTATGAGCCCGTGTGGCCGAGAGGTGCGTGGTTAACCCGAGCGGAGACAGCATGGAGAGCCCGGGGATATTAATGATGGTGGCTTTGTGAGAGGGGTTGGGGGTGGGATACGGGGAGTGTGGGAGAGGGAAAGGGAGGGAAAGGTGAGGAAGTGTGAGAGAGGGAGAGGGACGAGAGGAAAGAATGAAAATGGAAAAAAAGTTTGCTTTGGTGTTGTGGTGTTACAGAGTGTGGGAGTTTGGGAGAGAGAGAGAGAGAGAGAGAGAGAGAGAGAGAGAGAGAGAGAGAGAGAGTGAGAGAGAGAGAGAGAAAGAGAGAGAGAGGATGAATAACATAGTTACGTAAAGAGGTATTGTGTGACTAAGGTAAGAAAAAAACTTAAGTCAGAGTGAGACAGCGTAACCAGCCATCAGGTAAGAGAGAGAGAGAGAGAGTTTTTTTGACAACCAATCATACCGGTATGCAGAATCGTTAGTTGATGTGAGACGAGAGAGAGAGAGAGAGAGAGAGAGAGAGAGAGAGAGAGAGAGAGAGAGAGAGACAACTAATCATATGCAGAATCGTTAGTTGATGTGTGACAAGGATAGTAGTACCATAGATGCAGACGACCATACAAGCACTGAATCCGCACAGAAGATGAGGTGTTGGAGACTTTCCTCCTTTGGCTTTTTCTTAGATGCGGTGGTCATGAATATTAAATCCTGTTTTTTTTTTTTTTTCTTTGAACGATATCAGTCAGTTTTGGAGGGAATTATGGAGCAGGAGTTGGATCTTTTGTAGTCATCATTAACTCCTTCGCCATGAAAGGTTTATACAGAGCTGAATAAATCGACTGGCGGTTGGAAGATCAAAATGAAATAAATGGTTATCGTACTGAAATGGTAATTAATTTGCGTAGACCTGATTGGCTTAAAGCGACGATGAGCCAGAGAGGTAGGTAGTAGAGACTGGCAAACGCAAAACCACATATCTGAGTCGGAGATGGAGATATTGAAAGATTAGATTAGCAAACGAACATACAAGCGCAGATTCCGCATAGATGATTTTTTTTTTTTTTTTTTTTTTTTTCATGTCCGCTCCTCTTCCGGTTGGGTTATAAATATTAAGCGTCCTTGTTACTGACCTTGGCAACAGTTTAGGCGTACTGAATGTGTTGCTTTCTCCCGCCAGACAGACTTTCGGACTTCTCGGCCACACAGACTAATTTTAGCGTGGTAACGGTACATTCTTTGGACGTTTATATTTAAACGCCCCCTACATCTGGTGGAATCCCCCCCCCCCTAAGTTTACTCTTGCTATCTGTAAACGATTTTTTTTTTTTTTTTTTTTTAAATCTTAGGGGACACTTGTTGAATTAAGTTATACCGGTGTATAGGTACAGTATATATATATGGCCTTCATCTACTTCATTACTAGGGAGGTCGCCTAAGCTGAATGAAATCGTCTGGTATCTGCAAGAATAACTATACTAGTACGCCATTCTGAAGTGTCATTGCAGTAGACGCACCGATGCATATCATCCCTACGCCAGACGATTTGATTCCTTTGTGGCGTTCCTTAGCGGTCACAGGGTTGGATACTTACATGCTAACCTCCTTAGTGCTGTTCATATGTACCCTCTCGCTGCTACGATATCTTCTCACCTAAATGAAGTCACTTGAAGGTACCCAGATTAAAGCATGTAGTAGTAGTAGTTTCAGTTCCTCATGAATTGTCGTAAGTAGTTAATATAGACAGTATTTAACCATTTGCCTGCAAGGGTTGTATCTGCGGGTAGCATGATTAAAATTCCTAAATGCGATATCAGTAGTTGCTTTAGAATAGGCCACCCTTGCCACGTTAGGTGTTGTGTAGTTGTTGGAAGGTCTAGTGAGTTAACGTTTTGATATTGAAACACACACACACACACACACACACACAGTCTCTCTCTCTCTCTCTCTCTCTCTCTCTCTCTCTCAAGCTAAGAATCCACAAGACTTTTCTCAGACTTACCACAACCCTTTGAAGTGGTATAGTATTCTCAAAGATTTTTCCACTTGTTTTTGTTTAATAGTACTCTGAGAAATGAAACTCCGCAGCACTCCTAGCTTTGTAGACTCCTGAGGTTGTGTGTGCGTGTGTGTGTGTGTGAGAGAGAGAGAGAGAGAGAGAGAGAGAGGGGGGGGGAATGGAAGATGTTTTTTTTTTCCTTTTAATAACAACAGCAAGAACATCAGCAACACTTATGATGATGATGATAATGATGATGAAGTTGTTGATGAGCTGATGGTAGTGGTGGTAGTTACAACTCATCAGACAAGAACGTATGTAGTTTACTGTAGGTGATGTTACTCCCGCAGACGAGTACCTTTAATTTGATCTTTACTACGATCTGAGAACAACATCCAAGTAAAATATCGTAGAAAATAATACTGAGAGATAAAACCAAGTGTAAGGAGGCTCTGCAGTCTTTTCAGAACCTGGACATTTTTTTTTTTTTTTTTTTCCGTTCATGCTACCCGCAGACGTTGTTTTCCAGCTTAGAGGGACCTTTTGTAATGGTAATAGAGGGGTTAAGGAGGCGTAGCCCAAACGAATGCTGAAGTGCTGTCAGTGTTGTGATCGCCTGTGACCTAGATTCGCGAAGGACCTGATATCAGCAAACATTGCCTGAGAGAGAGAGAGAGAATCTCACCAGACAGTGGTAACCAATTCAGGTTACCATGAGCTTAATCTTCACAAGTGTTATGCAGTTCTGGCGAACCAAGACGATTATAGGGCGAATAATTAGGACATACCAGATGATCAGAGACTAGTTATTAACATTGCTCGCCATGTTACTAGAAAAAATTTCTTAATGCATCCAGTACTTGACTGTGTAGGTATTTTTAGAATGCTGCACATGGATCAACTGGATGAGCCTAACCGGCTATACTGATTTAGTGGGGGAGGGGCAGGTTACGGGTGTTGGTAGGGTGGTGTGTGAAAGGTATCGGTAAGTAAGGTATATGTGGGCGGGGGTGTATACTGAAGATGTGGAGGAGTGAGGGTGAGTGAGCACGAGAGGAAGGCAGGGGCTGGAAGGTGGTACAGAAGGCCAGGGATGTGGGGTAGAGAGGGGGTGGAGGAGGGGGAAGGTGTCTTACATGCAGGCGTGGTTGGAGAAGACGAAGGTGTATGCAGGTGTGACGGGATGAAGGTGAGGGTATGTTTAGTGGGGGAATAGCAGAGTGCATGCTGGTGTGGTGGGGGGAGGGGGAGGGTGTATGCTGTTGTGCTGTGGGGAAAGTGAGGGGAGTATTGACTGGTGTGCTGACGTAGGAAAGCGTGAATGATGTAGACAGGTAGGGAAGTAGGTGGAGGGGGGGGGGTAGTCGAGGGAGAGGGCGGGGGGAGTGGAGGGAGCGGGGAGGGGGAGGTGAATGAGATTTGAACACATATCGTGGGCGGGGTGGGGGAAGGAGAGATACAGGGAGGGGAGGGGACGGGTAGGGGAACTAGAGGAGGGGAGATGAGTAAGGGTAAGAGGAGGGAGAGAGAGTAGGAATGGATGAGGAGGAGAGGGAAGGGTGATGCAATGAATAGGGAGCGTCAAGGGAATGGAGGGAGCTAGTGGAGGAGGAGAAGGGGGAGGGAGGGATAGATAATGAGGGAAGAGATTGTGAAAGGGAGGGTTAAGGAGGGAGGAAGAGAGGGGTTTTACAATGAAGAAGGAGTGGGCGAATGGATTAGAGAGAGAGAGAGAGAGAGAGAGAGCGAAAGGAGAGGTGAGGGAATGATGGATGGAGAGGGAGGGGAATATTTGATAAATTGATGTTATCATACAGAGTTAAAGATAGCAGTAAGGGGAAACAGGGCGGAGATATTGCGTGGGTTTCTCTCTCTCTCTCTCTCTCCCCCCCCTTATTCCCCTTCCCCCTTTTCCCCTTTCTTCCCCTCCTTACTTCATTTCTTTTTGCCTCCCTTTCCTTTTGTTGTATACACCACGTTTTCCCTGCCCTCCCTTTCCCTTTCCGTCTTTCATCTCTCCCCCCCTTCCTCCCTTCCCTTCTTTCTCTCCTTATCCCCCATCTAACATCTTCGCTGCTTACTCAGCTTTTTCTCTTCTCTCCTTACTCCCCTTCCTTCCATTTCCCTTCTCCCCCTCCCTCAATGTGTTTTTAGGTGGCCAAGCCGTTGCCATGTTGCCCCCCTCCCCTTCCCCCTCCCTCCCTCCAAATCTCCTCCCCTGCCCTTCTTCCATCCCCTGTCCTCTGCTGCGCCCACCATCCTCCCTTTTTCTCTCTACCCCTTCCTTTCACTTTCCTTTCCGGAGCGATATTGTCCCCTTTCTCACTCTCTTCCCCGTCCTTCCCTTGTCAGTTTGCAGTAATGTTGAGAATTCCCTCCCTTCCTTCTCTCTTCTCATCTCCTTTGCCTGTCCCCTCCTCTCGTATCCCCGCCTCTTTCCTACTCTATCCGTTTCCTTTATTGCCTCCACTCTCTTCTCATGTCATCTCTTTTCTCTTCTTCCCGTCCCACCCCTCTCCTCCGCAACCTCTTTTGTCCTCCCTGTCCCCTCTCAGCCCATCATTCTCGCCTTTGCCCTTTCTTCGCTTTCTTCCACGTTTTTTCCCTGCAGTGTCTCCTCCTCCTCCTCCTCCTCCTTGCATTATCAGTCAGGGCAGAGTGTTGTTTCCTTCCTTCCATGTTTACCTCCCTCACCCCCACGTGTATACCTCCTATACCTCACTTTCTCCCCTTTCCTGTCCGCTTGCTTTCCCCCCTTTCCCTTCTTCTTTCCTCCACAGCCTTTCCCCTTCACGACCACACCGACATCCCCCATCCTCTTCCTCCTTCCCATCTCCCGTTCCTCCTTCCTTAGTCCACCTCTGTTCCTCCCTCCTCAGCTCCTCCCTCTCTCCTTCCCCTCCTGTTCCCCCTCTTTAGTGATCATACCTTTTGTTCCCCATTCCCATTCCTCCACCTTCCCCTTTTTTCCCCTAACTTTCCCTCCCCATTTTAACCTTATACTCGCCCACACCTCCCTGTCTCCCCAGCCTTTTCCTATCCCTCCCCTGTTAATCCTTCCTCCCAACTTCTCCTTTCCCCTTCCGTCCCCTTCCCTTTCCGTCCATTCCCCCTTCCCTTTCCGTCCTGTATCTGCCTTTCTCCCCACATTTCCTTTGCATTATGTAGCTCCTCTCGTCTCCCTTCTTCCCATTTTATACAGTCTTAATTTTTTCTCCCTCTTCTCCCCACCGTCTTCTGCCCTCCTTCCTTTCTTATGTTTCTCTTATCTCCCCTTCTTCTCAGCTTCACTCCCCTTCTCTCCTTCCGCTCTCTTTCTGTTCTTTCCCCTCGTTTTTACCTTTCCTTTTTTTTTCTTTGTCTCCCTATTCTCCCCTTCTCCTCTTGTCTCACTTCATTTCTCCTCTCCCCTCCTCTTCGTCTTTCCTTTTCTTCTTTTCCATTTTCCTGTCTCATTTTCTTTCCTTCCTCCCCTTTCCGTTTTCTCCACTCTCCCCCTTTTCCTTTAGATTATCTCCCCTTCTTCCATCCTCCCAGTTTTAGTACCTGACCTTTCACCTTCTATCGTCTCCCCTCCCCAATGACTCTCACTTCCCTTTCCATTAGCGTATCTTCTCCCCTCCTCCCTTTTTTGTCTTCTCCCTTCTTTCTCCCTCCCCCCTCTAGCTATTATCACACCTCCCATTCCACTTTATCCTCTCCCCCCTCCATGTCCCTCCCCTCCCTTTCCATGAGCATACCTTTTCCCCTTCTACTCTTTTTTACCTTCTCCCATATCCTCCCTTTCTCCCCCTCCGCCTCCTCCCTCATTCCCTTTCCATTATCTTCGCACACATCCACTTCTTCCCTTCTTCCCTGCTCCGTGTATTCTTTCGCTTACCCTCCCTCTCCCCTTTCTCCCTTCCCCTCCCCATCTTGCCCTCCTTTTCCTAGGCGTTCAGTATTATCCCATACCCGTCTCTATCATCCCATCCATTCTTCCCTTATTCCTTAACTTTTTTTCTTCAGTTCTTTTTATCCCCCGTTCCTGCCCTAGTGTTGTGTTAGTATTTCATCTCCCCTTCTCCGGCTTCTCCCCTCCCTATCTCTCCCTAATGCACCTTCCCGCCTCTTCCCATCCAATTTACTTTTTCTCCATGCCTACCGTACCCCAGCTTTCTTCACCCCCCCCCTCCTCTCTCTCTCTCTCTCTCTCTCTCTCTCTCTCTCTCTCTCTCTCTCTCTCTCATTCCATGTCTCAGCAGCATTGTTGCATATCTCACTACCATCGTTGCATCACAGTACGCTTACTTTAAAGTTCTCCGCCTGCTTCCTGACCCCATTTGGCGGGCATGCAACCCACGTCTAGCTACAGACTCCCGCCGCTTTTTTGTCCACTTCTTAAATACAAGAGTTAAGTGGTATTAGCAGTCCGTCATGTACGATACGCCGTTGGTCAACGCAGGAATTTACTCTTCGCTTTTCCTATGTCATTCACTCTTATAAGCGCAGTGTTTTCTGGCATCTCAAACGAGCAGATCTTGATTCTGGTTTTCTTTTCATCTTGTTTGATGGGAGAACTTTTGCAGGTTTTCGGGATTGGTCCATGCTTACTAGCATAAAAATTGCCCTTCCCCTCTTGTTATGTCCGTTTCCCTCATTTTACCTCCTCTGATTTCTTTCCCCTTCTTATTTTCTTTTCCCGACCCCTCTTCCCTTTACCTTCTTTCTCTTCTCTTCCCCTCTGTTGAATATCGTTCTTTTCCTTCTCATTTCTTTCCCTTTTGCCTTTCCCATTTCGCCTTCCCTTTCCCTTTCTTTCCCACCCCACACTCCCATCCCCTTCTGCTTCCCCTTCCTCCTCTCTCTGCACACACTGGCTATCTCTGCTGATGATATTGTTGGCTAAATGTGACAGATCCTGGTACTCCCCTTTGCCCTTCCCTTTTTCATCCTCTGTCCCCCACATTTTCACCTCTTTCCCCCTTTTTTTTTTCTTTTTTTACCTCACCTTCTCCCCTTGCCTCTCCCTCCTCTCCCCTCTCCCTCTCTTTGCTTTTGACAACCTGTGGCAGATCCATTTTCCTCTGTATCCCCACTACGTTCCCTTTTACCCCCCGTTCCCCTCCCTCTCTCTCTCTGCCCACCTCCCCCGTTCCCTCCTACCTCCATTCCTCGCTATCCCTATCTTCTCTCCCCCTCCATTGCACTCCTCTCCTTTTCTCCCCTTCTTCCTTCCTTTCTTCCTTCCTCTTTTACCCCATCACTTTTACCTCTACCTCCCTCCCCAACTTCCTCTCCTTCTTTTGCGCGCTGTCTGTCTCTCCTCCCCTTGCCCGTACCTCCATTCCTCCCTCTCCCCTTCCTTCCCACTCCTATCTCACTCTCATCACCTTTTTGCCGTCCTACCTCTCCCACCCACTGCCTTTCCCCCTACCGCCATTCATCCTCCCCCCTGCCGCACCCATTGCCTGTCTCCGTGTTGGTGATTAGTTGGCTACCTGTGACATACCCCCTGGCACTCCACCCTTCCTCTCCTTCCTCATCCCTCCCTTCCACCCCCCCCTTCTAGTCCCATTCCCTTGTTTATCTTTATTCTTCTCCTCCATTGCTCTCCATCCCCTTCCACTCCTGACATCTTCCCATTTCTTACTCCTTGTGTCCCCCCCCTCATCCCTTCTCTCCCTGTAGCCTCCCCCCTCAACTCCCCCACACTTAACATGCCTGCTGATTAATTGGCTTCTTGTGACAGGCACCTTCCGTTCTTTCTTTCTCCCCTCTTCCCACCCCATCTTCTTTCCTACTTTTTTCCCCTCCTTTTCGCAGCTTCCCCTCTCCTCTCACTCCTTGTTACTCTTTTTTCCTTCTTCCTTCCTTCCGTATTTCATCCCCTTCCCTCGCGCCAACCCCATTTACTCCTAGCCTTCCTCTGTCCCATCCCCTTCTTTCCTCCTTTTCCTCTCCCTCCCCACATTGCTTCCAGTGCCTTTCGTCTGTATGGTGACGTTGTTGGCTATTTTGTCTCCCTCCCCTTCCCTGAGGCTACTGTATTCTGTCCCTCCCCCTTCCTTCCATGTCTTTGTCTCCTCCCTCCTCTCTCCCCATGCTTGCAGTACCTTTCTGTGGTGGTGATGTTACCTACTCTTTATCTCCCTCTCCTTCCTTCACTCCCTCCCTCTATCTCCCCCCATTCCCTCTCCCCTCCTCCTTTTCCCTTTCCCCCACCTGCCGCCTCCCCCTTCCTTGCAGTGCCTGTCTGTGATCCTGATATTGTTGGCTAATGTGTCTCTCCCTCGCGTCCTTAGCTATTCACCCCCCCCCCCCGCCAATCTCTCTACCCTACCCCACTCTCCCCAGCCTATCGCTTTCTCCCCTCTTCCCTCTCCTCTTAACCCCATGTTTGCAGTGTCTGTCTGCGCTGGTGATGTTGTAGGCTGCTGTTTCCCTCCCCTTCCCTCACTCCATCTCTGTCTCATCTCCCCCGCCAGTTCCTTTTCCCCCTCCCCTCGTTCCCCCTCCCCTTCCTTTCGTTCACCCACCCCACATCCCCCCTTGCTTGCAGTGCCTGTCTGTGGTGGTGATGTTGTTGGCTACCTGTGACAGACCCTGGCACTCCTATTGATCACCCAGTTGGGGGGTGGGAGGGGGAGGGGGGGTCAGGTAGAGGACGTAGAGAGGAAGGAGAGGAAACGTGAGAGAGGAGGGGTGGTGGGGTGTAGGCTGGTTAGGTTATAAAAAAAAATGGAGAGAGAGAGAGAGAGAGAGAGAGAGAGAGAGAGAGAGAGAGAGAGAGAGAGAGAGGCGAAAAAACTAAGGAAGAAAGTAGAAAAAAGAGGGAGAATAAAAACAAGAGACGGAGGAGACAAAATGAAAGAAGTAGGTCAACTTGGAAAGAGAGACAAGGACGACAGAAGGGGGAGGGTGAGAGAGAGAGAGAGAGAGAGAGAGAGAGAGAGAGAGAGAGAGAGAGAGAGGGAGGGAGGGAAAAAAAGTAGTAAAAATGAAAGCAGTAAACGCAGAGACGAGATAGAAAACACGAGGGAGAAAAAGGGGAAACTAGGTCAGAGAGAGAGAGAGAGAGAGAGAGAGAGAGAGAGTTTGGAGGGAAGAGGGAAAGATGAAATATTTAGGGGAGGTGTGTGTGTGTGTGTGTGTGTGTGTGTGTGTGTGTGTGTGTGTGTGTGTGTGTGTGTGTGGAGGGAAGTGAAGGAAACGAAATATTTAGGAGAGAGAGAGAAAGAGAGAGTTTGGACGGAAGAGGGAAAGATGAAATATTTAGTGAAGGTGTGTGTGTGTGTGTGTGTGTGTGTGTGTGTGTGTGTGTGTGTGTGTGTGTGTGTGTGGAGGACGGGAGAGAAAGAAACGAAATATTTAAGAGAGAGAGAGAGAGAGAGAGAGAGAGAGAGAGAGAGAGAGAGAGAGAGAGGTGAAATATTTATTAGAAGTTATACAGATAAAGAGGGAGGCAGGGTGCGTGGAAGAGAGTGAGAGTGAGTGAGAGTGAACGTAGAGAGAGGGTAGAAAAAGAGGATTTGTTAATTTAAGGGATCGATAGAGAGTTGCCAGGTGATGATAGACGAATATTCACGTATATAGGAAGAGAGAGAGAGAGAGAGAGAGAGAGAGAGAGAGAGAGAGAGAGAGAGAGAGAGAGGTTATTTGATTTGTGCAGTCGGAGAAACAGGAAGGAAATTTAGAAGACTAAAGATTGTGAGAGAGAGAGGGGGGGGGGAGGATACTTGATTTTTGCAATCGGAGAAACAGGAAGAAAATTTAGAAAACTAAAGATTGAGAGAGAGAGAGAGAGGGGGGGGGAGAGAGAGAGAGAGAGAGGGAGGGAGAGAGAGAGAGAGAGAGGGAGGGAAAGAGAGAGAAGAGGACGGGTCTGGGTGGTGAGGTAGGTAGAGAAAGAGAGCTGGGTGGAAGTGAGAAAGAGAGCCAGGTACTAGAGGCAGTGGCGGTCGTGGTGGGGTAGAGCAAGGAGTCAGATGGAGAGAGAGAGAGAGAGAGAGAGAGAGAGAGAGAGAGAGAGAGAGAGAGAGAGAGAGAGAATGGGAAATTCCAAGACGGTAATAAAATACGTACCACTCTCCATAAAAAGAGACGGAGAGAGAGGAAGAAAGAAAGAAAAGAGGATAGAGGCGGATGAAAAGCAAGTAGGAAAAGATGAAAAATAATATGACAAAGTAATCGGTGAATGTTAGAGAAAACAGAACTATGAGAGAGAGAGAGAGAGAGAGAGAGAGAGAGAGAGAGAGAGAGAGAGAGAGAGTACTGAAGTCAATAAAGAAAGAGAGGGAGAGGGAGAGCAAGAGCGGCCTGAAGTCACTGGGTCACTGGGTTCGGGGCTTGAGTTCCCCCCCCCTTCACAGCCCCCCTGAATGCGCCCCCTTTCCCCTCCCCCCCGTACTTTTTTTTTTTTTTTTACTCGCATGCGTCCCCGGCCTCCGAGAGCTTTCCGTAGGGTCTTGAGGGGTTCTTGAGAGAGAGAGAGAGAGAGAGAGTACGGATAAAACCACTCCTCAGTTACTGTACGTTTAAATTAACAATGTCGCTTGCCGGTACATAGAATAGAACCTTATTCTTAAAATTTCTCACAACCTTCAAGAGTTAATATTGCGTGTGTGTGTGTGTGTGTGTGTGTGTGTGTGTGTGTGTGTGTGTGTGTGTGTGTGTGTGTGTGTGTGTGTGTGTGTGTTTTACCTCTTGAATTCTGGTGCGTGTTATATCTGCTCTGACCACTTTAACTTAGCCTAAAAATATTTCTCTCCACCGTTAATGCTGAGTTCAACAATAGATTAGTACTGGAATACGGTGCTATGCCCATTGTACTCTAACTTGACCTAAAATTTCTGTCTCTCCATCTTTAATACTGAATTTTAATAAGCTTTTGACACTAGATTATGATGCTAGTTACGAAGAAGTGGTATGGGAAGAATGTACAGCAACAGCATTGTCTTTCACTACCATTGACCTGCCTGATTTGAGCTGCCAAAGAACGACCATCTGGGCCAAATTAAAGTAAAAACAGTATAGTCACGAGGAAGTGCATCGGAAAGGATGTAGAGCCGTAATATAGACCTACTTTGCAAATTAAACTATGTGACTTAAGCTGGAAAGAGACGACCATTCCGCCAAGCTGTTAAAGACTTATAATTCGTCCGTTACCACTGGAGGATTTTACTCAGCTTCAAGAGAGATTTTATTTTAAAATTTAGGGGTTTAAGTCGTATAGCCTTCATTAACCCCTTTACCATATATTCCCAAAGCAAGAACATCATAATAACTCAGTTGTTGCGTTGTATGGGTTTAGAGGATAAGAAACCACTCGTATGGTATATAAAGTCGTCTGCTGGTACAGTACGTTGAATACAATAATTTACCTTTTTTGCCAGTTGTCATTTATTCTTGTCTGGTCTTGTTCCGCCACACAGTTTAATAAGCCATTAGGAGACCTTTGTAGTAGAGAAGGGGTATCCATTGGGTCCTTTAAAAAGACCGGAATTAGGCATTTCCAAAAGTTAATAATGGGGAGAACCTCAGGGTACGGACCCGTAATCTTCGTGTCTAAGCCGATAGTCGGAAGGCGGTACACTACCTTTCCAGCAAAAGCCTCCACACACCTTGGGCACTAATGGGTTAAGGTTGTACTTACCTGCGACTCCCCTCGTTTGAAGTCTCTCCAGAGCTGAGTTAAACAGCGTGGCGATAGCACAAATAAAAAGTACGTCATCTAAGTGAAGAGATAGATACATCACGTCTCCTTGGACTGCTGTAGAATAGTTCTGGCCGTGGATTTAGTTCCGGACGTGAGAATAGTTTCGGCTGAGTTTATTTTCTACCGTGAGAACAGTATTTTTTGTGAGAGTTCCTACTGTGGAATAGTTCTGGCCGTGAATTTAGTTCCGACTGAATTTAGTTCCGGCCATGAGAATAGTACCTTATGTGAGATTAAGTCCTGCCGAGGAAGAGTTTTGACTGTGAATTTAGTTCCGACTGTGAAGGCCATGAGATTGGTTCCGACGATGATATTAATCCCAGCCGTGAGATTAATTCCGGCCAAGGCGAGCCACGTGTACAGGATATTTTGTGGTAAGAGCTGTTTGCATCTTTTATATGGACGTTGTTGCATAAGTACATAAGGCGCAAGGGAATATACGCGTGCCTTATGCATAAATGATGGGAGGGGGAGGGTGTGCTATTTATACCGTATCAGTGTGGGCATACATGACGCACCAGAATAATAACCGCTTCAGCACCGTTCCAGCACCATGACGTAGTGCTGGAGAGAGACGCCTTCATGTGGTGGCGTTGATATAGTTGGGCCACTCCACTGGTTGGTTATACAAGCATCCCTCAACTTCCCCCACTCCATCCCCCGAAAGGAGGATGGTGGACTAAGGTAGAAGTTTCATCCTGCAGTCAACCGGGTTCACGTTCTTATTATCTTGAGGTTGGAAGTACTACTATATCATTCTTGGCTACCTTTGGACAGTTTTATTTGGCTTGGTAGAGACTTCAAACTTCAGAGGGCAGATCTAGCCTTCACTGACCCTTCACTACGGGAGACCTTTCCTTGAGCTAAATGAAATCGTTTGACGGGTAGAAAGAAAAAAGTAAATCATTGTACTGAAGGGATTTACCTACTGTAAGAGAGAGAGAGAGGCTGCTAAGCCCACTAACGGTCGTGAATAAAATAGGAGTGTTTATATTTTGCGTTCATGATAGTTGTGTGTGTGTGTGTGTGTGTGTGTGTGTGTGTGTGTGTGTGTGTGCGCGCGTGTGTGTGTGTGCGTGTGTGTGTGCGTGTGTGTGTGTGTGTGGAGGGAGGAATGAGTGTGGAGTGATGCGGAGTGAGCTACTGATAATCTGCTTTCTCGGTATTGCTACTGACGGTGTGAATTCTGATAGTTCCTATTTCCTCACTTGTTTTTTTAAGGATGCTATTTTTTTTTTTATTCAGTCACTAATTGTATGGTACTTTTTCAGGTGAGTCGTGTTCTTTGCCGCACCTAGACAACAAAAGTGAGTATATGAGCACACGGAGTAGTTACGGTGATGTTTTTGTCTCCAAGGTACTGTACCGTATGTATTGTAGGTTAAGGAGGCTTCCCAGCATTTCTTTGTTACTAGGTTATCCTTGTTCATGGCACGCTAGTCTTATCATTTGTTGTCTGTGTAATCTATGCCCATATTGAAGACATTACGGGAGAGAATTAAGGCGGTGAATGGAAAATATTTAGCTAAAGGAATTCTCTTAGAGAACCTCCTACGCGTACGAAAATACGGAAGTGTACAAACTTTAAAAATATACAGATTTTAAAAATGTACAGGTTTTCTAAAATGTACGGAATGCAATAAAAGTATCGTTACTCTTACTATACCCAGTTTTTGAAATACACGGCGGAGATTTGAAATATTGTACTGTATGCTTTTCTTCTTGGAGATTATAATTTCATCCCTGCGAAGGAAACGAGTAGGGTAGTACTGTCGGGGTCGAAAATTCATCTAATATTTCAACCTTTATCACTTTCATTATTAACTAATTTTCCTAAGCAGGGAGAGGCTTGGTATGTTTCTCCGCCCTTAGACGACTCATCTAATTGTGATGTATCAGGAAGAAAAGTGATGGAAATGACCTGGAAATGCCTTGCGTGTGAAGTAGACGCAGTTGGGTAAGAAGCGAAAGTTCGTCCCTGGCTCCGTCCAGTGCTTCAGGCGTGACTATATGAGTATAGTAGGTGAGGAGGGTTTGTGGTTTATAGGGAGAGAATTGCATGTGGCAGTTTGTGTCGGAGATGGCTGTGTTTGTGAGCGAGAGAGTATCTGTGTATATGTCATCGAGGGCACCTTGAAACCATATAAATAGTGTGAACACATGAAAGGACACACTTCTAAACCGTCTTAAATGTCTGCCCCCGGGTGAGATTGAATCCACTTCAAAGGGACTAAGACGCATTTGCTTCCGATCCGACCGTCGGCGGTTCCGTCATGAATTGTCAAATGTTGTGACCACATGATAAACACCCTTTTTTCTCCAGTATGTTGGTATAATCCGTCCAGATACCGGTACATTTTACATTCAGCAGCGAAAAGAACAGTGATGGGTATTGGGTACAGTGTATGTATTGATGTTACAGCGTGTAGGAGAAGGGTTCACTGAAGCATACTACATGCACAAAAAATAAATAAATAAATAAGTCACACTAGACGCTCATGTACAGTATACGATAAATTTTTCTGAAGTGACATGGAAAGTTTATGCTAGATTGCATTTCAGGAATCACTGGGTCGCCTAATGAAATATAGCTTACTTCGATAACTTGTGTAGGCTACCTTAGGCGATCACTGGCTTATCCTTTTTTTTTTTTTTTTTTTTTATGTGCCAGAGTTCCGTAGTTCATTGCTTGTTTATATTTATAGCTTCTTGTTCTCATTTTCTTGATTTTGAAACTCAGCTTCTGCGTGAATTAAAACTTCATCTAATTTTCTTTAATGTGGATGAATAATTGGCCGGCGAGTGGCGTGTGTGCTTTTTCTTCTGGCGCGCTGCCTTTTTACTATTTGCACGTTTTTGGCATAGTTTTCCTTAATGGACTGTATATATATATATATATATATATATATATATATATATATATATATATTAGTATTTTCTTTGTATATGGAATTTTTAAAGATATTTAGTAGATCTGACTCAGTTCTCATAGCTAACCCCTGCCCGTCTTCAGGAGGTCTGCTTTAATGAAGGTAAATGCCGTTGTCAAGCTGTAGGAAGAATACAGTTAAAATTATTGTGTCCAGGAGCTAAAAGCAGACAGATTCCAGCACGAGGATCGAGGGGGGGGGGGCCTTAAGATGAATAAAATCGTCTGGCGGCAGCAAGAGCAAAATAAAAATCAACGTACTGAAGGGATTAATGGGGATTGTTTCTGACCACCTTTTGACACAGTTGGGAGTCTCATCCTAAGGTGCATGAAACAGTGGTCTTTATTCTAGTTTGGTAAAGAAGCTTCCTAGCACCTTTTCCTTGGCAGCTTATTTTTGAGTATGGCGGGTTAGTATATTTTTGTGTTATCTGTGCATAGTACAATATGACTATTTTGGAAGGATTTCTGTAACACATGAGAGGACAGTAAGGAGTAATAAGCAAAATGAAGCCCCTAGGAAGAAGTGTTAGGAAGCTTTCTTAACGGCCGGTCTGACCCTAAGCCGAATAACGTCAACTGGAGGGAGGGAGAAAATAACAAAAGTCACCATCGGGCAGAAGGGGCCAAGGCCTTCCCCAGCTCCTCGACATTCATTCCCCACGTGCCTTGCCCTTCCATTGTTGGGCCATGAATGGGAGAGGGTGCGCGAGTGGGGGAGAGGGGTAGGGTGGGGGTAGAATTAAAGTGGGAGTGGGATTTCTGGGTACTGTCAGAGAGAGGGATTGGAAAGGGAGGAGGAATGGAGGGAAGAGAGGGTAGAATGTAGGAAGGAGGAAGAACGAGGATTATGCGTCGAAGAGAGGGAAATGTTAGGATGGAAGGAGAGGGAGACAATGATTAATAATTGGAATGAGAGAGTGGGAAGGTGAATTTACGGGAGAGTTAGAAGGAGCGGGAGAAGGATTGGTACAAAGGAGGTAGCAGGGAGGTTATGGAGGAGAGAGAGAGAGAGAGAGAGAGAGAGAGAGAGAGAGAGAGAGAATCAACTTGTGATATTAGTCTCGGATGAGTAGGTCTGAATGGGGTATAGAGTGAGGGGTTTTCCAGGTGTTGGTGGAGGCAAATCACCCAGAAAATGTTGTCCTCATTACCATATGAACGTCCATGTACACACACACACACACACACGCGCGCACACACACACACACACACACACACACACACACACACACACACACACACACACACACACACATACACACACACACACACATCGTGGATCACACTTTTAACTTTAGGTTCACATAATTGCAGACGTATTGTGCCTTCATGAATTATTTTATATTCGTATATATGCACTCATACATGCGTACGTACTACCATTCTTACGAACAAAAGACAGACAGACGCTCTCTCTCTCTCTCTCTCTCTCTCTCTCTCTCTCTCTCTCTCTCTCTCTCAAGGAAAAGCGCGAGTAGCCTGCGGTAGACAAGAATGGACTCGCCTCGTCTGCTTCCCCTTTTATCTTTACTGCTCTACTTAGACTTTAATGCAGCTATATATATGCATGTTGGTATGTTTGTGTGTAGTTTAGGCAATGTACGGCAAATGTATGTGTGTGTGTGTGTGTGTGTGTGTGTGTGTGTGTGTGTGTGTGTGTGTGTGTGTGCGCGCGCGCGCGAAATGATTATATACCCGTATTTATGTCATGCATATGTGCCGTATGTGTGTATGTAATAGTCTTGTATTTTTGTGTGTACCCGTACGTATGTACGTACAGTATGTATATGAGTATGTGAGGGTAATGGGTTCATCTCCATCACGCTGACACCTCCGCCAGCGAAGTCAGAGGAGGTTATATATTCACCCTTGTTTGTCTGTCTGTTTGTCCAGACGATATCTCCTAAAGTTCTCACTGAATTTCAATGACATTTTGTAGGAGGGTGGACCATGGGCCAAGGAAGAAGTAATATAAATTTTGGGACGGATCCGGATCCGGATCAGGAATATCCCTCACAATATCTCCAACAGTTCTTTGTGAATTTCAATGAAATTTTGCTGAAGGATGGGCCATGGGCCGAGAAAGAATTGATTAATTTTGGGGCGGATCCGTATCAGGATCCAGATCCTGTCTCCACAGATCTGGATCCGGTTCCATTTTAATGGCAGTGTCATTGGCGGAGGTATGCGCTGTCTGAGTGCTTTCTGTTTTTTATATACTGTATTATTCATGTAACCGTCCGACGATTTTATTCAGTTAATTGGAAACGTGTCATAGTGAAGGAAACAGGCCATATGTGGGCTTCAGAATTATGAGATCTTTTGCATTGTCTTCATGCTGTTGACCTGATATAGTACGGTACTTAAGCTTAGAATAGACGTATCGCAGTGAAGTGCGATTATAGTTCTTGAACAAGTGCTCGTGGGCCCTTCGGACCCCTCGCACTTGCTCCTGCGGAGGACTCCCGCGTTTATATGCTGTTCTAGTCTAACGTTGTCACTTGGATTTTTTTTGCAGCTAACCAATTGATCGTGTTATTTGCAGCTTCGGTAATGGAACCCAGTTTATTTTAGTACTACCTCTGGGCAAAAAATTCTACGGAGATCTTATGCCGGGCTCCGAGAGCAGCGTTTTTTGGTCAGAATGTGATCGCTCATTAAATAAAAGTTTTTCAGTCGTGATGGGACCAAGTTTTTTTTACATCAGCGATTTTTTTTCCGATTATTGTGCCAATTTTGGTGTGATCTGAATGTGTACTTTCGGCTGCCCGAAACACACACACACACACACACACACACACACACACACACACACACACACACACACACACACACACACACACACACACACACACACACACACACACACACGGCTACTGCTATAGTATATTAGATATTTGGATTTTCTTTTATTTTGAGATTTCGAAGAGTGAAGATCAGTGAAGTGCGATCGTAGTTAGTTTTTTTTTTTTTTTAACTAGGGATTTCGAAGGGTGAAGAACAGTTCAGAAGTGCGATTATAGTTGCTGAATATATTTTTTTTTTTTTTTGTACCTGGCAGGAATTTTCAGGGGCAAGTAAAAAAACCATCATTACATCCCACTGACGATAGACTACACGCTCTGTTCCCCGAGGCCCAGCATAGCGTTCTCTTGCGTAATATGACCTAGTGCTTTCATGGCAACGAGAGGGTTTTATTCTTGGGAAAAAATTGCATGCTAGAACGGGGCTTCATGAAGAATTTAGTCCTGGTGCCGAGTCAAAGGTCAAGTGCATTGGTTTTTGAATAGGTCAGAGGGAGGCTCTTTGAAGGCAGTCGGCCCCCTCCCTCTCTCTCTCTTTTTCTTTCACGCTTCTCTTCTCAGGATGTAGACCAACGAATTTGGAATGAGCATGATCCAGTCTTCCTGTTTGGAATGGCCGTCGTATGATACTAATAATTAATAATAATAATAATAATAATAATAATAATAATAATAATGACGATGAAATAATAATTACTATTGATGGTGATGGTAATAATTCACTTTATTTCCTCCAGTCCAAGCCAAAGGACCATCTTCTTGGCAGGTTAAGCTACTTTCCACCACCACTTCTTTCATTATTTATTTTGCACCTTACATTTTAATTTTCTTGTGTATGCTATCTTTATTTATTTTCTTATTTTTATTTTACTTTATTTTTGCCGGGTTCGTAGAGGCAGCTTAGAAACCCCTTACTGAGGAGAATGTGTGTAATTAATTCACCGGGTCGTTCAGGATCACTTGATGGTCGTGATGGTCAGCTTTTACCCTCCCGGAAGGGAGCTGAGAGCTCATATAGTCCGATCTAAGGGCAAGGGTGTGGCCTTCACACACGCACACACCCGTCCCCTTGCTCAAGGGGGACAGTAACCACCCACTTTGTCAGTGAAACTTTTCGCAACCTGAGCGAGGCGCGAACTCCCGTCCACCAGTTGGCAAGCGTGAACGTTACCACTGCACCAGCGAGTGTGTGTGTGTGTGTGTGTGTGTGTGTGTGTGTGTGTGTGTGTGTGTGTTTTCTCTGTGTATACTTTTCTTTGGAGGGTGAGGGGGGACGAAATTTTCCGAGCCATGAAGCAGGATTTAACCGCGCGGAGGAAATTTCGTTATTCTCATTTTCGCGGCGATGATGCCTCTATATTTTATAGTATTCTCACCGTCTCCAGGCAGCTTCATCCTGCTTCCACGCCTTGATATTTTATTCTCGATGCCTCTGGACGATTTCATTCTGATTTGACGCTCATGTATTCTCACTCCCTCCAGATAGTCTACACATTTTTGACGCCTTAATATTATTGCTTCCTCTAGGTAATTTTATTCGCCTTATTTTTTTTGCACATTGTTATTTTATTCGCGTTCCGGCCGAGCATTTTTTTTTTCTTTTCGGTTTTGATTCCTTGATTTTCTCTCTCTCTCTCTCTCTCTCTCTCTCTCTCTCTCTCTCTCTCTCTCGCCAGACGCATAATCACATAAGGGGTGGCCACAGAGAAATCGCCTCCACGTCGCTCAGTTGTCCTCCAATTGCCTGTCCTTCCTCCAGCTCTCACGCACCCCCTCTCATGTCTCTCCACTTCATTCTTCCACCTCATCTTCTTTTCCTCCTTCCTTCTCTCCTCCTCTAGAAGTTTTTGGGAGACACCTCTTGGACTGAAAAGGGAAGAACAGGCTCCATTAACCCCTTCATTACGAATACCGGTACTTATTTTTCAAGATAATTAAAACTCTCTGGAGATTGCAAAGATAAAACATTAAATTAGCCATCGTACTGAAGGAAAATGTCAAACTGATAGTGCGACTTTGGATACGCTTGCTTGAATAAAATGATCTGGCATTTCCTGGAGTATGTCGAGTCGTTCTTAATTGTTAGCCAGAAACGTGAATAGAGATAGTTCATGCAGCAGTGGATTTTTCTGAGCTGAGTAAAACCGTCTGACGTATATAGAGGTAAATACAAAGTTGGTGTATTGTGGCCAAATGTTATCACTTTCAGACCGATGACGGATTATACGCCCAATTCATGCCAACACCTGTCCTTTGTACTCACCTAAGGAGACTTTTTCCGAACTGGTGGGGTTATGTAGCCTTAATTAACCCCTTCACTGCTAGACACCCTTCATAAGTTGAACGATTTTATTGGTAGTAACAAGAGTAAAGAAAAAACGGCGTCACCCGGAGTCAAGGGGTTAATTAAGACGTCCTTCACGCCACTGTGGAGGGAGTCTCTTGAGGACAACAGTAAATAAAGCAGCTGTGCATTTTACACCTCTCCATAATTATCTTCTGATATAATCTTCTTACAGTATTATTTATAGTTCTTCTGGTTAAAGGATGGTTTTATGAGAGAGAGAGAGAGAGAGAGAGAGAAAGGGGTAGGATGTTGTGTGTGTGTGTGTGTGTGTGTGTGTGTGTGTGTATGTACAGTAACTGTGTATTAGCAAATGATACATCGCCAAGACTATCACATTGATATTTAGGTAGACTATGGAGGCTCCCCAGTACCTCTTCCTTAGCGATTTATTTGGCATGTTGCACATTACTGTTCTCCCGTGTGTTGTTTATGAGTGCGGTATATCTCATAATATCGACGGAGTTGGCATGTATATAGCCTACGTGGTATAAGAACGTGTCTGGTGCGGAAGTAGACTACCGATATTAGGGAAGAGGTGCCGTGTCGTTTTTATCTTTTCAGTATCGAAGGAAGTTGAGTAAATATCATGCAAGGGATTACTGACATTACGTCCTATTACATTCATAGTCAAGGTATAATTTTTTCCCTCTTCCTTTATAAGCACAGACATTTCTTACAGTTTCAAGCCTTGTCTCACGTTCTACAAAGAAAACTCTTATAATAAAGTATATCCCATGGAGAAGTGATAAGAAAAAAGTTATTTTTCTTTTTAATATGGGCACAGATGACGTATAAATAACAAGCAGGAGTAGAAGAATATATGGTTCCTTTCTCTGTATTTTGCGTGTTTGAGGCATGTACAGTATGCAGGTCTTTTTAATGTTGATATGGGGACAAAAATTTTCATCAAAGCGAATACTTTTGTGTCATATGTAGAATGAATGGTAAGGAGGAAGTGCCGTGTCATTCACATCCTGTCGTTTAATTGGCTTCAGTACGATGAAGTCTTCAGTGAATTTTTGCCGTCACCAGAGTGTGTAATTCTGCTTAGGAGAGCCCTTTCGTAGTGAAGGGGTTTATGAAGACTGTACATAGCCCTCCATTGTAAAAGTATGTTTTGTTCTGAATAACATTTTCTGGAGAAGACGAGATAGAAAAAGTCTGTGTGTTGAGGGGAATAACATCGGCATAAATCACCATCAAATAACACACCCTGACAAATATTAACAGCTCTTATGTACGAGTAGTAATTCACCGGCAAGGAAAATGTGGAAGGGAGTCTGCTAAGGCCACAATAACATGGTCAGGGCATTGAGTCATTGGCGGGATGGTTTGACTGGGGGGTGCGTGGGCTAATGGCTACCTGCTGGCTTTTGCGGTAGGAGGTAATGGGGCGTGGAGACTCGAGGGTGGTGAGGGGATTGAAGGTCTGTGGGAGGTGTGTGATTAGGGAGGGGTAGGATTGGGATGGGGAGCCTGGGGTGAGGGGATGAGAAAGGTGGGAGGTGTGGGGTTGAGAGAGGTGGGGGGGGGAGTCAACACACCACAAAGAGGATTATTGTTACATTTAACCCCCATGATAATGTAGCGTTGGTGATGAAAAGAGGGTAAAGTACACACACACACACACACACACACACACACACACACACACACACACACACACACACACACACACACACACACACACACACACACACACACACACACACACACACACACACACACACACACACACACACACACACACACACACTTAAAGCTTGTATCTTCGTTCCCAGCACTTGTTTCATCAGGTCAGTCATGGTCCCACGTCAAAAGCAAAACCGAAACAAGCTGTAAGCGTTGGGCAGTAAGACAGTAGCAGGAGCACGGTAATGGCATCAACAAAAAGGCTGCATGAAAATAACAACAGCATTAAGTGCAGTAAAATAGCAGCACTAACAACAAAGAAGCAATAAACAGACTAACAACAGCAACAGGATCAACAGTAACATGCAGTACCACCAAGTAAGTTGGAAAAAAAACAGCAACAAAAAGCAAGAACAACACATGCACTACACTTCACCACATGACATTCACCACTTGACCACTTGACATACAAAAAGTTCATAGTTGCCTTCAAAAGTGTGATCCCCTTTGCCTCCCCCCTCCCCCTCTTTTTTTTTTTTTTTTTTTAAGGGGTACCAGCAAACATATACCCGTCGTGTTCTCTGTCTCATTCTCTTCAGCCTGGTAGCATCTCTTCCTAAACGATATTATGTTACTTATTACATATTTATACTGCTACAACTACTTCTACCACTTTTATTATTATTATTATTATTATTATTATTATTATTATTATTTTAGTTATCGTTGTTGTGGTTGTTACGTACATTGATTATCGATTTAACTACCAATTAATCAACGAGAATATTAGCACCTCTTCCTTAGCGATTTATTTTGCATATTACGTCTTGACTAACCGACATACCGGGTAGTTAGCCTTGTGTTAGCAAGAATACTGTATAATAGACGTCTATTGGTTCCAGGCTTGATGAATACAGCCCTACGTTATTTCGATTAATTCCTGGAACCCCCCATGCAAATTCCAGGACCCCATTGTGCATTGTGATAGTGGGTTAATTGCGCGTGGCTCCCTTTGTAGTTTAATTATATACCTGGTGTTAAGGCCCCCTTTATGCCGTCTGGAAACTATTAGAGCCAAATTAGGGCCTTCCAACCTGCCGGTGATTATGGAGGACGTCAGAAATGTACAAGAGGCATTGACTGGCTCTCTGTAGGCTTCGTGTCCTTGGCCAAATAGATTTTTTTTTTTTTACCTAGCCAAGCTACCTGAGTAAATTAATGGAAGAATCAGTTTCTTCTCTTCTTTGTCTTTTTTGTTTATTTCCTTTAATTATTTATTTATTTATTTTTTTGCTCCTCCCTTACCATCCAGAACAGTCACTGCGGGTTGGTATTGTGTTACCATGTCTACCTACACCAAACACAGCCCCAGCATGGGCGTAGTATTCTCCACTTTACACAGTTCGCGGCACTTTGGAATCAAGACGCGTAAAAGAAGTATTGACTGCGACGGGATGTTTTGATTTTGGCTGTGTCCTCGCCTAACCTACCTCAATAAGCTTTGTTACAAGAAGCGTAAAAGAAATATTGACTGCGACGGGATTTTTTTTTTTTTTTTTTTTTATGTGTCCGACTCTGGGCATAGGCTTCACAGCCTGCTATCAAGGCCCAGCAGTCCTCCTACATACCATACACCTCTACATGTCACCACTTCGGCGCTAACACCCACCGTCCATATTGAATACATGCTAGGGCTGTCTCATACAGGACTGGTGAATTGGTATTAGCGGGGGTATTTTTACGACATGTCGGCGGGTCTTCTGGTAGATCAGTAAAGCCTGATTTAATGAAATTCAAATCCTTAAACTGTTCCCTGCCCCAGCCGGGATTCGAACCTGGGTCCGGTGTTACTGCAGGCCACCTCTCTACCGATTGAGCCACCGCCTAACCTACCTCAATAAGCTTTGTTACAAGTTCCAGGATGAAGGAGCTTACTTGGATGAAAAAGCTTAGTTACTATAGTTCATGGATGAATAAGTTTACCGAATTTAATACACATACTAAAGCGAATAAGATAAGATGAATAAGTAGGATAAATATGTTTAAGTAATTTTCCAAAGCGAATAAGAGAAGATGAATAAGTAGAATGAATATGTTTAAGTAATTGGGTCGCTGGTGAATAAGCTTAGTAGGAAAATTAAACTGAGATATGCTTAAGTAGGACGAAGAGACCTTTTTATTATAGTAGCCGCAGCGAGAAATGAACGCTGTGGTGGGGCAGGCGGGATGACCTGGGATTCCCCCATTGTTGCCATATCCACATGTCACCGACCATAGAGGTAGGATGTCACCGACCATCGGCCACCGCTGCAGCCCCGCTCCATGATCCTTACCCTGTGTCTCTGGCTTTCTCTTTCTCTCTCGGTTTCTATATAAACTGGTGTATTTCCGAAACTAATTATGAAATTATTATGACTTTTGTTCCACACCACCACTGAGGTAAAAATCAAGGAGAGTTTTCTGTATAAAGGTTTCCCCCCCCTCCTAAATGTGGCATATGAGCGGGGGAGTGCGGCCTTGCCGATACCTCCGCCTGACCTATAATTATACACTCGCCAGAACTGACCTGCCCTCAGACAAGGGGGGGGAAACCTTTATACAGAAAACTCTCCTTGATTTTTACCTCAGTGGTGGTGTGGAACAAAAGTCATAATAATTTCATAATTAGTTTCGGAAATACACCAGTTTATATAGAAACCTAGAGAGAAAGAGAAAGCCAGAGACACAGGGTAAGGATCATGGAGCGGGGCTGCAGAGGTGGCCGATGGTCGGTGACATCCTACCTCTATGGTCGGTGACATGTGGATATGGCAGCAATGGGGGAATCCCAGGTCATCCCGCCTGCCCCACCACAGCGTTCATTTCTCGCTGCGGCTACTATAGTTCATGTGTGCCTAAGTTGACTAGGATGCATCTGCCTAAGTTACAATGTACCTGTTGAATAAGCCTATAGGTACAAGTTCCGCGTGCCAGCTGGAAGCCCCATGTTTGAGAGGGACCTTGAAGAAGTGCATTGTCACCGTAAATGATAAGGGGGAAAAAAAAAGCTGGTGGGTATTAGGACGCTCACCGGAAGCCACCCCCCGCAGGGCAAAAATGACCTGAAGATTTTGGTATGGTGAGCTTGACTTTTGACCTTGAATTTGGCTCAGGCGGGACCTTGAAGTGCTGCGTCACCCTAAATGCACTCTTAAAAAAAAAAAAAAAAAAAAAAAAAACTGGACGCGACTCCCCACACACCAAAAATGTCGGTTCGGATATGATGACCTTGACCTTTGACCTTGAATTTGGCTCCTTTTAGCTGGATATTAAGCAGTTTTATCGGTTTGGAGTCTGCTAGATAATTAGTATCGACGGCAATGCTGTAGATGTTCGTGAAAGAAATGAAGTTGTTTCCAGCCATTCACTTGGTCATCCGTGTGTCCAAAGCTGGTTTTTACACACACACACACACACACACACACACACACACACACACACACACACACACACACACACACACACACACACACACACTTTCAGTACTCTGTGGAGGGAAGAAAAGGAGAGAAATAGAAAGAAAACGCAATGACCAAATACGTAAGGGGGGAGAGAAAGCGTTCAGAGGTGATGAACATAAATAGCAAGGATAATAAGATGTTAACTTTTATACCCGAAAATAAAACAGCTGTGTAGAAGAGTGAGAGGAAGTGTTTGGAGGTGGCGAACATGAAGAACAAGGAGATTAAAATAGCAGAATGACAATAAAACAGTAACGATGGTAATAAAACAAAAGGCGAATGGATACAAAGTGAGAGGTAAGCACGCCTCACTCTCTCACGGACGGATACAAAGCACAAGGGCAAGGCCATAATATCATTCAATACAAAAAGAGTTAAAGGTAATGATATGGCTGCAGGAAGGACTGTGGGGAAGTGTGAGTCAGGTGTGGGGGAGTGTGGAGGCGAAATTACGGACAATTTTGGGTTGAGGTGATGTTTGGGTTGAGCTGCATTTTTGTTGATTTTTGCTCAGTCTCTTTGTTTTTCCGTCTTGCCTCCCACTCCGTATTTTTTATTTACTGATACTTCCTTTCCTCTCGTTCTTAAAGTCTGTTTTACCTTTTTTATCTCTCCTCCTTTTCTCCCACTCCGTTTCATCTCCTTTCCTCACATTCCGTCATGCCCTCACTGTCTTCTTCCTTCACCATTTTTTGCTGTTTCACTCCCGCTTCCCCTCCCCTCGACCTTCCCCTCCCTTCATTACCCACTCCCCGTTTTTCTTCCAACCTCTCTCTCTCTCTCTCTCTCTCTCTCTCCCCATTAGCCCCTCTGCTAATTGCATCATCCTTAATCTTCCCTCCGCCTTCCCCTCCTACTTCTCCTCCCCCTTCAACTGCTTTATCATCTTCCGCATGTAGTTCCTCCCCCCCTCTTTCATCCCTCCCCTCTTCCTCTTCCTCCATCCCGTCCTTCCCCCATCCCTCATGCCTTCCTTCCCCCATGTTGCCACCCTCCCCCTCCTCTCTCCTCCTCTGACCTTTCTCAATTTTTTCTCCGTTTCTCAGTCTACGTGGTTATTCCTCGGTAATTCCCCTGTGTCCCTCCCCCTCCACCCCTCTCTCCCCTTCTCCTTTTTTCCTACCACGTTTAGTCTTCGCTTCATTTTTCCCTTTCATATTATGCTTTTTTCTTTCTGCGTATCCCGTATCCACGCCTCATAACGTCATGATTTTGATGCTCAGTTTTTCCCCCATATGCATGTGTACCCATTTTTTGCCTTTGACCCGTCCCTTTCCCATTGCCATTTTCCCGCCCCCTCCGTTTTATCAGATTTTCCCTAACGCTCATTTTGTTCAGTTGAACCTTCGCTTCTTATCACCATAACTTTCCCTCACAGAAGCCAAGCCGTTTCCCTTCCCCTCTCAACTCTGTCCTTGCCTCCCCCGTCCACAGCTAGCGCCTCCTTTCCCCATCGCCTTCAGTTTTCCTTCCACCCCATATTCCTTCGCCTTCTTTTCTTTGTCCTCCTTCTCCGTCCACATTCTCCTCTCCAGTAACTCTGCCTCCTTCCCCATCCCCCAAACTCCCCTCTCTCCACATTCCCACAGTGTTCCTCTCCCCCTCCCCCCTAGCTTCTCCCTCTCGATTCTTCCAGTGTTCCTACCGCCTTATATTCCCTCCTCCCTCTCTTCTTTCCTTCCCCATCCCCAGCTGTCTTCTTCCACCATCTCCAGATCCACCACCCCCCATTTTCCACCCCATTCTTCCCTCCTTTATTGTCTCTTCCTTCCACCCTCTTCCCTATCCTTTTCCTCCCTCCCCCTTCCCTGCCTTTTTCCTTCTTTCTTCCTTCCCTCTTTCCTACCCTTTTCCTCCCCCCCTCCCTCCCTCTTTCCTACCCTTTTCCTTCCCCCTTCCTCCATCTTTCCTACCCTTTTCTTCCCCCCCTTCCCTCCTTCTTTCCTACCCTTTTCCTCCCCCCCTTCCTCCCTCTTCCTTCCCTTTCCCCAGTGTCCTTCCCGGCGGTGCTAATGAGGACGATGATGTAGCATTAGATCGTCTGCCGCCGGTGATCTTCCCACCAGAGACTTCCGGTGGCACACAGAACTTACCTCAACTTCCGATTGGTGAGAGAGAGAGAGAGAGAGAGAGAGAGAGAGAGAGATTTCCTTTTGCATGGTTTACATTTGTGTTAATGTTGGTTGTCGAAATGTTTTTGTTATGCAGTTTTTTTGTGTTTGTATCAAAATTGTAGATTATAACCCACGGTCTGTAAAGTACGAGTCTGTGTGTGTGTGTGAGTGTGTGAGTGTGTGTGTGTGTGTGGTTTGCCAGGTTTGAGAGAGATGAGGAAAATGACTTGGATCTTTTGTCAGTTTTTATGGTCGGCGTCTATTCTGTGTGTGTGTGTGTGTGTGTGTGTGCGTGTGTATGTGTGTGTGTGTGTGTGTGAGAGAGAGAGAGAGAGAGAGATGATGGAATGGCTTGATCCCTCGCCAGTTTTTGTCGTCACCAGAACTACACATTCTCTTCTCTCTCCATCATGCGTACATCGGGTCCAGACGCAAGGGGTGGACATTATGAAGGTGGCGCCGGTAGTATGTCCTTTCATTTACTGGCATGTGTTCGTACCTGTTTGCCTGATAACGATGGCATTTATAAGCTCGTATTCTCGTCCGCAAAGGAAGCTCCCGAACACCTCTTCCTTAGCGATTTGTTTTTGGATATGGCTGGTTAGTATTCTTTTGTATGTCATTTATGAAAATTTTTTCAATATTGGAAAGATTTATGTAGCACAGAAGAGCACAGTTAGAGGTAATAAATAAAAGTAAATCGCTTAGGAAGAGGTGTTAGGGTTCTTCCTCAACCTGCGAGAATACGGGCTAGTCTTCACACTCAGTTTTCAGCTTTCATGCCCACCTTTTCCCTAACAGATACCCATTATAGATTTCGTATAGGAAGGGTAAATTCTGACAATCCTTCTCCCTCCGTAGAAAGAACCCAGAACCACATAGCCCCCAGGCGGAGACAAAACACAAGATGGTTACCTTCCATTTACTGTAGGTTGGTGTATATTTATTACCCGGAGGTTTTTTTTCGTCTCTCAGGGAAATAAAAAAAAAAGTAGTGGTACCAGTTTTTGAGCAAGGTTGGATTTCCCCTGTATCAGAGTGTATTGCATCTGCTAATGAATCCTCTCTCTCTCTCTCTCTCTCTCTCTCTCTCTCTCTCTCTCTCTCTCTCTCTCTCTCTCTCTCTCTCTCTCTCTCTCTAACACACACACACACACACACACACACACACAGGAGACGTTAAATTACATGCGTACAGTATACTACAAGGTCGCCGATGCCTGGGCTTGACCATGACCTCTGACCTCCAAGATTCTTCAGCCCATTAGAAAGTACGGTTAACCCTGAGGACGTGTTAAGGAGATAATGTTTCCTGTGTGTGTGTGTGTGTGTGTGTGTGTGTGTGTGTTAGGATATTTTGTGGTTAGTGTGTGTTGATTCCATGTTTTATGCTGAATGTGTTTTGATTTCTGTTGTGCCTGGAACTAGCTAAGTTTTATTTTTCCAGGAGCTACCCGTCTTATCTCCCCTTTTATCTTCCCCCTTTTTTTTTTCTTCTCACTCCTACTCTCTTGTCATTTCTTCCTGCATCTCCCTTTTTCCTGAACTCTTCATCCTTTCTTACGGGCTTTTCCCACTTTTTTTCTGCTTTTCTTCCCCATGGTATATTCTTTTTGTGCATCCCACCCCATCTTCCTTTTCCATTTTCCCACTGCACTTGTCTCTGTCATGCGTTGTATCCCTTGGTTTCTGTCTCAGGTCAGTCTCTTTCCACCTGTTTTTAAGGCGTTGATGTTCTGGCCACTGTTCCTAGTTTTGGATACTATGTTTAACTCCACCAGTCTAATTATTTGTTTTATTGATTTCCTCTTGTCACCTCCAGACTGTTTTATATACAGCCTGTCTAGCATATCTTCTGTACGTAGTCTGGTTCCAGTCATCTCTGGTGCTTAGTATCTTTTTTTTTTTTTTTCTGAGTAGACATGAGTATACTGTAATTATCTCTGGTCTGTCTCTTTTCCACGTGTCTCCATGACGTTTTATGTTTCAGCAGATACGGCTTGTGTGGGATATTGTCTGTGTTTAGTCTACGGTTTCTCTCATACCAATTATCAGTTTTCAGTTGGTGTCCGTAAGTCACGTTTGTATTCTTTGGCCTTTGTCATATAGGAGGTATAAGTCGTGGATGTGTTCTCATGTCCTCGTCCCTTTCACACCTGTTTGTGATCCGTCGTGTGGTGCAGCAAGTATGGCCTGTCTTGGATTTTGCTTGTGTTTATTCTGTATTCTCTGCCATCTGTAGGAGTGTTTATGTCAAACAAAGGGTTCTGTAGTCTCTGCCTCTGGTCAGTCTTTCCCTTCCACCTGTCTGTTTGACGTCTGTAACTTGATATAGAAATCCTGCTTCTGTCTAGTACCCTTGTGCATCTTACCTTTTACATTTAACTCGATTTTAGCACGTCATATATCATTTGGTCTGTCGGGCTGCTTCTCACTTCCTTTGGTCCAGGTCAGGGTTTTGTGTGCGTACCTGATTGTGTGACGATAACATCCCTATTAAAACTTTCACTGTGTGTTAGCACCTTGTGTGGGGGAAGGCATTTTATTGTGCATTGTTTG